>NW_025421837.1:0-534074 GCF_011764305.1 Mustela putorius furo
ACTTGAGCAAAAGACTCACACTTCGCCCCCTTTTTTCATATCCCGAAGAGTTCTCCTCATGGTCTGTAGATCAGTCCTGCCATCCCTTGACCCGAAATATAAGCCGAGTTTCTGTTTTCAGACAACTGTACAACAGGGCCTGGGCCTACACAGCCTACAGGCTTAGGCCCCTGGAGCCAAGCTGAGGACTGTACTTGCCCTCTCTAAAGGAATTCTGTGTGCCCATTCCAATGGCCACAACGCTACTAATAGGATAAACCTCCAAAGTCCCTGAGGCCATCCCAATAGTGGTGGCTTCCCAGGACAAACAGGAGCAATCTGAGCCCATCTGAGAACCTACCTGCACTCAGACTTGTAGACTGATATCCCCAGAGGTAAAAAAGGAACGAACAGGCCCCTAGTCCCTAATTCGGATCCATTGCTTTGGTTTCCAGGCATCTCTCCTCAGAGGCTTGGATTTCAGTACCAGCATATGGCTGTTTCTTGACTCACCCACTAGAACAAATCTCATCTACACATGGGAAACTTGCACGTGGGAGTAATGTCAAAGCCTCTTTTTAGGAGAACCCTTCATGGCCCCAGTCCCACCGCGTCATTCCAAGGTATCCATAGACACAAAAACACATTAGGACCCATCCACAGGAGAGTCCATTTCAACTCAGCGTATTCGTTTGCTCCGCGAGATCCAGCAGATCTAACTTGTCTTATTGCTAGGAGACAATTGGAATTCGAGGTGAGCTACCCAGGCATCCATTCCTAGAACCCTATCAGAATCATTAGACTGGAGCCAACCAACAGGTCTCAATTGTCCTGCAGAAGAATCTTTGAAGTTTGGAGCTTCTCAAAACTCCCATCGTGAGAAAACACCCATGGCTTCGTGATCCCCACCCCCTTCATGAAGTGGCCCTCAGGGACATAAGGTCCAACCTGAGCGATCGTCTGATCCTCACCCTGACTTCAGATGCACGAGATCTCGGTTCATATCTGTAGATTGTGCCTGCCATGTCCTCAAGCAGAAACCTAAACCTAGCTTGTGTCCTCAGACTTCCGTCCTCAGACTAATGGTCCACAAGCCCTCCAGTTTGGCAATCCAGAATTACAATGCAGCATTCTGCTTGCCCTCCAGAACTAAAACATTGCCCTCTGGGGCTACCCCAAAACCCCAAATGAAGATCAACCTGCACGCCAATTGGATGTACCCAAAAAATATATAGGCTGACCTGCGCAAAAATGCCCTTTCTGACAGAGCCTGAGCCTGATCCTCCTGGCCCCACCCAGACAGCTTGCCGCTCACTGAGCACATAGGAACAGACATTGCCTTAGGTTGTTATCTCTTTCCAACCTCGGTTTTCAGGATTCAGATCTAGACCTTATCTCCATCACTGCCCAGGATTGAAAATGATGCAGAAATCAGAACCCCTTCCCAATGGCAAGAACCTTGTGGTTGGCTTGTTGTCCAATGTTCAGTGTAGTGGAAACCTGTTTGTCCGATGAGGCCCCGCCATTGCTCGCGGGCCACATAGGTGGCAAACTGACATTGTGACCCACAGCCTAAGCCCAGTCCTCAGGTAAGACCTCTCAATGGCTGGATGAAGAGACAGCATATTGGGCTTGCCATACCCATAGGCCCCAGTTTTTAACCATAGTTCGGGTTGTCCCTTCACTCTTCCACAGGGCTCTGCTTTGGAATTCCTCTTTTGGTGGGACACTTGATGTAACAACCTTGAAAGGAGTCCTCCATCCAACGGATTGACGAAAAACAATTGGGATCGGGCCAAATCCACAGAGAGCAAGATTCGTCCATGGCCCATGAGGCCTCCTCGACATTCCACGGCCATCGCTGAAACAAAATCCAGGGTTAAAATCTGAGCAAGCGCCTCAGACTCGCACTTTCTTCATATCCTGAAGATGTCTTCTCATGGTTTGTAGATCGAGCCTGCCATACCTACGTCCCCAAACATAGGCTGAGTTTGTGTTTTCAGACTTCTGTCCTCAATCTCCTGGGCCACATACCCTCCAGGCTGGGGACGCCGGAGCCACATTAGGACTGTGCCTACCCAATCCATGGGAATTCTGCCCATTCCATTGTCCAAAATCGTACAAATTAGTACCCTCCAAAGTCCCTGAGGCCATCCCAATAGTATAGGTCGCCCGGGACAAAAAAGGGCAGTCTGACAACAGCTGAGCATCTAACTCCACTCATACCCTAGAAGGATGTCCCCAGAGAAGAAGATTGAACCAGACAGGACCCTAGGCCAAAATCGGATTCAATGCTTTGGTTTACAGGCATGTCTCCTCAAAACCCTTGATTCCAATACCAGCATTGGGGTTTTCCTGAGGCACCCATCAGAACAAACCTCGTCTCCACAAGGAAACTTGTGCATGGGAGCTATGTCAAAAGCTGAGGAGAATACTTCAGGGTCCCGGTGCCACGCCCCATTCCAAGGCCCTCATGGACACAAACACACATTAGACCCATCATCAGGAAAGTCCATTTCAACTCAGCCACCCCGGTTGCTCTCGCAGAGCTTCAGATCTAAACTGCCTTTTTGCTAGGAGACAATTGGAATGCGAGGCGGGCTTCCCAGGCATCCATCCTCGAACATTGTTCTAGACTCATCCATATGGGAGGTCCTGGAGCTGTCCAACAGGTCTCAACTGTCCCGCAGAAGGAATCCTTGGAGGGAGCATCCCACCACTCCCAACGTGGGAAAACCTCCACGGCCTCGAGATTCGGCTCCCTTTATGAAGGGGCCGTCATGAACAGAAAATCCAGGCTGAGCCAACGTCTGATCCTCGCTCTGACTTCAGATGGATGAGATATTGCTTCAGATCTTCAAGGGGTACATGCCGTGCCCTCGCCCTGAAACCCAAGTCTAGCGGTCCCTAGGACCCAATTTTAACCAGATTTCTGGTTGTCCAATCACCCCTCCCCAGGGCTCTACTCTGGAATCCCTCATTTGGTGGGACCCCTGAGTTTGAAAAACAAAACAAAACAAAACAACAACAACAAAAAACGGACTTCTTCCGTCCCACACAATGACCCCAAACTCTTTGGATTGGGCCAAACCCCCAGGGAGTAAGACTCGTCCATTTCCCATGAAGTCACCCGGAAATTTCATGACCATGAATGGCATGATATCCAGATATAAATACTTGAGCAAAAGACTCACACTCGCCCTTTTTTCATATCCCGAAGAGTTCTCCTCATGGTCTGTAGATCAGTCCTGCCATCCCTTGACCCGAAATATAAGCCGAGTTTCTGTTTTCAGACAACTGTACAAACAGGCCTGGCCTACACAGCCTACAGGCTTAGGCCCCTGGAGCCAAGCTGAGGACTGTACTTGCCCTCTCTAAAGGAATTCTGTGTGCCCATTCCAATGGCCACAACGCTACTAATAGGATAAACCTCCAAAGTCCCTGAGGCCATCCCAATAGTGGTGGCTTCCCAGGACAAACAGGAGCAATCTGAGCCCATCTGAGAACCTACCTGCACTCAGACTTGTAGACTGATATCCCCAGAGGTAAAAAGGAACGAACAGGCCCCTAGTCCCTAATCGGATCCATTGCTTTGGTTTCCAGGCATCTCTCCTCAGAGGCTTGGATTTCAGTACCAGCATATGGCTGTTTCTTGACTCACCCACTAGAACAAATCTCATCTACACATGGGAAACTTGCACGTGGGAGTAATGTCAAAGCCTCTTTTTAGGAGAACCCTTCATGGCCCCAGTCCCACCGCGTCATTCCAAGGTATCCATAGACACAAAAAAACACATTAGGACCCATCCACAGGAGAGTCCATTTCAACTCAGCGTATTCGTTTGCTCCGCGAGATCCAGCAGATCTAACTTGTCTTATTGCTAGGAGACAATTGGAATTCGAGGTGAGCTACCCAGGCATCCATTCCTAGAACCCTATCAGAATCATTAGACTGGAGCCAACCAACAGGTCTCAATTGTCCTGCAGAAGAATCTTTGAAGTTTGGAGCTTCTCAAAACTCCCATCGTGAGAAAACACCCATGGCTTCGTGATCCCCACCCCCTTCATGAAGTGGCCCTCAGGGACATAAGGTCCAACCTGAGCGATCGTCTGATCCTCACCCTGACTTCAGATGCACGAGATCTCGGTTCATATCTGTAGATTGTGCCTGCCATGTCCTCAAGCAGAAACCTAAACCTAGCTTGTGTCCTCAGACTTCCGTCCTCAGACTAATGGTCCACAAGCCCTCCAGTTTGGCAATCCAGAATTACAATGCAGCATTCTGCTTGCCCTCCAGAACTAAAACATTGCCCTCTGGGGCTACCCAAAAACCCCAAATGAAGATCAACCTGCACGCCAATTGGATGTACCCAAAATATATAGGCTGACCTGCGCAAAAATGCCCTTTCTGACAGAGCCTGAGCCTGATCCTCCTGGCCCCACCCAGACAGCTTGCCGCTCACTGAGCACATAGGAACAGACATTGCCTTAGGTTGTTATCTCTTTCCAACCTCGGTTTTCAGGATTCAGATCTAGACCTTATCTCCAATCACTGCCCAGGATTGAAAATGATGCAGAAATCAGAACCCCTTCCCAATGGCAAGAACCTTGTGGTTGGCTTGTTGTCCAATGTTCAGTGTAGTGGAAACCTGTTTGTCCGATGAGGCCCCGCCATTGCTCGCGGGCCACATAGGTGGCAAACTGACATTGTGACCCACAGCCTAAGCCCAGTCCTCAGGTAAGACCTCTCAATGGCTGGATGAAGAGACAGCATATTGGGCTTGCCATACCCATAGGCCCCAGTTTTTAACCATAGTTCGGGTTGTCCCTTCACTCTTCCACAGGGCTCTGCTTTGGAATTCCTCTTTTGGTGGGACACTTGATAACAACCTTGAAAGGAGTCCTCCATCCAACGGATTGACGAAAAACAATTGGGATCGGGCCAAATCCACAGAGAGCAAGATTCGTCCATGGCCCATGAGGCCTCCTCGACATTCCACGGCCATCGCTGAAACAAAATCCAGGGTTAAAATCTGAGCAAGCGCCTCAGACTCGCACTTTCTTCATATCCTGAAGATGTCTTCTCATGGTTTGTAGATCGAGCCTGCCATACCTACGTCCCCAAACATAGGCTGAGTTTGTGTTTTCAGACTTCTGTCCTCAATCTCCTGGGCCACATACCCTCCAGGCTGGGGACGCCGGAGCCACATTAGGACTGTGCCTACCCAATCCATGGGAATTCTGCCCATTCCATTGTCCAAAATCGTACAAATTAGTACCCTCCAAAGTCCCTGAGGCCATCCCAATAGTATAGGTCGCCCGGGACAAAAAAGGGCAGTCTGACAACAGCTGAGCATCTAACTCCACTCATACCCTAGAAGGATGTCCCCAGAGAAGAAGATTGAACCAGACAGGACCCTAGGCCAAAATCGGATTCAATGCTTTGGTTTACAGGCATGTCTCCTCAAAACCCTTGATTCCAATACCAGCATTGGGGTTTTCCTGAGGCACCCATCAGAACAAACCTCGTCTCCACAAGGAAACTTGTGCATGGGAGCTATGTCAAAAGCTGAGGAGAATACTTCAGGGTCCCGGTGCCACGCCCCATTCCAAGGCCCTCATGGACACAAACACACATTAGACCCATCATCAGGAAAGTCCATTTCAACTCAGCCACCCCGGTTGCTCTCGCAGAGCTTCAGATCTAAACTGCCTTTTTGCTAGGAGACAATTGGAATGCGAGGCGGGCTTCCCAGGCATCCATCCTCGAACATTGTTCTAGACTCATCCATATGGGAGGTCCTGGAGCTGTCCAACAGGTCTCAACTGTCCCGCAGAAGGAATCCTTGGAGGGAGCATCCCACCACTCCCAACGTGAAAACCTCCACGGCCTCGAGATTCGGCTCCCTTTATGAAGGGGCCGTCATGAACAGAAAATCCAGGCTGAGCCAACGTCTGATCCTCGCTCTGACTTCAGATGGATGAGATATTGCTTCAGATCTTCAAGGGGTACATGCCGTGCCCTCGCCCTGAAACCCAAGTCTAGCGGTCCCTAGGACCCAATTTTAACCAGATTTCTGGTTGTCCAATCACCCCTCCCCAGGGCTCTACTCTGGAATCCCTCATTTGGTGGGACCCCTGAGTTTGAAAAACAAAACAAAACAAAACAACAACAACAAAAAACGGACTTCTTCCGTCCCACACAATGACCCCAAACTCTTTGGATTGGGCCAAACCCCCAGGGAGTAAGACTCGTCCATTTCCCATGAAGTCACCCGGAAATTTCATGACCATGAATGGCATGATATCCAGATATAAATACTTGAGCAAAAGACTCACACTCGCCCTTTTTTCATATCCCGAAGAGTTCTCCTCATGGTCTGTAGATCAGTCCTGCCATCCCTTGACCCGAAATATAAGCCGAGTTTCTGTTTTCAGACAACTGTACAAACAGGCCTGGCCTACACAGCCTACAGGCTTAGGCCCCTGGAGCCAAGCTGAGGACTGTACTTGCCCTCTCTAAAGGAATTCTGTGTGCCCATTCCAATGGCCACAACGCTACTAATAGGATAAACCTCCAAAGTCCCTGAGGCCATCCCAATAGTGGTGGCTTCCCAGGACAAACAGGAGCAATCTGAGCCCATCTGAGAACCTACCTGCACTCAGACTTGTAGACTGATATCCCCAGAGGTAAAAAGGAACGAACAGGCCCCTAGTCCCTAATCGGATCCATTGCTTTGGTTTCCAGGCATCTCTCCTCAGAGGCTTGGATTTCAGTACCAGCATATGGCTGTTTCTTGACTCACCCACTAGAACAAATCTCATCTACACATGGGAAACTTGCACGTGGGAGTAATGTCAAAGCCTCTTTTTAGGAGAACCCTTCATGGCCCCAGTCCCACCGCGTCATTCCAAGGTATCCATAGACACAAAAACACATTAGGACCCATCCACAGGAGAGTCCATTTCAACTCAGCGTATTCGTTTGCTCCGCGAGATCCAGCAGATCTAACTTGTCTTATTGCTAGGAGACAATTGGAATTCGAGGTGAGCTACCCAGGCATCCATTCCTAGAACCCTATCAGAATCATTAGACTGGAGCCAACCAACAGGTCTCAATTGTCCTGCAGAAGAATCTTTGAAGTTTGGAGCTTCTCAAAACTCCCATCGTGAGAAAACACCCATGGCTTCGTGATCCCCACCCCCTTCATGAAGTGGCCCTCAGGGACATAAGGTCCAACCTGAGCGATCGTCTGATCCTCACCCTGACTTCAGATGCACGAGATCTCGGTTCATATCTGTAGATTGTGCCTGCCATGTCCTCAAGCAGAAACCTAAACCTAGCTTGTGTCCTCAGACTTCCGTCCTCAGACTAATGGTCCACAAGCCCTCCAGTTTGGCAATCCAGAATTACAATGCAGCATTCTGCTTGCCCTCCAGAACTAAAACATTGCCCTCTGGGGCTACCCAAAAACCCCAAATGAAGATCAACCTGCACGCCAATTGGATGTACCCAAAATATATAGGCTGACCTGCGCAAAAATGCCCTTTCTGACAGAGCCTGAGCCTGATCCTCCTGGCCCCACCCAGACAGCTTGCCGCTCACTGAGCACATAGGAACAGACATTGCCTTAGGTTGTTATCTCTTTCCAACCTCGGTTTTCAGGATTCAGATCTAGACCTTATCTCCAATCACTGCCCAGGATTGAAAATGATGCAGAAATCAGAACCCCTTCCCAATGGCAAGAACCTTGTGGTTGGCTTGTTGTCCAATGTTCAGTGTAGTGGAAACCTGTTTGTCCGATGAGGCCCCGCCATTGCTCGCGGGCCACATAGGTGGCAAACTGACATTGTGACCCACAGCCTAAGCCCAGTCCTCAGGTAAGACCTCTCAATGGCTGGATGAAGAGACAGCATATTGGGCTTGCCATACCCATAGGCCCCAGTTTTTAACCATAGTTCGGGTTGTCCCTTCACTCTTCCACAGGGCTCTGCTTTGGAATTCCTCTTTTGGTGGGACACTTGATGTAACAACCTTGAAAGGAGTCCTCCATCCAACGGATTGACGAAAAACAATTGGGATCGGGCCAAATCCACAGAGAGCAAGATTCGTCCATGGCCCATGAGGCCTCCTCGACATTCCACGGCCATCGCTGAAACAAAATCCAGGGTTAAAATCTGAGCAAGCGCCTCAGACTCGCACTTTCTTCATATCCTGAAGATGTCTTCTAATGGTTTGTAGATCGGGCTGCCATACCTACGTCCCCAAACATAAGCTGAGTTTGTGTTTTCAGACTTCTGTCCTCAAAGTCCTGGGCCACACACCATCCAGGCTGGGGACCCTGGAGCCACACATAAGGACTGTGCCTACCAAATCCATGGGAATTCTGCCCATTCCATTGTCCAAAATCGTACAAATTAGGAGAACCCTCCAAAGTCCCTGAGGCCATCCCAATAGTATAGGTCGCCCGGGACAAAAAAGGTCAGTCTGACACCAGCTGAGCATCTACCTCCACTCATACCCTAGATGGATGTCTCCAGAGAAGAAGATTGAATCAGACAGGAACCTAGGCCAAAATCGGATCCATTGCTTTGGTTTACAGGCATGTCTCCTCAAAACCCTGGTTTACAATACCAGCATTGGGGTTTTCCTGAGGCAACCATCAGAACCAAACTCGTCTCCACAAGGAAACTTGTGCATGGGAGCTATGTCAAAAGCTGAGGAGAATACTTCAGGGTCCCGGTGCCACCGCCCCATTCAAAGGCCATCATGGACACAAACACACATTAGACCCATCCTCAGGAAAGTCCATTTCAACTCAGCCACCCCGGTTGCTCCCGCAGAGCCATCAGATCTAAACTGCCTTGTCGCTAGGAGACAATTGGAATGCGAGGCTGGCTTCCCAGGCATCCATCCTCAAACGTTGTTCTGGACTCATCCATATGGGAGGTCCTGGAGCTGTCCAACAGGTCTCAATTGTCCCGCAGAAGGAATCCTTGGAGGGGGCATCCCACCACTCCCAACGTGGGAAAACCTCCACGCTCTCGAGAATCTGCTCCCTTCATGAAGGGGCCGTCATGAACAGAAAATCCAAGCTGAGCCAACGTCTGATTCTCGCTCTGACTTCAGAAGCATGAGATATTGCTTCAGATCTTCAGGGGCTACATGCCGTGCCCTCGCCCTGAAACCCAACTCTAGCTTGTGTTCTCAGATTTCCATCCTCACACTCCTGGCCCGAAGCCTACAAGTTTGGCAATTCCGGACCATCATTGCAGCACTCTAACTGCCCTGTAGAAAAAATATATTGCCTAATGAGCTGCCCGGGCACATTAAATGAGAATAAACCTACACTGCACTTGAATGTACCCAAATTATATAGTCAAACCTGGGCAGTAATGTACTGTCTGACACAACCTGAGCCAGGGCCTCCTGAGCAACACCCAGAAAGCTGACCGCACACTGAGCACATCAGACCTGCCATGGCCTTAGGTCATCATCTCTGCCCTACCTCAATTTTCAGGTTTCAGAACCTAGACCTTATCTCCAATCACTGCCCAGGGGTGACTGTGATGCAGAAATCAGAACTCCTGCTTAGCCAAGGCAAGAAACCTTGTGGTTGCCATGTTGTACTACATTCAGTGTAGGAGAAACCAGCATTCACCCTGACGTCACGCCCATTCTTGAGTGCGACTAGGGCATAAACACGCATTGTGACCCTCAGCGTGATTCCTGACCTCTAGTAAATCCTCTCAGTGGCTGGACCATTAGATGTCGTAATGGGCTTGACATGTCCCTAGGCCCCAATTTTTCACGAGATTTCTGGTTGTCCAGTCGCCCCTCCCCAGGGCTCTACTCTGGAAACCCTCATTTGGTGGGAACCCTGAGTTTGAAAAACAAAACAAAACAAATCAACAACACCAAAAAAAAAAAAAAACGGATTTCTTCCATCCCACAGAGTGACCCCAAACTCCTTGGACGGGGCCAAAACCCCAGAGAGTAAGACTCGTCCATTTCCCATGAAGTCACCCAGAAATTTCACGACCATGAGTGACACAATATCTAGAGACAAAAAGGTGAAAAAGAGCCTCACACTCGCCCATTTTTCATATCCCAAACTGTCCTCCTCATGGTTTGTAGATCAGTCCTGCCATACCTAGGACCTGAAACATTAGCCGAGTTTGTGTTTTCAGACAACTGTCCTAACAGCTCTGGCCTACACACCCTACAGGCTCAGGCCCCTGAGGCCAAACCTGAAGACTGTGCTTGCCCTCTCCAAGGGAATTGTATGTGCCCATTCCAATGGCCACAACCTTACTAAGAGCATATACCTCCAAAATTCCTGAGGCCATCCCAATAGTGGTGGCTTCCCAGGACAAACAGGGGCAATCTGAGCCCATCTGAGCACCTACCTGCACTCAGACCCGTAGACTTATATCCCCAGAGGTAATAAGGAACAAATAGGCCCCTAGGGACCTATCGGATCCATTGCTTTGGTTTTGAGGCATCTCTCCTAAGAGGTCTGGATTTCAATAACATCATTTGGCTGTTTCTTGACTCACCCTCAGAACAAATCTCATCTACACATGGAAACTTGCACAATGGAGCTGAGTGAAAGCCTCTCTTTAGGAGAACCCTTTAGGGCCCCAGTGCCACTGCTTCATTCCAAGGTCTCCATAGACACAAAATCATATTTGGTCACATCCAGGAGAGTCCATTTCAACTCAGCCTCCTCGGTTGCTCCCCTGATCCAGCCGATCTGACCTGTCTTGTTGCTTGGAGACAATTGGAATGCGAGGTGGGCTACCCAGCCATCCATCCTTAGAACACTGCTCTGAATCGTTGTCCTGGAGCCAACCAACAGTTCTCAATTGTCCTGCAGAAGAATCTTTGCAATTGGGAACTTCTCACAACTCCCATCGTCGGAAAACCCCCATGGCCTCGTGATCCCCCCCCCTTCAATAAGGGGCCATCAGGGACAGAATGTCCAACCTGAGCGATCGTCTGATCCTCGCCCTGACTTCAGATGCTTGAGATCTCGATTCAGGTCTCACCCAGAAACCTAGGCCTAGCTTGGTTTCTCAGACTTCCGTCCTCAGACTACTGGCCCACAAAACCTCCAATTTGGAAATTCAGAACTACAGTGCAGCACTCTGCCTTCCCTCAGGAAGAAAAACATTGCCCACTGGGGCTACCCAGAAACCCCAAATGAGGATCAACCTGCACGCCAATCGGCTGTACCCCAAATATGTAGGCTGACCTGGGCACTAATGCCCTTTCTGACGCAGCCTGATCCTGGATCTCCTCGCCACACCCAGACAGCTGGCCGCACACTGAGCACATCGGACCCGCCATGGCCTTAGGTCGTCATCTCTTCTCAACCTCGGTTTTCAGGCTTTAGAACCTAGACCTTATCTACAATCACGGCCCGGGTTTGAAAATGATGCAGAAATCAGAACTCTTTCCCCATGGCAAGAAACCTTGTGCTTGCCATGTTGTCCAAGGTTCAGTGTAGTTGAAACCAGTGTGGCCCATAAGGCCCCGCACATGCTTGCGGGCCACATTGGTCACAAACACACATTGTGACCCTCAGCCTGAGCCCAGTCCTCAGGTAAGGTATCTCAGTGGCTGGATGGAGAGACAGCATATTGGGCTTACCATGACCCTAGGCCCAAATTTTTAACCATAGTTCGGGTTGTCCCTTCACTCTTCCCCAGGGCTCTGCTTTGGAATTCCTCTATTGGTGGGACTCCTGAAGTAACAAACCTGAAAGGAGTCCTCCCATTCTACAGATTGACGAAAAACAATTGGGATCGGGCCAAATCCACAGAGAGTAAGATTCGTCCATGGCCCATGAGGCCTCCCCAACATTCCACGGCCATCGCTTATATAAAATCCAGAGACAGAAGCCTGAGCACGCGCCTCAGACTCGCTCATTCTTTAAATCCTGAATAGTTTTTCAGAAAAGAACCTCCACGGCATTGGAATTCACCCAAAATATATAGTCTAATCTGGGCACTAATGCACTATCTGACAACCTGAGCCCGTACCTCGTGACCAACACCCAGACAGCTGACCGCACACTGAGCATATCAGACCCGCCATGGCCTTAGGTCATCATCTCTTCCCTACCTCAGTTTTCAGGCTTCAGAACCTAGACCTTATCTCCAATCATGTCCAGGGGTGACTGTGATGCAGAAATCAGAACTCTTCCTTACCCATGGCAAGAAACCTTGTGGTTGTCATGTTGTCCAACGCTCATTGTTGGAGAAACCAGCATTCACCCTGAGGCCCGGCCCATTCTTGAGTGCGACGAGGGCATAAAGACGCATTGTGACCCTCAGCGTGAGTCCTGTCCTCTAGTACGTCCTCTCAGTGGCTGGACCATTAGATGTCATAATGGGCTTGACATGTCCCTATGCCCCAATTTTTAACCAGATTTCTGGTTGTCCAGTCGCCCCTCCCCAGGGCTCTACTCTGGAATCCCTCATGTGGTGGGACACCTGAGATAGAAAAACAAAACAAAGCTAATCAAGAACAACAAAAAAAAAGGACTTCTTCCATCCCACAGAGTGACTCCAAACTCCTTGGACGGGGCCAATCCCCCACAGAGCAAGACTCGTCCATTTCCCATGAAGTCACCCGGAAATTTAACGACCATGAGTGACACAATATCTAGAGACAAAAACGTGAGCAAGAGCCTCACATTCTTCCTTTTTACATATCCCGAAGAGTTCTCCTCATGGTCTGTAGATCAGTCCTGCCATCCCTTGACCGAAACATAAGCCGAGTTTGTGTTTTCAGACAACTGTCCAAACAGCCCTGGCCTACACACCCTACAGGCTCAGGCCCCTGGAGCCAAATCTGACAACTGTGCTTGCCCTCTCCAAGGGTATTGTATGTGCCCATTCCAATGGCCACAACCCTACTAATAGGATAAAACTCCAAAGTCCCTGAGGCCATCCCAATATTTGTGGCTTCCTAGGACAAACAGGGGCAATCTGGGCCCATCTGAGAACCTACTGGCACTCACACCCGTAGACTGATGTCCCCAGAGGTAAAAAGGAACGAACAGGCCCCTAGGCACCTATCGGATCCATTGCTTTGGTTTCCAGGCATCTCTCCTCAGAGGCCTGGATTTCAATAACAGCATATGACTGTTTCTTGACTCACCCATCATAACAAATCTCATCTACATATGGGAAACTTGCAGGATGATGCTGTGTGAAAGCCTCTATTTAGGAGAACCCTTCAGGGCCCCAGTGCCACCGCTTCTTTCGAAGGTCTCCATAGACACAATATCATATGAGGACACATCCACGGGAGAGTCCATTTCAACTCAGCCACCTCGGTTGCTCCCCCAGATCCAGCAATACTAACCTGTCTTGTTGCTTGGATATAATTGGAATGCGAGGTGGGCTACCCAGCCAACATCCTTAGAACCCTGCTCGGAATCGTTGTCCTGGAGCCAACCAACAGGTCTCAATTTTCCTGCTAATGAATCTTTGCAGTTGGGAGCTTCTCACAACTCCCATCGTGGGAAAACCCCCATGGCCTCATGATCCACCCCCCTTTCAAGAAGGGACCATCAGGGACAGAATGTCCAACCTGAGCAATCGTCTGATCCTTGCCCTGACATCAGAAGCACGAAATCTCGATTCACTTCTGTAGATTGTGCCTGCCATATCCTCACCCAGAAACTAGGCCAAGCTTGGGTTCACAGACTTCAGTCCTCAGACCACTGGCCCACAAGCCCTCCAGTTTGGCAATGCAGAACTACAATGCAGAACTCTGCCTGCCCTCCAGAAGAAAAACATTGCCCTCTGGGGCTACCCAGAAACCCCCAATTAGGATCAACCTGCACGGCACTCGAATGCACCCAAAATATATAGTCTAACCTGGGCACTAATGCACTGTCTGACAACCTGAGCCCGGACCTCGTGACCAACACCCAGACAGCTGGCCGCACACTTTGCACATCGGACCCGCCATGTCCTTAGGTCGTCATCTCTTCTCAATCTCCGTTTTCAGGCTTCAGAACCTAGACCTTATCTCCAATCATGGCCCGGGTTTGAAAATGATGCAGAAATCAGAACTCTTTCCCCTTGGCAAGAAACCTTGTGGTTGGCATGTTGTCCCAAGGATCAGTGTAGTTGAAACCAGTGTGGCCCATGAGGCCCCGCCAATGAGCGTCACAACACACATTGTGACCCTCAGCCTGAGCCCAGTCATCAGGTGAGGCCTCTCAGTGGCTGCATGGAGAGACAGTATACTGGAATTGCCAGGCAACTAGACCCCAATATTAACCCTAGTTTGGGTTGTGTCTTCACACTTCCCCAGGGCTCTCTTTTGGAATTCCTCTTTTGCTGGGACACCTGAGGTAACAAACCTGAAAGGATTCCTCCCATCACACAGATTGACGAAAAACAATTGGTATCGAGCCAAATCCACAGAGAGCCCAAGCTTGGCCTAGGTTTCTGGGTGAGGATATGGCAGGCACAATTTACAGTACTGAATCGAGATCTCGTGCATCTGAAGTCAGGGCGAGGATCAGAGAATTGCTCAGGTTGGACATTTTGTCTCTGATGGCCCCTTCTCACAACTCCCTCGATGGGAGTTGTGAGAAGCTCCCAACTGCAAAGATTCTTCTGCAGGACAATTGAGACCTGTTGGTTGGCTCCAGGACAACGATTCTGAGCAGGGTTCTAAGGATGGATGGCTGGGTAGCCCACATCACATTCCAATTGTCTCCATGCAACAAGACAGGTTAGATCTGCTGGATCTGGGGGAGCATCCAAGGAGGCTGAGTTGAAATGCACTCTCCCGTGAATGTGTCCTAATGTGATTTTGTGTCTATGGAGACCTTGGAATGAAGCCGTGGCACTGGGGCCCTGAAGGGTTCTCCTAAAGAGAGGCTTTCACACAGCTCCATCGTGCAAGAATCCCATGTGTAGATGAGATTTGTTCTGATGGGTGAGTCAAGAAACAGCCATATGCTGTTATTAAAATCAGGGCTATAAGGAGAGATGCCTGGAAACCAAAGCAATGGATCCGATAGGTGCCTAGGGGCCTATTCGTTCCTTTTTACCTCTGGGGACATCAGTCTACGGGTCTGAGTGCAGGTAGGTGCTCAGATGGGCCCAGATGACCCATTGGTCCTGTTAAACCACAAGTATTGGGATGTCCTCAGGGAATTTGGAGGTTTATCCTCTTAGTAGGGTTGTGACCATTAGAATGGGCACATACAATTCCCTTGGAGAGGGCAAGCACAGTCGTCAGGTTTGGCTCCAGGGGCCTGAGTCTTTATGTTGTGTATGCCAGGGCCGTTTGGACAGTTGTCTGAAAACACAAACTCGGCTTATGTTTCGCGTCATAGGTATGGCAGGACTGATCTACAGACCATGAGGAGAACTCTTCCTGATATGAAAAAAGCGCGAGTGTGAGACTCTTGCTCAAGTTTTTGTCTCTTGATACCGTGTCACTCATGGTCGTGAAATTTCCGGGTGACTTCATGGGAAATGGACGAGTCTTACTCTCTGGGGGTTTGGCCCCGTCCAAAGAGTTTGGGGTCTTTCTTTGGGATGGATGAAGTCCGTTGTTCTGTTGTTGTTGATTTGGTTTGTTTTGTTTTTAAAACTCCCGTGTCCCACCAAATGAGGGATTCCAGAGTAGAGCCCTGGGGAGGGGCGACTGGACAACCAGAAATCTGGTTAAAAATTGGGGCCTAGGGACATGTCAAGCCCATTATGACATCTAATGATCCAGCCACTGAGAGGATGTACTAGAGGACAGGACTCACGCTGAGGGTCACAATGCGTGTTTATGCCCTCGTCGCACTCAAAATGGGCCGGGCCTCAATGTGAATGCTGGTTTCTCCTACCCTGAACATTGGACAACATGCCAACCACAAGGTTTCTTGCCATGGGTAAAGAAGGGTTCTGATTTCTGCATCACAATCAACCCTGGGCCTTGATGGGAGATAAGGTCTAGGTTCTGAAGCCTGAAAACTGAGGCAGGGAAGAGAAGATGACCTAAGGCCATTGAGGGTCTGATGTGCTCAGTGAGCGGTCGGCTGTCTGGGTGTTGGTCACGAGGTCTGGGCTCAGGTTCTCAGACACTGCATTAGTTCCAGGGTTAAACTATATATTTTGGGTGCATTCGAGTGCCGTGTAGGTTCTTATCTGAAGAACTCTTCAGGATATGAAGAATGAGCGAGTCTGAGGCGCATTCTTAGGCTTTTGTGTCTGGATTTTGTATCATCGATGGCCGTGGAACGTTGGGGAGGCCTCATGGGCCAAGGACGAATCTTCCTCTCTGTGGCTTTGGCCCAATCCCATTTGTTTTTCGACAATCTGTGGGATGGGAGGACTCCTTTCAGGTTTGTTACCACAGGTGTCCCACCAAAAGAGGAGTTCCAAAGCAGAGCCCTGGGGAAGAGTGAAGGACAACCCGAACTATGGTTAAAAATTGCGCCTAGGGGCATGGCAAGCCCAATACGCTATCTCTCCATCCAGCCACTGAGAGGCTTGACCTGAGGACTGGGCTCAGGCTGAGGGTCACAATGTGTGTTTGTGACCAATGTGGCCCACAAGCAAGGGCGCGGCCTCATGGGCCACACTGGTTTCAACTACACTGAACCTTGGACAACATGGCAAGCACAAGGTTTCTTGCCATGGGGAAAGAGTTCTGATTTCTGCATCATTTTCAATCCCGGGCCGTGATTGGAGATAAGGTCTATGTTCTGAAGCATGACCGTCATCTCTTGATGACGACCTCAGGCCATGGCGGGTCCGATGTGCTCATTGTGCGGCCAGCCTTCTGGGTGGGGCCAGGAGGTCCATGCTCCGTCTGCGTCAGAAAGAGCATTAGTGCCCAGGTCAATCTATGTATTTGGGGTACAGCCGAATGGCGTGCAGGTTGATACTCATTTGGGGTTTCTGGGTAGCCCCAGAGGGCAATGTTTTTCTTCTGGAGTGGAGGCAGAGTGCTGCTTTGTAGTTCTGGATTGCCAAACTGGAGGGCCTGTTGGCCAGTAGTCTGAGACGGAAGTCTGAGAAACCAAGCTAGGCCTAGGTTTCTGGGTGAGGATATGGCAGGCACAATCTACAGACCTGAATCGAGATCTCGTGCATCTGAAGTCAGGGCGAGGATCAGAGAATCGCTCAGGTTGGACATTTTGTCTCAGATGGCCCCTTCTCACAACTCCCTCGATGGGAGTTGTGAGAAGATCCCAACTGCAAAGATTCTTCTGCAGGACAATTGAGACCTGTTGGTTGCCTCCAGGGCAACGATTCCGAGCAGGGTTCTAAGGATGGATGGCTGGGTAGCCCACCTCGCATTCCAATTGTCTCCAAGCAACAAGACAGGTTAGATCTGCTGGATCTGGGGGAGCAACCGAGGAGGCTCAGTTGAAATGGACTCTCCCGTGGATGTGTCCTAATATGATTTTGAGTCTATGGAGACCTTGGAATGAAGCGGTGGCACTGGGACCCTGAAGGGTTCTCCTAAAGAGAGGCTTTCACACAGCTCCATAGTGCAAGTTTACCATGTGTAGATGAGATTTGTTCTGATGGGTGAGTCAAGAAACAGCCATATGCTGTTACTGAAATCCAGGCCTCTGAGGAGAGATGCCTGGAAAGCAAAGCAATGGATCCGATAGGTGCCTAGGGGCCTGTTCGGTCCTTATTACCTCTGGGGATATCAGTCTACGGGTCTGAGTGCAGGTAGGTGCTCAGATGGGCTCAGATTGCCACTGTTTGTCCTGGGAAGCCACAACTATTGGGAAGGCCTCAGGAATTTTGGAGGTTTATCCTATTAGTAGGGTTGTGGCCTTTAGCATGGGCACATACAATTCCCTTGGAGAGGGCAAGCACATTCCTCAGGTTTGGCCTCAGGGCCTGAGCCTGTAGGGTGTTTAGGCCAGAGCTGTTGGGACAGTTGTCTGAAAACACAAACTCGGCTTATGTTTCAGGTCATAGGTATGGCAGGACAGATCTACAGTCCATTTTGAGAACTCTTCGGGATATAAAAAAGGGCGAGTGTGAGGCTCTTGCTCACGTGTTTGTCTCTAGATATCATGTCACTCATGGTCGTGAAATTTCCGGGGGACTTCATGGGAAATGGACGAGTCTTACTCTCTGGGGGTTTGGCCGCGTCCAAGGAGTTTGGGGTCACTCCATGGGATGGAAGAAACCGTTGCTCTGTTGTTGTTGATTTGTTTTGTTTTGTTTTTCAACCTCAGGTGTCCCACCAAATGAGGGATTCCAGAGTAGAGCCCTGGGGAGTGGTGACTGGACAACCAGAAATCTGGTTAAAAATTGGGGCCTAGGGTCATGTCAGCCCATTATGACATCTAATGGTCCAGCCACTGAGAGGACGTACTAGAGGACAGGAATCACGCTGACGGTCACAATGCGTGTTTATCCCCTCCTCGCACTCAAGAATGGGCGGGGCCTCAGAGTGAATGCTGGTTTCTCCTACACTGAACGTAAGACAACATGGCAACCACAAGGTTTCTTGCAATGGGGAAGCAGGAGTTCTGCTTTCTGCATCACAGTCACCCCTGGGCAGTGATTTGAGATAAGGTCTAGGTTTTGAAGCCTGAAAACTGAGGTAGAGAAGAGATGATGACCTAAGGCCATGGTGGGTCTGATGTGCTCAGTGTGCGGTCAGGTGTCCTGGTGTTGCTCAGGAGGTCCCGGCTCAGGTTGTGTCAGACAGTGCATTACTGCCCAGGTTAGACTATATAATTTGGGGACATTCGAGTGCCGTGTAGGTTTATTTTCATTTAATGTGCCCGGGCAGCTCATTAGGCAATATATTTTTTCTAGAGGGCAGGCAGAGTGCTGCAATGATGGTCCGTAATTGTCATACTTGTGTGCTTCGGGGCCAGGAGTGTGAGGATGGAAGTCTGAGAACACAAGCTAGACTTGGGATTCAGGGCGAGGGCACGGCATGTACCTCCTGAAGATCTGAAGCAATATCTCATGCATCTGAAGTCAGAGCGAGGATCAGACGTTGGCTCAGCTTGGATTTTCTGTTCATGACGGCCCCTTCATGAAGGGAGCGGATTCTCAAGAGCGTGGAGGTTTTCCCACGTTGGGAGTGGTGGGATGCCCCCTCCTCGGATTCCTTCTGTGGGACAATTGAGACCTGTTGTACAGCTCCAGGACATCCCATATGGATGAGTCCAGACCGACGTTCGAGGATGGATGCCTGGGAAGCCCGCCTCGCATTCCAATTGTCTCCTAACGTCAACACACTTTAGATCTGATGGCTCTGCAAGAGCAACCGGGGTGGCTGAGTTGAAATGGATTTTCCTGAGGATGGGTCTAATGTGTGTTTGTGTCCATGAGGGCCTTGGAATGGGGCAGTGGCACCGGGACCCTGAAGTATTCTCCTAAGCTTTTGACATAGCTCCCATGCACAAGTTTCCTTGTGGAGACGAGGTTTGTTCTGATGGGTGCCTCAGGAAAACCCCAATGCTGGTATTGGAATCCAGGGTTTTGAGGAGACATGCCTGTAAACCAAAGCAATGGATCCGATTTGGGCCTAGGGTCCTATCTGGTTCATCTTCTTCTCTGGGGACATCCATCTAGTGTATGAGTGGTGTTAGATGCTCAGCTGGTGACAGACTGACCTTTTTTGTCCCGGGCGACCTATACTATTGGGATGGCCTCAGGGACTTTGGAGGGTTCTCCTAATTTGTACGATTTTGGACAATGGAATGGGCAGAATTCCCATGGATTGGGTAGGCACAGTCCTAATGTGTGGCTCCATGGTCCCCAGCCTGGATGGTGTGTGGCCCAGGACATTGAGGACAGAAGTCTAAAAACACAAACTCAGCTTATGTTTGGGGACGTAGGTATGGCAGGCCCGATCTACAAACCATGAGAAGAAATCTTCAGGATATGAAGATAGTGCGAGTCTGAGGCGCTTGCTCAGGCTTTTGTCTCTGGATTTTGTATCAGCGATGGCCGTGAAATGTCGAGGAGGCCTCATGGGCCATGGACGAATCTTGCTCTCTGTGGATTTGGCCCAATCCCAATTGTTTTTCGTCAATCTGTTGGATGGAGGACTCCTTTCAGAATTGTTACCTCAGGTGTCCCACCAAAAGAGGAGTTCCAAAGCAGAGCCCTGGGGAAGAGTGAAGGGACAACACGAACTATGGTTAAAAATTGGAGCCTAGGGGCATGGCAAGCCCAATATCCTGTCTCTTCATCCAGCCACTGGGACGTATTACCTGAGGACTGGGCTAAGGCTGAGGGTCACAATGTGTGTTTGCCACCTATGTGGCCCGCGAGCAATGGCGGGTCCTCATCGGACACACAGGTATCCACTACACTGAACATTATACAACAAGCCTACCACAAGGTTTCTTGCCATCGGGAAGGAGTTCTGATTTCTGCATCATTTTCAAACATGGGCAGTGATTGGAGATAAGGTCTAGGTTCTAAATCCTGAAAACCGAGGCTGGGAAGAGATAACGACCTAAGGCAATGGCTGGTCCGATGTGCTCAGAGAGCCGCGAGCTTTATGGGTGGGGCCAGGAGGTCCTGGCTCAGGCTGTGTCAGAAAGGGCATTTTTGCGCAGGTCAGCCTATATATTTTGGGTACAGCCAAGTGGCGTGCAGGTTGATCTTCATTTGGGGTTTCTGGGTAGCCCCAGAAGGCAATGTTTTTCTTCTGGAGGGTGGGCAGAGTGCTGCATTATAATGCTGGATTGCCAAACTGGAGGGCTTGTGGGCCATTAGTCTGAGGATGGAAGTCTGAGGACACAAGCTAGGCTTAGGTTTCTGGGTGAGGTCATGGCAGGCAAAATCTACAGACCTGAATCGAGATCTCGTGCATCTGAAGTCAGGGTGAGGATCAGACGATCGCTCAGGTTGGACCTTATGTCCCTTAGGGCCCCTTCATGAAGGGGGGAGGGATCACGAGTCCATGGGTGTTCTCACGATGGGAGTTGTGAGAACCTCCCAACTTCAAAGATTCTTCTGCAGGACAATTGAGACCTGTTGGTTGGCTCCAGGCTAACGATTCCGAGCAGGGTTCTAAGGATGGATGTCGGGGTAGGCCACCTCGCATTCCAATTGTCTCCTAGCATCAAGACAAGTTGGATCTGCTGGATCTCGCGGAGCAACCGAATACGCTGATTGAAATGAACTCTCCTGTGTATGGGTCCTAATGTGTTTTTGTGTCTATGGATACCTTGGAATGACGCGGTGGCACTGGGGCCATGAAGGGTTCTCCGAAACAGAGGCTTTGACATCGCTCCCACGTGCAAGTTTCCCATGTGTAGATGAGATTTTTTCTGATGGGTGAGTCAAGAAACAGCCATATGCTGGTATTGAAATCCAGTCCTCTGTGGAGAGATGCCTGGAAACCTAAGCAATGGATCGGATTAGGGCCTAGGGGCCTGTTCGTTCCTTTTTACGTCTGGGGATATCAGTCTACAAGTCTGATTGCAGGTTGGTTCTCAGATGGGCTCAAATTGCTCCTTTTTGTCCTGGGAAGCCACCACTATTGGGATGGCCTCAGGGACTTTGGAGGTTTATCCTATTAGTAGCGTTGTGGCCATTGGAATGGGCACACAGAATTCCCTTGGAGAGGGCAAGTACAGTCATCACCTTGGCTCCAGGGGCCTAAGCCTGTAGGCTGTGTAGGCCAGGTCTGTTTGGACAGTTGTCTGAAAACAGAAACTCGGCTTATGTTTCGGGTCATAGGTATGGCAGGACTGTTCTACAGACCATGAGGAGAACACTTCGGGATATGAAAAAGGGCGAGTGTGAGGCTCTTGCTCAAGTATTTATCTGTGGATATCGTGCCTTTCCTGTTCATGAAATTTCCGGGTGACTTCATGGGAAATGGACGAGTCTTACTCCCTGGGGCTTTGGCCCAGTCCAAAGAGTTTGGGGTCATTCTGTGGGATGGAAGAAGTCCGTTTTTTGTTGTTGATTTGTTTTGTTTTGTTTTTCAAACTCAGGTGTCCCACCAAATGAGGGATTCCAGAGTAGAGCCCTGGGGAGGGGCGATTGGACAACCAAAATTCTGGTTAAAATTGGTGCCTTAGGACAGCTACTCTTGGGTTTCAGGTCAAGGGCACGGCATGTACCCCCTGAAGATCTGAAGCAATATCTCATGCGTCTGAAGTTAGAGCGAGGATCAGACGTTGGCTCAGCTTGGATTTTCTGTTCATGACGGGCCCCTCATAAAGGGAGCCGAATCTCGAGGCCGTGGAGGTTTTCCCACGTTGGGAGTGGTGGGATGCCCCCTCCAAGGATTCCTTCTGTGGGACAATTGAGACCTGTTGGACAGCTCCAGGATATCCCATATGGATTAGTCCAGACCAACATTCGAGGATGGATGCCTGGGAAGCCCGCCTCGCATTCCAATTGTCTCCTAGCGACAAGATAGTTTAGATCTGATGGCTCTGCGGGAGCAACCGCGATGGCTGAGTTGAAATGGACTTTCCTGAGGATGGGTCTAATGTGTGTTTGTGTCCATGAGGGCCTTGGAATGGGGCGGTGGCACCGGGACCCTGAAGTATTCTCTAAGCTTTTGACATAGCTCCCATGCACAAGTTTCCTTGTGGAGACGAGGTTTGTTCTGATGGGTGCCTCAGGAAAACACCAATGCTGGTATTGGAATCCAGGGTTTTGAGGAGACATGCCTGTAAACCAAAGCAATGGATCCTATTTTGGCCTAGGGTCCTGTCTGGTTCAATCTTCTTCTCTGGGGACATCCTTCTAGGGTATGAGTGGAGTTAGATGCTCAGCTGGTGTCAGACTGCCCTGTTTTTGTCCCAGGCGACCTATACTATTGGGATGGCCTCAGGGACTTTAGAGGGTTCTCCTAATTTGTACGATTTTGGACAATGGAATGGGCAGAATTCCCATGGATTGGGTAAACACAGTCCTAATGTGTGGCTCCAGGGTCCCCAGCCTGGAGCGTGTGTGGCCCAGGTCTTTGAGGACAGAAGTCTGAAAACCCAAACTCAGCTTATGTTTGGGGACGTAGGTATGGCAGGCCCGATCTACGAACCATGAGAAGACATCTTCAGGATATGAAGATAGTGCGAATCTGCGGGGCTTGCTTAGGCTTTTGTCTCTGGATTTTGTATCAGCGATTGCCGTGGAATGTCGAGGAAGCCTCATGGGCCATGGACGAATCTTGCTCTCTGTGGATTTGGCCCGATCCCAATTGTTTTTCTTCAATCTGTTGGATGGAGGACTCCTTTCAGGTTTGTTACCTCAGGTGTCCCACCAATAGAGGAATTCCAAAGCAGGGCCCTGGGGAAGAGTGAAGGGACAACACAAACTATGGTTAAAAATTGGGGCCTAGGGGCATGGCAAGCCCAATATGCTGTCTCTTCATCCAGCCACTGAGAGGCCTTACCTGAGGACTGGGCTAAGGCTGAGGGTCACAATGTGTGTTTGCTACCTCTCTGGCTGGCGAGCAATGGCAGGGCCTCAAAGGACACACTGGTTTCCACTACACTGAACGTTGGACAACAAGCCAACCACAAGTTATCGCCCCATTGGAAGGAGTTCTGATTTCTGCATCAATTTCAAACCCGGGGGTGATTGGAGATAAGGTCTAGGTTCCTAAGCCTGAAACTGAGGTTGGGAAGGGATAACGACCTAAGGCCATGGGGGGTCTGATGTTCTCAGTTTATAGCCAGCTGTCTGTGTGGGCCTAGGATGTCCAGGCTCAGGCTGTGTCAGAAAGGGCATTATTGCCCAGGTCATCCTATATATTTTGGGTATATCCAAGTGTCGTGCAGGTTGATCCTCATTTGGGGTTTCTAGGTAGCCCAGGATGGCAATGTATTACTTCTGCAGGGCAGGTAGAGTGCTGCATTGTAGTTCTGGATTGCCAAACTGGAGGGCTTGTGAGCCAGTAGTCTGTGGACAAAAGTCTGAGGACACAAGCTAGGCTTAGGTTTCTGGGTGAGGACATGGCAGGCACAATCAACAGACATGAATCGAGATCTCGTGCATCTGTAGTCAGGGTGAGGATCAGACGATCGCTCAGGTTGGACCTTATGTCCCTGATGGCCCCTTTATGAAGGCGGGGGGATGATGAGGCCATGGGGTTTCTCTCACGATGGGAGTTCTGAGAAGCTCCCAACTGCAAAGATTCTCTGCAGGACAATTGAGACCAGTTGGTTGGCTCCAGTCCAACGATTCTGAGCAGGGTTTTAAGGATGGATGGCAGGGTAGGCCACCTCACATTCCAATTGTCTCCTAGCAACAAGACAAGTTAGATCTGCTGGATCTCACGGAGTAACCAAATACGCTCAGTTGAAATGGACTCTCCTGTGACTGGGTCCTAATGTGTTTTTGTGTCTATGGAGACCTTGGAATGAAGCGGTGGCACTGGGGCCCTGAAGGGTTCTCCTAAACAGAGGCTTTGACACAGCTCCATCGTGCAAGTTTCCCATGTGTAGATGAGATTTGTACTGATGTGTGAGTCAAGAAACAGCCATATGCTGGTACTGAAATCCAGGCCTTTGAGGAGAGATGCCTGGGAACCAAAGCATTGGGTCCGATTAGTGCCTAGGGGCCTGTTCGTTTCTTTTTACCTCTGGGGACATCAGTCTACGGGTCTGAGTGCAGGTAGGTTCTCAGATAGGCTCAGATTACTCCTGTTTGTCCTGGGAAGCCACCACTATTGGGATGGCCTCAGGGACTTTGGAGGTTTATCCTATTAGTAGGGTTGTGGCCATTGGAATTGGCAAACAAAATTCCCTTGGAGAGGGCAAGTAGATTCCTCAGGTTGGCTCCAGGGGCCTGAAGGTGTAAGGTGTTTAGGCCAGGGTTGTTTGGACAGTTGTCTGAAAACACAAACTCGTCTTATGTTTCGAGTCATAGGTATGGCAGGACAGATCTACAGACCTTGAGGAGAACTCTTCAGTATATGAAAAAGGTGCGAGTGTGAGGCTCTTGCTCAAGTTTTTGTCTCTAGATATCGTGTCACTCATGGTCGTGAAATTTCCAGGTGACTTCATGGGAAATGGATGAGTCTTATTCTCTGGGGTTTGGCCTTTTCCAAAGAGTTTGAGGTCATTCTGTCGGATGGAAGAAGTCCGTTTTTTTTTTTTTTTTTTTTTTTTTTGTTGTTGTTGTTGTTTTGTTTTGTTTTGTTTTTGAACCTCAGGTATCCCACCAAATGAGGGATTCCAGAGTAAAGCCCTGGGGAGGGGCGACTGGACAACCAGAAATCTGGTTAAAAATTGGGGCCTAGGGACATGTCAAGCCCATTATGACACTAATGGTCCAGCCACTGAGAGGACGTACTAGAGGACAGGACTCACGCTGAGTGTCACAATGCGTGTTTATGCCCTCGTCGCACTCAAGAATGGGCGGAGCATCAGGGTAAATGCTGGTTTCTCCTACACTGATCGTTTGACAACTTTCCAACCACAAGGCTTCTTGCCTTGTGTAAGGAGGAGTTTGATTTCTGCATCACATTCAACTCTTTTCAGGGCTTGGAGTTAAGGTCTAAGTTCTGAAGCCTGAAAAGTTAGGTTGGGAAGAGATAACGAGCTAAGACAATGGCGGGTGTGATGTTCTCAGTGTGCGGTCAGCTGTCTCGGTTTTGGTCAGGAGGTCCGGGCTCACTCTGTATCAGACAGTGTATTAGTGGCCAGGTTAGACTATCTAATTTGGGTACATTCAAGTGCCATGGATGTCTATCCTCATTTGGGTTATGTGAGAAACTCCATAGATCAAAATTTTTCTTCTGGAAGGCAGGCAGAATGCTTCATTTTGTGTCCCGAATTTCAAATGTGAGGGCTTGGGGGCCAGGAGTGTGAGGACGGAAGTCTGAGAACACAAGCTAGTCATAGGTTTCAGGGCGAGGGCAAGGAAAGCACACTCTGCAGAGCTGCATCGAGATCTCGTGCATCTGAATCCAGGGTGAAGATTAGACGTTGGCTTAGTTTGGAGTTCCTGTCCATGATTTCCCCTTCATAAATGTGGGGGAGCATCACAAAGCCATCTAGATTTTCCCAGGTTGGGAGTTGTGAGATGCTCCAAAACTCAAGGATTCCTTCTGCTGGACATTTGAGACCTGTTGGATGGCTCCAGGACATCCCATACGGAACGACGCCAGAGCAGAGCTCTAAGGATGGTTGGTTGGGCAGCCCGCCTCGCATTCCAATTGTCTCCTAGTCAAGACAGGTTCAGTCTGCTCGCTCTGGGGGAGCAACCAAGGGATCTGAGTTGAAATGGAATTTCCTGCGGATGAGTTCTAATGTGGATTTCTGTCCATGCAGACATTGTAATGGGGCAGTGGCACACAGGCCCTGAAGGATTCTCCTAACTGGAGGTTTTGAGACATTGTCAAAGGATAATTTTCCCATGTGGAGAAGAGATTTGTTCAGATTGCAGCCTCATGAAATCCCCATATGCTAATATTGGAAACCAGGCCTCTGAGGAGAGATACCTGTAACCGAAAGCAATGAATCTGATTCAGGCCTAGGGGCCTGTCTGATTAAATCTTCTTCTCTGGGGACATCCATCTACGCTGAGTAGAGGTAGATGCTCAGCTGGTTTCAGATGACCCTTGTTTGTCCTGGGCGGCCTACATTATTGGGATGTCCTTGGGGACTCTGGAGGTTTTTCCTAATTTGTACGATTGTGGACAATGGAATGGGCAGAATTCCCGTGGTATGGACAGGCACAGTCCTGATGTGTGGCTCCCGGGGCCCCAGCCTGAAGGGTCTGTGGGCCAGGAATGTGGGGACAGAAGTCTGAAAACACAAACTCGGCTTCGGTTTGGGAAGTAGGTTTGGCAGGCCCGATCTACAGACCGTGAGGAGAACTCTTCGGGATACGACAAAAGAGCGAGTTGAGGCGCTTGCTCAGACTTTTGTCTCTGGATTTGTTGTCAACGATGGCTGTGGAATCTCGGGGAGGCCTCATAGGCCATGGATGAGACTTCCTCTCTGTGAATTTGGTCCAATCCCAATTGTTTTGGGTCAATCTGAAGGATGGGAGGAGTCCTTTTAGTTTTGTTACCTCAGGTGTCCCACCAAAAGAGGGATTCCAAAGCAGAGCTCTGGGGAGGGATGAATGGTCAACCCGAACAATCCAATTGGGGTGAGGTTGAGAACCGAGCAGGTTGATCCTCATTTGGGGTTTATGGAGATCCCCATAGAGCAACGTTTTTCTTCTGGAGGGCCAGCATAGGGCTGCCTTTTGGTTCCAGAATTCCAAGTCTTGAGGACATGTTTGCCAGGAGTGTGAGGAAGGAAGTCTGAAAACACAAGGTAGCACGAGGTTTGGGCCCACTGTGCAGAGGCTGAATCGAGATCTCCTGCATCTGAGGTCAGGGCGAGTATCAGATGTTGCCTCAAGCTGGAGTTTGTGTCCATGACGGCCCCTTCCTGAAGGGGGTGGGGGCGTCATGAGGCCAGGGAGGTTTCCCTAAGCTGGGAGTTGTGAGCTGCTCCAAACTTCAAAGTTTCCTTCTTCAGGACAGTCGAGTACTATTGGATGGTTCCAGGATGCCCCATACAGAAAGACTCGAGAGCAGGGGCCTAAGCATGGATGCCAAGAAACGCCAACTCACCTTCCCATTGCCTGGTTGAGACAAGGCACGCTCAATCTGCGGGCTCTTGGGTGAGCTACCCAGAAGGCTGAGTTTAAATGGACTTTCCTGAGGATGAGTCATAATGTGGGTTGGTGGCCATGGAGACCTTGGAATGTGGCAGTAGCTAAGGGACTCTGCAGGATTCTCCAACCCGAAGTGTTTGACACAACTCCAACAAGGAAGCTTTCCATGTGGAGATGAGAGGTGTTCTGTCTGGTGCCTCAGGATAGCCCCATATGCTGGTCTTCGAACCCAGGCCTCTGAGGAGTGATACCTGGACACCAAAGCAAGAGTTCATAATAGGGCCTAGGGGCCTGTCTGGTTCAATCTTCCGTCTCTGCGGATATCAGTCTGTGTGTCTGCATGGAGGTAGTAGTTGCTCAGCTGGTGTCATAATGCCCCTGTTTGTCCAGTGCGGCTTGCGGTAGTGGCATGTCCTTGGGGACCTTGAGGTTTCTACTATTTTGTAGAGTTGTGGCCAATGGAACAGGCAGTTTCTTAGGAGAGAGCAGGCACAGTTCTGTGGTGTGGCTCCAGAGACCCCAGCCTGGAGGCGGTGTGGGCCACGGCTGTGCAGACAGACATCCAAAAACCCAAACTCAGCTCAGGTTTGGGGCCGAGGTTATGGCAGGCCTGATCTACAGTCCGTGAGGGGAGCTCCTCTGGATGTGAAAGAAGGGTGTGAGGGAGGCAGTCGCTCAGTCTTTTGTCTCTGGATATTTTGTCCACAATGGCCGTTTAATGTAGGAGTTGCCTCATGGGTCGTAGAAGTCTCCCTCTCTGGTAGTTTGTCCAGCCCCCAAGATTTTGGGGTCATTCTGTGGGAAGGGAAGAGTCCTGTTTTCTGCTTCATGTGTCCCCCCAGTAGAGGGATTCTGGAGCATAGCAGTGGGTACTGACAACTGGAATACTCGCTCTCTGGTTAAGCCTGGGGGCCTATGGATATGACAAGCCCCATATGCAGGATCTTGGTCCAGCCACTGAGAGGCGTTACTTTAATACGGGACTCACGCTACAGGTCACAATGCATGTCTGTGCCCTAGTCGGCCCTCAAGCACTGGCGTGGCCTTCCGACAATGCAGGTTTTCCCACATTGAACGTTGGACAACATGCCAACCACAAGGTTTCTGGCCATGGGGAAGGAGGAATTCTAATTTCTGCATCACGTTCACCCCTGGGCAGTGATTGGAAATAAGGTCTAGGTTCTGAAGCCTGAAAACCGAGGTTGGGAAAAGATGACGAACTACAGCCATAGCGCGTCCCTTGTGTCCAGGTTGGAGCCAGCTGTCTAGGTGTCGTTTGGGATGTCTTGTCTCAGGCTGTGCCAGACAGGGCATTCCTATTCAGGGTAGGCTGTATAATTGCTTTACAGTCGAGTGGCATGCATTAGATAATCATTTGGGGTTTCTTATTAGCAGCATAGGGCAAAGTTTTTCTTCTGGAGGGCAGGCAGAGTGCTGCATTGTGGCTTCGGAATTCCCAAACTGGAGGGCTTGTGGGCCAGGAGAGTGAGGACAGAAGTCTGAGACCACAAGCTAGGCTTAGGTTTCGGGGAATGGACATGGCAGGCACACTCTGCAGAGCTGAATTGAGATCTCATTAGTCTGAAGTCAGGTCGAGGATCAGACTTTGGCTGAGGTTGGAGTTTCTGTCCATGTTGGCCCCTTCATGAAGGGGGGGCATTATGAGGCCATGGGGATTTTCCCACTATTAGAGTTGTGAGATGCTCCAAACTGCAAGGATTCCTTCTGTGGGACAATTAAGATTTGTTGAATGGCTCCAGGACATCACATAAGGTATTTTTCCAGAACAGGGTTCTAAGTATGGATGCCTGGGCAGACAGCCTCAATTCCAATTGTCTCCTAGCAACAAGAAACGTTTGATCTGCTGGCGTGGGTTAGCATCAGAGGGGGCTGAGTTGGAATGGTCTTTCCTGAGGATGGTCTTAAATGAGTTGAAATGGACTTTCCTGAGGATGGTCTTAATGTTGGTTTGAGTCCATTGAGACCTTGGTATGGGGCAGTGGCACCAGGGCCCTGAAGGATTCTCCTAACCAGAGGTTATAACAAAGCTCCAATGAGCAAGTTTTCCATGGGGAGACGAGATTTGTTCTTATTGGTGCCTCAGGAAACCACCATTTGCTGGTATTGGAAATGAGGCCTCTGAGGAGAGATGCCTGGAAACCAAAGCAATGGATCTGATTAGGGCCTAGGGGCCTGTCCGGTTCAATATTCTTCTCTGGGGACATCTTTTGTCTGAGTGGACGTAGATGCTCAGCTGGTTTGAGATCACACCTGTTTGTCCTGGGCGGCCTACAGTATTGGGATGGCCTCGGTAACTTTGGAGGTTTTTCCTAATTTGCAAGGTTGTGGCCAATGGAATGGGAAGAATTCTCTTGAAAGGGAAGCACAGTCCTGAGGTGTGGCTCCAGGGACCCAAGTGTGGAGCGTGTGTGGTCCAGGGCTCTTTGGACAAAAGTCTGAAAACACAAACTCCACGTAGGTTTCGGTCTGTAGGTATGGCCGGCCCGATATATAGACTGTGAGGAGAACTCTTCGGGATATGAACAAAGGGCGAAAGCGAGGTGCTTTTTCATGCTTATTTTTTTCTGGATATGTGTCACCGATTGCCATGGAATGTCCGGGTGTCCTCATGGGCCATCGATGAGGCTCCCTTTCTGGGGATTTGACCCAATCCCAAGAGTTTGGGGTCATTCTGTGGGAAGGGACGAGGCCTTTCTGTTTTTTTTTTTTTTTTTTTTTTTTTTTTTTTTTTTTTTTTTTTACCTCAGTGGACCACCAAAAGAGGGATTCCACAGCAGAGTCCTGGGGAGGGGCGACTGGACAACCAGAACTCTGGTTAACATTGGGACCTAAGAACATGGCAAGCCCCGGTTGTGGGCTCTTGGTCCAGACACTGAGAGGCCTTCCTTGAACATATGGCTCACATTGAGTTTCACAATGTGTTTTTGTGCCCAAGGAGCCCCTCAAGTCAGGGCGTGGCCTAATGTACCATGCTGGTTTCTCCTACACTGAACGTTGCACAATATGGCAACCACAAGTTTTCTGGCCATGGGGAAGAAGGAGTTCTAATTTCTGCAACACTTTCACTCCTGGACTGTGATTGGATTTAAGGTCTAGGTTCTGAAGCCTGAAAACTGAGGTTGGGAAGAGATGAAGACCTAAGGCCATGGTGTGACTGATGTGCTCAGTGTTCGGCCAGCTGTTGAGTGTGGGTTGGGAGGTGCAGGCTCAGGCTGTGGCAGACAGGGAATTAGTGCCCAGGCTAGACTGTATCATTGGGGTGCAGTCGAGTTTCGTGCAGGTTGGTACTCATTTGTGGTTACTGGGTAGCCCCAGAGGGCAACGTTTTTCTTCTGGAAGGAAGACACAGTGCCACATAGTGGCTCCAGAATTCCCAAACTGGAAGGCTTGTGGGCCAGGAGTGTGAGGAAAAAATTCTGAGAACACAAGCCAGACTTAGATTTCGGGGTGAGGGGACGGCAGGAACCCTCTGCAGAGATGATTCGAGATCCGGTGTACCTGAAGACAGAGCTAGGATCAGACGTTGGCTCAGGTTGGAGTTTCTGTCCATGACGGCCCCTTCCTGAAGGGGAGGGTGTCACGAGGCCATGGAGGTTTTCCCACGATGGGAATTGTGAGATGCTCCAAACCGCAATGATTCCTTCCGTGGGACAGTCGAGACCTGCTGGATGGCTCCAGGACATCCCATAAGGAAGTTATCCAGAGCAGGGTTCTAAGGATGGATGCCTGGGCAGCCTGCCTCCCATTCCAGGTGTCTCATAGCGCCAAGGCAAGTTCGATCTGCTGGATCTAGGGGAGTAACCGAGGCGGGTGTGTTGAAATGGGTGAGTTGAGGATGGGTCATAATGTGCATTTGTGTCCATGGAGACCTTGGAATGGGGTGCTTGATCCGGGGCCGTGAGGGATGTTCAAAACCGGAGGTTTTGATGGAGCTCTAATGAGTACGTTTCCTATGTAGAGAAGAGAATTGTTTTGATGAGTGCCTAAGGAATCTCCCATATGCTGTTATTGGAAACCAGGCCTCTGAGGAGAGATGCCTGGAAACAAAAGCAATGGATATGATTAGGGCCTAGGTGCCTGTCCAGTTCAATCTCTTTCCTGGGGATACGTGTCTATGGATCTGAGGGGAGGTAGTTGTTCGGCTTGTGTCAGATCGCCCCTGTTTGTCCTGGGCAGCCTATAATATTGGGAATGGCCTCGGGAATTTGGAGTTTCTCCTAATCTATAGGGTTGTGGCCAATGGAATGGGCAGAAATCCCCTGGAGAGGGCAGGCACAGTTCTGAGTTTGGCTCTAGGGGCCCAGCCTTGATGGTGTGTGGGCCAGGCCTGTGGGGACAGAAGTCTGAAAACACAAATTCCGCTTAGGATTGGGGACATAGGTATGGCACGCCCAATCTACAGACCGTGATAACACTTCGGGATATGAAATAGGGTGAGTTTGAGGTGCTTGCTCAGGTTTTGTCTCTGGATTTGTGTCAACAATGTGGGTCGAATGCTGGCGTGGCCTCATGGGTTGTGGACGGCTTTCCTTCTCTGAGGATTTGACCCAATCCCAAGAGTTTGGGTACATTCTGTGGGATGGGAGGTGTCCTTTCTGTTTTTTTATTTTATTTTATGTACCTCATGTGTGCCAATAAAAGAGGGATTTCCGAGCAGAGTCCTTGGTAGGGACAACTGGATAACACCACCTCTGTTTAAGTTTGGGGGCCTAGGGGCATGGCAAGTCCAATATGTGGGCTCTTGATTCAGACACTGAGAGGTCTTCCTTGAGGACAGGGCTCACGCTGACGGTCCCAATGCCTATTTGTGCCCAACAAGGCCCTCAAGCATGGGAAGGGCCTCATGGGCCACGCTGGATTCTCCTACACTGAACGTTGGAGAATATGCCAACCACAAGGTTTCCGGCCATGGCAGAGGAAGAGTTGTGATTTCTGCATCACGTTCACCCCTGGACAGTGATTGGAGTTTAGGTGTAGGTTCTGAAACCCGAAAACCGAGGTTGGGAAGAGATGAAGACCTAAGGACCTGATGGGTACAATGAGCTCAGTGTGTGGCTAGCTGTTGAGCGTAGGTCAGGAGGTGTGGGCTCATGCTGTGTCAGACAGGGCATTAGACAGGGTAGACTGTATATTTGGGGTGCAGTCGAGTGGCGTTCAGTTGATCCTCATTCGGGTTTCTATTTAGATCCATAAGGCAACGTTTTTCTTCTGGAGGGCAGGCAGAGTGCTGCATTGTGGCCCCAGTATTGCCAAACTGTAGGGCTTTTGGGCCAGGGGTGTGAGGACGGTAGTCTGAGAACACAAGCTAGGCATAGTTTTTGGGGTGAGGGCACAGAAGGCACACTCTGCAGAGCTGAATTCAGATCTCATGCACCTGAAGCCAGGGCGAATATCAGACGTTTGCTCAGGTTGGAGTTTCTGTCCATGATGGCCCCTTTATAAAGTGGAGCGTCTCAAGAGGCCATGAAGATTTTCCCACAATGGGAGTTGTGAGATGCACCAGACTGCAAAGATTCCTTCTGTGGGACACTTGAGACCTGCTGGATGGCTCTAGGATGTCCCATATGGAACGACTCCAGAGTAGGGTTCTAAGGATGGATGCCTGGGCAGCCCGCCTCCCATTCTAGTTGTCTCCTAGCAACAAGGCAGGTTTGATCTGCAGGCCCTGGGGGAGAAACCAAGGGGGATGAGTTGACATGGACTCTACCGAGGATAGATCATAATGTGGGTTTAAGTCCATGGAGACCTTGGAATGGGGCGCTTGATCTGGGGCACTGAAAGATTCTCCTAAACAGAGGTTTTTATAGAGCTCGAAAGAGTACATTTCCTATGTGGAGACGAGATTTTTCTAAGAGTGCCTCAGTAATCCCCCACATGCTGGTATTGGTAACCAGGCCTCTGAGGAGAGATGCCTGGAAACAAAAGCAATGTATCTGATTAGGGCCTAAGTGCCTGTCCAGTTCAATCTTATTCTATGGGGATATCTGTCTCTGGGTCTGAGTGGAGGTAGTTTCCTAACTTGTGAAAGATCATCCCTGTTTGTCCTGGGCAGCCAACACTATTGGGATGGCCTCGGGGAGTTTGGAGGTTTCTCCTAATCTATAGGGTTGTGGCCAATGGAAATGGCAGAATTCCCCTGGAGAGGGAAGCCACAGTCCTCAGGTGTGGCTCCAGGGGCCCCAGCTTGGATGGTGTGTGGGCCAGGACTGTGGGGACAGAAGTCTGAAAACACAAACTCAGCTTAGGTTTGGGGATGTATGTATGTAGGCTCGATCTACAGACCGTGAGAATTTTCCGGGCTATGAACAAAGGTCGAGTATGTGGCGTTTGCTCAGGCTTTTGGCTCTGGATTTTGTGCCTACGGTGGCCGTGGAATGTCGGGGTGTCCTCAAGGGCCATGGACAAGTCTTTCTCTGGTGATTTGGCCTGATCCCAAGTGGTTGGGATCATTCTGTGGATGGGAAGAATCCTTTCAGTATTTTTTTTTTACCTCAGGTGTCCCACCAAAGAGGGATTCCAGAGCAGTGCCCTGAGTAGGGGTGACTAGACATCTCTAACTCTGGTTGAGATTGGGGGACTAGGGGCTTGGCAAGCCCCATATGTGGGCTGTTGTTCCAGTCACTAAGAGGCTTTACATGAGGATAGGGCTCACGCTGAGCGTCCCAATGTGTGTTTGTGCAAATTGTAGCCCTCAGGGATAGGTGGGGCCTCATAGTCCATGCTGCTTTCTCCTACAATGAATGTTGGACCACATGCCAACCACAAGGTTTCTTGCCATGGCGAAGGAGAAGTTCTGATTCTTGTATCACGTTCACTCCTGAGCAGTGAGTGGAGATAAGGTCTGGGTTCTGATGGTGAAAACTGAGGTTGGGTAGAGATGATGGCCGAAACCCATTGTGGGTTTAATATGCTCAGTATACGGCCAGCTGTCTGGGTGTTGGACTGGAGGTCTGCCTTCAGGCTGTGTCAGACAGGGCTTTAGTGCACAGACTAGATTGTATAATTGGGGTATGGTCGAGTGGCATGCAGGTTGTTACTCATTTGGCGTTTCTGGTTAGCCCTATAGGGCAACATTTTTCTTCTGGAGGGCACGCAGAGTGCTGCATTGTGTCTCCAGAATTGCCAAACTGGAGGGGTGTGGCCAGGATTGTGAAGACGGAAGTCTGAGAACACAAGTTAGGCTCAGGTTTCGGGGCGAGGGCACAGCAGGCACACTCTCAAGTGCTGAATCGAGACCTCGTGCTTCTGAATTCAAAGCGAGGATCAGACTTTGGCTTAGGATGGAGTTTCTGTCCATGATGGCCCATTTATGAAGGTTTGGGGCATCATGAGGAAATGGAGGTTTTCTCACAGTGGGATTGTGTGATGCTTCAAACCACAAGGATTCATTCTGCGAGACAGTCAAGACAGGTTGGTTGGATTCAAGACGTCCCATAAAGAAATTCTCCAGAGCAGGGTTCTAAGGATGGATGCCTGGGCAGCCCACCTCGCATTCCAACTGTCTCCTAGTGACAAGGCAGGTTTGATCTGCTGGCTCTGGGTGAGCAGCCGAGGGGGCTGATTTGAAATGGACTCTCCTGAGGATGGATCATAATGTAAGTTTGTGTCCTTGGAGACCTTGGAATTGGGCCATGGTGCCAGCGCCCTGAAGTTTCCTCCTAACGTGAGGTATTGACACAGCTCCAAAGAGCAAGTTTCTCATGTGGAGATGAGATCTGTTCTGATTGTTTCCTTAGGAAACCCCCATATTCTGATATTGGAAACCAGGCCTCTGAGGAGAGATACATAGAAACCAAAGCAATGGATCAGAAGATGGCTCAGGTTGGAGTTTCTGTCCATGATGGCCCCTTTATAAAGGGGAGCATCTCATGAGGCCATGTAGGTTTTCCCACGATAGGAGTTGTGAGATGATCCAATCTGCAAGGATTCCCTCTGCAGGACAGTCAAGACCTGTTGGAAGGCTCCCAGGACATCCCATATGGAACGGCGCCAGAGCAGGATTCCAACGATGGATGCCTAGAGAGTCTGCTTTGCATTCCAGTTGTCTCCTAGCGACAAGGCAGGTTTGATATTCTGGCTCTGGGGGAGTAATCAACGGGGCAGAGTTGAAATGTACTCTCCTGCCGAATGGTCATAATGCGGGTTTGTGTCCATGGAGACCTTGGAATAGGGCGGTGGCTCCGGTTACCTGAAGGTTTCTCCTAACTGGAGGTTTTTACAGAGCTCCAAAGGAAAAGTTTCCCATGTGGAGGCAAGATTTTTTCTGATTGGTATCTCTGGAATCCCCCATATGCTGGAATTGGAAAACAGGCCTCTGAGGAGAGATGCTTAGAAACAAAAGCAATGGAACCAATTACGTTCTAGGGGCCTGTCCAGTTTAATACCTTTCTCTTGGGATATCTGTCTACGGGTGAGTTGAGGTCGTTGCTCAGCTTGTGACAGATCACCCCTCTTTGTACTGGGCGGCCTACACTATTGGAATGGCCTCTGGGACTTTGGAGGTTTCTCCTAATCTGTAGGGTTGTGGCCAATGGAATGGGAAGAATTTCCTTGGAGAGGGCAGGCACAGTCCTGAGGTGTGGCTCCAGGGGCCTCAACCTGGAGGGTGTGTGGGACAGGGATATCAGGATAGAAGTCTGAAAACACGGTTTGGGGACGTAGGTATGGCAGGCCCGATCTACACTATAAGGAGAATTTTTTGGGCTATGACCTAAGGGTGAGGCTTATGTCTCTGGATTTTGTGTCAATAGTGGCCGTGGAATGTCGGGCTGGCCTCATGGGCCATGGAGGAGTCTTTCTCTCTGGGGATGGCCTGATCCCAAGTGATTGGGGTCATTCTGTGGGTGGGAGGAGTCTTTTCTGTGTTTACTTACCTCAAATGTCCCACCAAAGAGGGATTCCAGAGCAGAGCCCTGAGTAGGGGTGACTAGATGTCTCTACCTCTGGTTAAGATTGGGTGACTTGGGGCATGGCAGGCCCCATATGTGGGCACATGGTCCAGCCACTGAGAGGCTTTACTTGAGGACAGGGTTCATACTGAGGGTCCCAATGTGTGTTTGTGCCCACCGCAGCTCTTAAGCATGGGCAGGGCCTCAGGGACCCTACACTACCCTCAGGGGCCCTACTACTACTCCTGTAGGCCCTACAGGGGTCCTACACTGAACTTTGGATAAGATGCCAACCACAAGATTCTGGCGAGAGGGAAGGAGGAGTTATGGTTTCTGCATCACGTTCACCCATGGGAAATGAGTAGAGATAAGGTCTAGGTTTCTGTAGCCTGAAAACCAGGATGGAAAGAGATGGCAACCTAAGGCCATGGTGGTTCAGATGTTCTCAGTGTACGGCAAGCTGTCTGGGTGTCGGTTGGGAATTCAGGCCTCAGGTTGTGTCAGACAGGGCATTAGTGCACAGGCTAGACTATATAATTGGTGTACAGTTGAGTGGCATGCAGGTTTATCCTCATTTGAGGTTTCTGGGTAGACCCATAGGGCAACGTTTTTCTTCTAGAGGGCAGGCAGAGTGCAGCCCTGTGTCATCGAAATCCCAAAATGGAGGGCGTGTGGTCCAGGAGAGTGAGGACGGAAGTCTGAGAACACTAGCTATGCTTAGGTTTTGGGGTGAGGGCACAGCAGGTGCACTCTGAAGAGCTTAATCAAGATCTCGTGCATCTGAAGTCAAGGCGAAGATCAGCCGTTGGCTCAGGTTGGAGTTTCTTTCCATGATCCGCCTTCATGAATATTGGGGGAATTATGTGATCTTGGATGTTTCCATGTTATGAGTTGTGAGGTGGTCCATGAACAAGGACTCCTGTGGGACAGTCGACACCTGTTGGATGGCTCAAGGATGTCCCATAAGGAACGACGCAAGTGCCGGATTCTAAGGGTTCTAAGGATCTCTAAGGAGAGATGCCTGGAAACCAAAGCAATAGATCCGATAGGTGCCTATGGGCCTGTTCGTTCCTTTTTACCTCTGGGGACATTATTCTTCGGGTCTGAGTGCCGGTAGGTGCTCAGATGGGCCCAGATTGCCCCTGTTTGTCCTGGGAAGCCAGAAATATTGGGATGGCCTCAGGGACTTTGGAGGGTTATCCTGTTATTAGCGTGTGGCCATTGGTATGGGCACTTACAATGCCCTTGGAGAGGGCAAGCACAGTCGTGAGGTTTGGCTCCAGGGGCCTGAGCCTGTAGGGGGTGTAGGCCAGGGCTGTTTGGACAGTTGTCTGAAAACACAAACTCGGCTTATGTTTCGGGTCATAGGTATGGCAGGACTGATCTACAGACCATGAGGAGAACTCATCTGGATATGAAAAAAGGGCGAGTGTGAGGCTCTTGCTCAAGTTTTTGTCTCTGGATATCGTGTCACTCATGGTCGTGAATTTCCGGGTGACCTCTTGGAAATTGACGAGTCCTACTCTCTGGGGGTTTGGCCTGATGTGCTCAGTGTGCGGTCAGCTGTCTGGGTGTTGGGTACGAGGTCCGGGCTCAGGTTGTCAGGCAGTGCATTAGTGCCCAGGTTAGACTATATATTTTGGGTGCATTCGAGTGCCGTATAGGTTCTTATCTGAAGAACTCTTCAGGATATGAAGAATGAGCGAGTCTGAGGCGCGTGCTCAGGCATTTGTCTCTGGATTTTGTAACAGCAATGGTCGTGGAATGTTAGGGAGTCCTCATGGGCCATGGACGAATATTGCTCTCTGTGGATTTGGCACGATGCCAATTGTTTTTCGTCAATCTGTGGGATGGGAGGACTCCTTTCAGGTTTGTTACCTCAGGTGTCCCACCAAAAGAGGAATTCCAAAGCAGAGCCCTGGGGAAGAGTGAAGGGACAACCCGAAATATGGTTAAATATTGGGGCCTAGGGGCATGGCAAGCCCAATATGCTGTCTCTCCATCCAGCCACTTAGAGGCCTTACCAGAGGTTGGGCTCATGCTGAGGGTCACAATGTGTGTTTGTGACCAATGTGGCCCACAAGCATGGACAGGGCCTCATGGGCCACACGGGTTTCAACTAAACTGAACCTTGGACAACATGTCAACCACAAGGTTTCTTGCCATGTGGAAAGAGTACTGATTTCTGCATCATTTTCAAACCCGGGCCGTGATTGGAGATAAGGTCTAGGTTCTGAAGCCTGAAAACCGAGGTTGAGAAGAGATGACGATCTAAGGCCATGACGGGTCCAATGTGCTCAGTGTGCGGCCAGCTGTCTGGGTGGGGGCAGTAGGTCCATGCTCAGGGTGTTTCAGAAAGGGCTTTAGTGCCCAGGTCACCTATATATATTGGGATACAGCCGAAAGGCGTGCAGGTTGATGCTCATTTGGGTTTTCTGGGTAGCCCCAGAGGGCAATGTTTTTCTTCTGGAGCGTAGGCAGAGTGCTGTATTGTAGTTCTGGATTGCCAAACTGGAGGGTTTGTGGTTCAGTAGTCTGAGGACGGAAGTCTGAGAAGACAAGCTAGGCCTAGGTCTCTGGGTGAGGATATGTCAGGCACAATCTAAAGACCTGAATCGATGTCTCGTGCATCTGAAGTCAGGGCGAGGATCAGACGATGTCTCAGGTTGGACATTCTGTCCCTGATGGCCCCTTTTTGAAGGGGGTGTGGATCACGAGGCCATGGGGGTTTTCCCACGATGGGAGTTGTGAGAAGCTCCCAACTGCAAAGTTTCTTTTGCAACAATTGAGTCATTATGGTTGGCTCCAGGACAACGATTCCGAGCAGGGTTCTAAGGATGGATGGCTGGGTAGCCCACCTCACATTCCAATTGTCTCCAAGCAACAAGACAGGTTAGATCTGCTGGATCTGGGGGAGCAACAGAGGAGGATGAGTTGAGATGGACTCTCTCGTGGATGTGTCCTAATATGATTTGGTGTCTATGGAGACCTTGGAATGAAGCGGTGGCACTGGGGCCCTGAAGGGTTCTCCTAAAGAGAGTCTTTCACACAGCTCCATCGCGCAAAGTTCCCATGTGTAGATGAGATTTGTTTTGATGGGTGAGTCAAGAAAGCCATATGCTGTTATTGAAATCCAGGCCTCTGAGGAGAGATGCCTGGAAACCAAAGAAATGGATCCGATAGGTGCCTAGGGGCCTGTTCATTCCTTTTTACCTCTGGGGACATCAGACTTCCGGTCTGAGAGCAGGTAGGTGCTCCAATGGGTCCAGATTGCCCCTGTTTCTCCTGGGAAGCCACAAATATAGGGATGGCTTAAGGGAATTTGGAGGTTTATCGTATTAGTAGGGTTGTGGCCATTGGAGTGGGCACATACAATTCCCTTGGAGAGGGCAAGCACAGTCATCAGGTTTGGCACCAGGGTCTGAGCCAGTAGGGTGTGTAGGCCAGGGCTGTTTGGACAGTTGTCTGAAAACACAAACTCGGCTTATATTTCGGGTCATAGGTATGGCAGGACTGATCTACAGACTATGAGGAGAACTCTTCGGGATATGAAAAAAGGGCGAGTGTGAGGCTCTTGGTCATGTTTTTGTCTCTGGATATCGTGTCACTCATGGTCGTGAAATTTCCGGGTGACATCATGGGAAATGGACGAGTCTTACTCTCTGGGGCTTTGGCCCCGTCTAAAGAGTTTGGGGTCATTCTGTGAGATGGAATAAGTCCGTTGTTCTGTTGTTGATTTGTTTTGTTTTGTTTTCAACATCAGGTGTCCCACCAAATGTGGGATTCCAGAGTAGAGCCCTGGACAGGGACGACTGGACAACCAGAAATCTGGTTAAGAATTGGGGCCTAGGGACATGTCAATCCCATTATGACATCTAATGGTCCAGCCACTGTGAGGACGTACTACAGGACAGGACTCACAATGAAGGTCACAATGCGTGTTTATGCACTCGTCGCACTCAAGAATGGGCAGGGCCTCAGGGTGAATGCTAGTTTCTCCTACACTGAATGTTGGACAACATGCCAACCACAAGGTTTCTTGCCATGGGTAAGGAAGAGTTCTGATTTCTGCATCACATTCACCCCTGGCAGTGATTGGAGATAAGGTCTAGGTTCAGAAGCCTGAAAACTGAGGCAGGGAAGAGATGATGAACTAAGGCAATGGAGGGTCTGATGTGCTCCTTGTACGGTAGCTGTCTGGTTGATGGTCACGAGGTTCGGGCTCAGGTTGTCAGACAGTGCATTAGTGCCCAGCTTAGACTATATATTTTGGATGCCTTCGAGTGCCGTGTAGGTTCTTATCTGAAGAACTCTTCAGGATATGAAGAATGAGCGAGTCTGAGGCGCTTTCTTAGTCTTTTGTCTCTGGATTTTGTATCAGCAATGGCCGTGGAATGTAGGGGAGGCCTCATGGGCCATGGACGAATCTTGCTCTCTGTGGATTTGGCCCGATCCTAATTGTTTTTCGTCAATCTGTGGGATGGGAGGACTCCTTTCAGGTTTGTTACCTCAGGTGTCCCACCAAAAGAGGGATTCAAAGCAGAGCCATGGGGAAAACTGAAGGGAAAACCCGAACTATGTTTAAAAATTGGGGCCTAGGGGCAAGGCAAGCCCAATATGCTGTCTCTCCATCCAGCCACTGAGAGGCATTACCTGAGGACAGGGCTTAGGCTGAGTGTCACAATGTGTGTTTGTGACCAATGTGGCCCGCAAGCATGGGCGGGGCCTCATATCCAGACTGGTTTCAAGTACACTGAACCTTGGACAACATGCCAACCACAAGGTTTCTTGCCATGGGGAAAGAGTTCTGATTTCTGCATCATTTTCAAACCCGGGCCGTGATTGGAGATAAGGTCTAGGTTCTGAAACCTGAAAACCGAGATTGAGAAGAGATGACAATCTAAGGTCATGGAGGGTCCGTTGTGCTCAGTGTGCGGCCAGCTGTCTGGGTGGGGCCAGGAGGTCCAGGCTCAGGCTGTGTCAGAAAGGGCATTAGTGCCCACGTCAGCCTATATATTTGGGGTACAGCCGAATGGCGTGCATGTTGATCCTCATTTGGGGATTCTGGGTAGGCCCAGAGGGCAATGTTTTTCTTCTGGAGAACAGGCAGAGTGCTGCATTGTAGTCTGGATTGTCAAACTGGAGGGCTTGTTGGCCAGGAGTCTGAGGACGGAAGTCTGAGAACCCAAGATAGGCCTAGGTTTCTGGGTGAGACGTGAATCGAGATCTCAAACATCTGAAGTCAGGGCGAGGATCAGACGATCGCTCAGGTTGGACATTATTTCCCTGATGGCCCCTTCTTGAAGGTGGGGTGCATCACGAGGCCATGGGTGTTTTCCCACGTTGGGAGTTGTGAGAAGCTCCCAATTGCAAAGATTCATCTGCAGTACAATTGAGACATGTTGGTTGGCTCTAGGACAACGATTCCGAGCAGGGTTCTAAGGATGGATGGCTGGGTAGCCCACAACGCATCCCAATTGTCTCCAAGCAACAAGACAGGTTAGATCTGCTGGATCTGGGGGAGCAACCGAGGTGGCTGAGTTGAAATGGACTCTCCCGTGGATGTGTCCTAATATGATTTTGTGTCTATGGAGACCTTGGAATGAAGCGGTGGAACTGGGGCCCTGAAGGGTTCTTCTAAAGAGAGGCTTTCACCAACTTCCATCGTGCAAGTTTCCCATGTGTAGATGAGATTTGTTCTGATGGGTGAGTCAGGAAACAGCCATATCTGCTACTGAAATCCATTCCTCTGAGGAAAGATGCCTGGAAACCAAAGCAATGGATCTGATAGCTGCCTAGGGGCATGTTCGTACCTATTTACCTCTGGGGACATCAGTCTACGGGTCTGAGTGCCGGTGGTGCTCAGATGGGCCCAGATTGCCCCTCTTGTCCTGGGAAGCCACAAATATTGGGATGGCCTCAGGGACTTTGGAGGTTTATCCTATTAGTAGGGTTTATGGCCATTGGAATGGGCACACACAATTCCCATGGAGAGGGCAAGTACAGTCGTCAGGTTTGGCTCCAGGGCCTGAGCCTGTAGGGCGTGTAGGCCAGGGCTGTTTGGACAGTTGTCTGAGAACACAAACTCGGCTTATGTTTCGGGTCAAAGGTATGGCAGGACTGATCTACAGACCATGAGGAGAACTCTTCGGGATATGAAAAAAAGGCGAGTGTGAGGCTCTTGCTCAAGTTTTCGTCTCTGGATATCGTGTCACTCATGGTCGTGAAATTTCCGGGGGACTTCATGGGAAATGGACGGATCTTACGCTCTGGGGGTCTGGCCCCGTCCAAAGAGTTTGGGGTCATTCTGTGGGTTGGAAGAAGTCCGTTGCTCTGTTGTTGTTGATCTGTTTTGTTTTGTTTTTCAACCTCAGGTGTCCCAACAAATGAGGGATTCCAGAGTAGAGCCCAGGGGAGGGGAGACTGGACCACCAGAAATCTGGTTAAAAATTGGGGCCTAGGGTCATGTCAAGCCCATTATGACATCTAATGGTCCAGATACAGAGGGGACGTACTAGAGGACAGGACTCACGCTGAGGGTCACAATGCGTGTTTATGCCCTCATCGCACTCAAGAATGGGCGGGGCCTCAGGGTGAATGCTGGTTTCTCCTACACTGAGCGTTGCACAACATGCCAACCACAAGGTTTCTTGCCATGTGTAAGGAAGAGTTCTGATTTCTACATCACAGTGACCCCTGTGCAGTGATTGGAGATAAAGACTAGGTTCTGAAGCCTGAAAACTGAGGTAGGGAAGAGGTGATGACCTAAGGCCATGGCGGGTCTGATGTGCTCAGTGTGCGGTCAGCTGTCTGGGTGTTGGTCACGAGGTCCGGGCTCAGGTTGTCCCACAGTGCATTAGTGCCCAGGTTAGACTATATATTTTGGGTGCCTTCGAGTGCCGTGTAGGTTCTTATCTGAAGAACTCTTCAGGATATGAAGAACGAGCGAGTCTGAGGGGCGTGCTCAGGCTTTTGTCTCTGGATTTTGTATCAGCGAACGCCGTGGAATGTTGGGGAGGCCTCATGGGCCATGGACGAATCTTACTCTCTTTAGATTGGGCCCGATCCCAATTGTTTTTCGTCAATCTGTGGGATGGGAGGACTCCTTTCAGGTTTGTTACCTCAGGGGTCCCATCAAAAGAGGAATTCCAAAGCAGAGCCCTGGGGAAGAGTGAAGGGACAACCCGAACTACGGTTAAAAATTGGGGCCTAGGGGCAGGGCAAGCCCAATATGCTGTCTCTCCATCCAGCCACTTAGAGGCCTTACCTGAGGACTCGGCTCAGGCTGAGGGTCTCAATGTGTGTTTGTGACCAATGTGCCCGCAAGCATGGGCGGGGCCTCATGGGCCACACTGGTTTCAAGTACACTGAACCTTGGACAACATGCCAACCACAAGGTTTCTTGCCATGGGGAAAGAGTTCTGATTTCTAGATCATTTTCAAACCCGGGACGTGATTGGAGATAAGGTCTAGGTTCGGAAGCCTGAAAACCGAGATTGAGAAGAGATGACGACCTAAGGCCATGGCGGGTCCGTTGTGCTCCGTATGCGGCCAGCTGTCTGGATGGGGCCAGGGGGTCCAGGCTCAGGCTGTGTCAGAAAGGGCATTAGTGCCCAGGTCAGCCTATATATTGGGGTACAGCCAAATGGCGTGAAGGTTGATCCTCATTGGGGGATTCTGTGTAGGCCAAGAGGGCAATGTTTTTCTTCTGGAGAACAGGCAGAGTGCTGCATTGTAGTTCTGGATTGCCAAACTGGAGGGCTTGTGGGCCAGTAGTCTGAGGACGGAAGTCTGAGAAACCAAGCTAGGCCTAGGTTTCTGGGTGAGACCTGAATTGAGATCTCAAGCATCTGAAGTCAGGGCGAGGATCAGACGATCGCTCAGGTTGGACATTCTGTCCCTGATGGCCCCTTCTTGAAGGGGGGGTTGATCACGAGGCCATGGAGGTTTTCCCACGATGGGAGTTGTGAGAAGCTCCCAACTGCAAAGATTCTTCTGCAGGACAATTGAGACCTGTTGGTTGGCTCCAGGACAACGATTCTGAGCAGGGTTCTAAGGATGGATGGCTGGGTAGCCCACCACGCATTCCAATTGTCTCCAAGCAACAAGACAGGTTAGATCTGCTGGATCTGGGGGAGCAACCGAGGTGGCTGAGTTGAAATGGACTCTCCCATGGATGTGTCCTAATATGATTTTGTGTCTATGGAGACATTGGAATGAAGCGGTGGAACTGGGGCCCTGAAGGGTTCTCCTAAAGAGAGGCTTTCACACACCTCCATCGTGCAAGTTTCCCATGTGTGGATGAGATTTGTTCTGATGGGTGAGTCAGGAAACAGTCATATGCTGCTACTGAAATCCATTCCTCTGAGGAGAGATGCCTGGAAACCAAAGCAATGGATCCGATAGGTGCCTAGGGGCATGTTCGTGCCTTTTTACCTCTGGGGACATCAGTCTACGGGTCTGAGTGCCGGTAGGTGCTCAGATGGGCCCAGATTGCCCCTCTTGTCCTGGGAAGCCACAAATATTGGGATGGCCTCAGGGACTTTGGAGGTTGATCCTATTAGTAGGGTTGTGGCCATTGGAATGGGCACACACAATTCCCTTGGAGAGGGCAAGCACAGTCGTCAGGTTTGGCTCCAGGGGCCTGAGCCTGTAGGGTGTGTAGGCCAGGGCTGTTTGGACAGTTTTCTGAAAACACAAACTCGGCTTATGTTTCGGGTCAAAGGTACGGCAGGACTGATCTACAGACCATGAGGAGAACTCTTCGGGATATGAAAAAAGGGCGAGTGTGAGGCTCTTGCTCAAGTTTTTGTCTCTGGATATCGTGTCACCCATGGTCGTGAAATTTCCGGCTGACTTCATGGGAAAAGGACGAGTCTTACTCTCTGGGGGTTTGGCCCCGTCCAAAGAGTTTGGGGTCATTCTGTGGGATGGAAGATGTCCGTTGCTCTGTTGTTGTGGATCTGTTTTGTTTTGTTTTTCAACCTCAGGTGTCCCAACAAATGAGGGATTCCAGAGTAGAGCCCTGGGGAGGGGCGACTGGACAACCAGAAATCTGGTTAAAAATTGGGGCCTAGGGACATGTCAATCCCATTATGACATCTAATGGTCCAGCCACTGTGAGGACGTACTAGAGGACAGGACTCACGCTGAGGGTCACAATGCGTGTTTATGCCCTCCTCGCACTCAAGAAGGGGCGGGGCCTCAGGGTGAATGCTGGTTTCTCCTACACTGAACGTTGGTCAACATGCCAACCACAAGGTTTCTTGCCATGGGTAAGGAAGAGTTCTGATTTCTGCATCACAGTCACCCCTGGGCAGTGGTTGGAGATAAGTACTAGGTTCTGAAGCCTGAAAACTGAGGTAGGGAAGAGATGATGACCTAAGGCCATGGCGGGTCTGATGTGCTCAGTGTGCGGTCAGCTGTCTGGGTGTTGGTCACGAGGTCCGGGCTCAGGTTGTCCCACCGTGCATTAGTGCCCAGGTTAGACTATATATTTTGGGTGCTTTCGAGTGCCGTGTAGGTTCTTATCTGAAGAACTCTTCAGGATATGAAGAACGAGCGAGTCTGAGGGGCGTGCTCAGGCTTTTGTCTCTGGATTTTGTATCAGCGACGGCCATGGAATGTTGGGGAGGCCTCATGGGCCATGGACGAATCTTACTCTCTGTGGATTGGGCCCGATCCCAATTGTTTTTCGTCAATCTGTGGGATGGGAGGACTCCTTTCAGGTTTGTTACCTCAGGGGTCCCATCAAAAGAGGAATTCCAAAGCAGAGCCCTGGGGAAGAGTGAAGGGACAACCCGAACTACGGTTAAAAATTGGGGCCTAGGGGCATGGCAAGCCCAATATGCTGTCTCTCCATCCAGCCACTTAGAGGCCTTACCTGAGGACTCGGCTCAGGCTGAGGGTCACAATGTGTGTTTGTGACCAATGTGGCCCGCAAGCATGGGCGGGGCCTCATGGGCCACACTGGTTTCAAGTACACTGAACCTTGGACAACATGCCAACCACAAGGTTTCTTGCCATGGGGAAAGAGTTCTGATTTCTAGATCATTTTCAACCCCGGGCCGTGATTGGAGATAAGGTCTAGGTTCGGAAGCCTGAAAACCGAGATTGAGAAGAGATGACGACCTAAGGCCATGGCGGGTCCGTTGTGCTCCGTGTGCGGCCAGCTGTCTGGGTGGGGCCAGGGGGTCCAGGCTCAGGCTGTGTCAGAAAGGGCATTAGTGCCCAGGTCAGCCTATATATTGGGGTACAGCCGAATGGCGTGAAGGTTGATCCTCATTGGGGGATTCTGTGTAGGCCAAGAGGGCAATGTTTTTCTTCTGGAGAACAGGCAGAGTGCTGCATTGTAGTTCTGGATTGCCAAACTGGAGGGCTTGTGGGCCAGTAGTCTGAGGACGGAAGTCTGAGAAACCAAGCTAGGCCTAGGTTTCTGGGTGAGACCTGAATCGAGATCTCAAGCATCTGAAGTCAGGGCGAGGATCAGACGATCGCTCAGGTTGGACATTCTGTCCCTGATGGCCCCTTCTTGAAGGGGGGGTTGATCACGAGGCCATGGGGGTTTTCCCACGATGGGAGTTGTGAGAAGCTCCTAACTGCAAAGATTCTTCTGCAGGACAATTGAGACCTGTTGGTTGGCTCCAGGACAACGATTCTGAGCAGGGTTCTAAGGATGGATGGCTGGGTAGCCCACCACGCATTCCAATTGTCACCAAGCAACAAGACAGGTTAGATCTGCTGGATCTGGGGGAGCAACCGAGGTGGCTGAGTTGAAATGGACTCTCCCATGGATGTGTCCTAATATGATTTTGTGTCTATGGAGACATTGGAATGAAGCGGTGGAACTGGGGCCCTGAAGGGTTCTCCTAAAGAGAGGCTTTCACACACCTCCATCGTGCAAGTTTCCCATGTGTGGATGAGATTTGTTCTGATGGGTGAGTCAGGAAACAGTCATATGCTGCTACTGAAATCCATTCCTCTGAGGAGAGATGCCTGGAAACCAAAGCAATGGATCCGATAGGTGCCTAGGGGCATGTTCGTGCCTTTTTACCTCTGGGGACATCAGTCTACGGGTCTGAGTGCCGGTAGGTGCTCAGATGGGCCCCGATTGCCCCTCTTGTCCTGGGAAGCCACAAATATTGGGATGGCCTCAGGGACTTTGGAGGTTGGTCCTATTAGTTGGATTGTGGCCATTGGAATGGGCACACACAATTCCCTTGGAGAGGGCAAGCACAGTCGTCAGGTTTGGCTCCAGGGGCCTGAGCCTGTAGGGTGTGTAGGCCAGGGCTGTTTGGACAGTTTTCTGAAAACACAAACTCGGCTTATGTTTCGGGTCAAAGGTATGGCAGGACTGATCTACAGACCATGAGGAGAACTCTTCGGGATATGAAAAAAGGGCGAGTGTGAGGCTCTTGCTCAAGTTTTTGTCTCTGGATATCGTGTCACCCATGGTCGTGAAATTTCCGGCTGACTTCATGGGAAAAGGACGAGTCTTACTCTCTGGGGGTTTGGCCCCGTCCAAAGAGTTTGGGGTCATTCTGTGGGATGGAAGATGTCCGTTGCTCTGTTGTTGTGGATCTGTTTTGTTTTGTTTTTCAACCTCAGGTGTCCCAACAAATGAGGGATTCCAGAGTAGAGCCCTGGGGAGGGGCGACTGGACAACCAGAAATCTGGTTAAAAATTGGGGCCTAGGGACATGTCAATCCCATTATGACATCTAATGGTCCAGCCACTGAGAGCACGTACTAGAGGACAGGACTCACGCTGAGGGTCACAATGCGTGTTTATGCCCTCCTCGCACTCAAGAAGGGGCGGGGCCTCAGGGTGAATGCTGGTTTCTCCTACACTGAACGTTGGTCAACATGCCAACCACAAGGTTTCTTGCCATGGGTAAGGAAGAGTTCTGATTTCTGCATCAGAGTCACCCCTGGGTAGTGATTGGAGATAAGGACTAGGTTCTGAAGCCTGAAAACTGAGGTAGGGAAGAGATGATGACCTAAGGCCATGGCGGGTCTGATGTGCTCAGTGTGCGGTCAGCTGTCTGGGTGTTGGTCACGAGGTCCGGGCTCAGGTTGTCCCACCGTGCATTAGTGCCCAGGTTAGACTATATATTTTGGGTGCTTTCGAGTGCCGTGTAGGTTCTTATCTGAAGAACTCTTCAGGATATGAAGAACGAGCGAGTCTGAGGGGCGTGCTCAGGCTTTTGTCTCTGGATTTTGTATCAGCGACGGCCATGGAATGTTGGGGAGGCCTCATGAGCCATGGACGAATCTTACTCTCTGTGGATTGGGCCCGATCCCAATTGTTTTTCGTCAATCTGTGGGATGGGAGGACTCCTTTCAGGTTTGTTACCTCAGGGGTCCCATCAAAAGAGGAATTCCAAAGCAGAGCCCTGGGGAGAGAGTGAAGGGACAACCCGAACTACGGTTAAAAATTGGGGCCTAGGGGCATGGCAAGCCCAATATGCTGTCTCTCCATCCAGCCACTTAGAGGCCTTACCTGAGGACTCGGCTCAGGCTGAGGGTCACAATGTGTGTTTGTGACCAATGTGGCCCGCAAGCATGGGGCGGGGCCTCATGGGCCACACTGGTTTCAAGTACACTGAACCTTGGACAACATGCCAACCACAAGGTTTCTTGCCATGGGGAAAGAGTTCTGATTTCTAGATCATTTTCAACCCCGGGCCGTGATTGGAGATAAGGTCTAGGTTCGGAAGCCTGAAAACCGAGATTGAGAAGAGATGACGACCTAAGGCCATGGCGGGTCCGTTGTGCTCCGTGTGCGGCCAGCTGTCTGGGTGGGGCCAGGGGGGGTCCAGGCTCAGGCTGTGTCAGAAAGGGCATTAGTGCCCAGGTCAGCCTATATATTGGGGTACAGCCGAATGGCGTGAAGGTTGATCCTCATTGGGGGATTCTGTGTAGGCCAAGAGGGCAATGTTTTTCTTCTGGAGAACAGGCAGAGTGCTGCATTGTAGTTCTGGATTGCCAAACTGGAGGGCTTGTGGGCCAGTAGTCTGAGGACGGAAGTCTGAGAAACCAAGCTAGGCCTAGGTTTCTGGGTGAGACCTGAATCGAGATCTCAAGCATCTGAAGTCAGGGCGAGGATCAGACGATCGCTCAGGTTGGACATTCTGTCCCTGATGGCCCCTTCTTGAAGGGGGGGTTGATCACGAGGCCATGGGGGTTTTCCCACGATGGGAGTTTTGAGAAGCTCCCAACTGCAAAGATTCTTCTGCAGGACAATTGAGACCTGTTGGTTGGCTCCAGGACAACGATTCTGAGCAGGGTTCTAAGGATGGATGGCTGGGTAGCCCACCACGCATTCCAATTGTCTCCAAGCAACAAGACAGGTTAGATCTGCTGGATCTGGGGGAGCAACCGAGGTGGCTGAGTTGAAATGGACTCTCCCATGGATGTGTCCTTATATGATTTTGTGTCTATGGAGACATTGGAATGAAGCGGTGGAACTGGGGCCCTGAAGGGTTCTCCTAAAGAGAGGCTTTCACACACCTCCATCGTGCAAGTTTCCCATGTGTAGATGAGATTTGTTCTGATGGGTGAGTCAGGAAACAGTCATATGCTGCTACTGAAATCCATTCCTCTGAGGAGAGATGCTGGAAACCTAAGCAATGGATCCGATAGGTGCCTAGGGGCATGTTCGTGCCTTTTTACCTCTGGGGACATCAGTCTACGGGTCTGAGTGCCGGTAGGAGCTCAGATGGGCCCAGATTGCCCCTCTTGTCCTGGGAAGCCACAAATATTGGGATGGCCTCAGGGACTTTGGAGGTTGATCCTATTAGTAGGATTGTGGCCATTGGAATGGGCACACACAATTCCCTTGGAGAGGGCAAGCACAGTCGACAGGTTTGGCTCCAGGGGCCTGAGCCTGTAGGGTGTGTAGGCCAGGGCTGTTTGGACAGTTTTCTGAAAACACAAACTCGGCTTATGTTTCGGGTCAAAGGTATGGCAGGACTGATCTACAGACCATGAGGAGAACACTTCGGGATATGAAAAAAGGGCGAGTGTGAGGCTCTTGCTCAAGTTTTTTGTCTCTGGATATCGTGTCACCCATGGTCGTGAAATTTCCGGCTGACTTCATGGGAAAAGGACGAGTCTTACTCTCTGGGGGGTTTGGCCCCGTCCAAAGAGTTTGGGGTCATTCTGTGGGATGGAAGATGTCCGTTGCTCTGTTGTTGTGGATCTGTTTTGTTTTGTTTTTCAACCTCAGGTGTCCCAACAAATGAGGGATTCCAGAGTAGAGCCCTGGGGAGGGGCGACTGGACAACCAGAAATCTGGTTAAAAATTGGGGCCTAGGGACATGTCAATCCCATTATGACATCTAATGGTCCAGCCACTGAGAGCACGTACTAGAGGACAGGACTCACGCTGAGGGTCACAATGCGTGTTTATGCCCTCCTCGCACTCAAGAAGGGGCGGGGCCTCAGGGTGAATGCTGGTTTCTCCTACACTGAACGTTGGTCAACATGCCAACCACAAGGTTTCTTGCCATGGGTAAGGAAGAGTTCTGATTTCTGCATCACAGTCACCCCTGGGCAGTGATTGGAGATAAGTACTAGGTTCTGAAGCCTGAAAACTGAGGTAGGGAAGAGATGATGACCTAAGGCCATGGCGGGTCCGTTGTGCTCCGTGTGCGGCCAGCTGTCTCGGTGGGGCCAGGAGGTCCAGTCTGAGGCTGTGTCAGAAAGGGCATTAGTGCCCAGGTCAGCCTATATATGTGGGGTACAGCCGAATGGCGTGCAGGTTGATCCTCATTGGGGGATTCTGTGTAGGCCCAGAGGGCAATGTTTTTCTTCTGGAGAACAGGCAGCGTGCTGCATTGTAGTTCTGGATTGCCAAACTGGAGGGCTTGTGGGCCAGTAGTCTGAGGACGGAAATCTGAGAACCCAAGCTAGGCCTAGGTTTCTGGGTGAGACCTGAATCGAGATCTCGAGCATCTGAAGTCAGGGCGAGGATGAGACGATCGCTCAGATTGGACATTCTGTCCCTGATGACCCCTTCTTGAAGGGGGGGGTGGTTCACGAGGCCATGGGCGTTTTCCCACGATGGGAGTTGTGAGAAGCTCCCAACTGCAAAGATTCTTCTGCAGGACAATTGAGACCTGTTGGTTGGCTCTAGGACAACGATTCCGAGCAGGGTTCTAAGGATGGATGGCTGGGTAGCCCACCACGCATTCCAATTGTCTCCAAGCAACAAGACAGTTTAGATCTGCTGGATCTGGGGGAGCAACCGAGGAGGCTGAGTTGAAATGGACTCTCCCGTGGATGTGTCCTAATATGATTTTGTGTCTATGGAGACCTTGGAATGAAGCGGTGGAACTGGGGCCCTGAAGGGTTCTTCTAAAGAGAGGCTTTCACCAACTTCCATCGTGCAAGTTTCCCATGTGTAGATGAGATTTGTTCTGATGGGTGAGTCAGGAAACAGCCATAACTGCTACTGAAATCCATTCCTCTGAGGAGAGATGCCTGGAAACCAAAGCAATGGATCTGATAGGTGCCTAGGGGCATGTTCGTACCTATTTACCTCTGGGGACATCAGTCTACGGGTCTGAGTGCCGGTGGTGCTCAGATGGGCCCAGATTGCCCCTCTTGTCCTGGGAAGCCACAAATATTGGGATGGCCTCAGGGACTTTGGAGGTTTATCCTATTAGTAGGGTTTATGGCCATTGGAATGGGCACACACAATTCCCTTGGAGAGGGTAAGCACAGTCGTCAGGTTTGGCTCCAGGGGCCTGAGCCTGTAGGGCGTGTAGGCCAGGGCTGTTTGGACAGTTGTCTGAAAACACAAACTCGGCTTATGTTTCGGGTCAAAGGTATGGCAGGACTGATCTACAGACCATGAGGAGAACTCTTCGGGATATGAAAAAAGGGCGAGTGTGAGGCTCTTGCTCAATTTTTGTCTCTGGATATCGTGTCACTCATGGTCGTGAAATTTCCGGGGGACTTCATGGGAAATGGACGAGTCTTACTCTCTGGGGGTCTGGCCCCGTCCAAAGAGTTTGGGGTCATTCTGTGGGTTGGAAGAAGTCCGTTGCTCTGTTGTTGTTGATCTGTTTTGTTTTGTTTTTCAACCTCAGGTGTCCCAACAAATGAGGGATTCCAGAGTAGAGCCCTGGGGAGGGGCGACTGGACCACCAGAAATCTGGTCAAAAATTGGGGCCTAGGGTCATGTCAAGCCCATTATGACATCTAATGGTCCAGATACAGAGGGGACGTACTAGAGGACAGGACTCACGCTGAGGATCAAATGCGTGTTTATGCCCTCATCGCACTCAAGAATGGGCGGGGCCTCAGGGTGAATGCTGGTTTCTCCTACACTGAGCGTTGCACAACATGCCAACCACAAGGTTTCTTGCCATGGGTAAGGAAGAGTTCTGATTTCTGCATCACAGTCACCCCTGGGCAGTGATTGGAGATAAAGACTAGGTTCTGAAGCCTGAAAACTGAGGTAGGGAAGAGATGATGACCTAAGGCCATGGCGGGTCTGATGTGCTCAGTGTGCGGTCAGCTGTCTGGGTGTTGGTCACGAGGTCCGGGCTCAGGTTGTCCCACAGTGCATTAGTGCCCAGGTTAGACTATATATTTTGGGTGCCTTCGAGTGCCGTGTAGGTTCTTATCTGAAGAACTCTTCAGGATATGAAGAATGAGCGAGTCTGAGGGGCGTGCTCAGGCTTTTGTCTCTGGATTTTGTATCAGCGAAGGCCGTGGAATGTTGGGGAGGCCTCATGGGCCATGGACGAATCTTACTCTCTTTGGATTGGGCCCGATCCCAATTGTTTTTCGTCAATCTGTGGGATGGGAGGACTCCTTTCAGGTTTGTTACCTCAGGGGTCCCATCAAAAGAGGAATTCCAAAGCAGAGCCCTGGGGAAGAGTGAAGGGACAACCCGAACTACGGTTAAAAATTGGGGCCTAGGGGCATGGCAAGCCCAATATGCTGTCTCTCCATCCAGCCACTTAGAGGCCTTACCTGAGGACTCGGCTCAGGCTGAGGGTCACAATGTGTGTTTGTGACCAATGTGGCCCGCAAACATGGGCGGGGCCTCATGGGCCACACTGGTTTCAAGTACACTGAACCTTGGACAACATGCCAACCACAAGGTTTCTTGCCATGGGGAAAGAGTTCTGATTTCTAGATCATTTTCAAACCCGGGCCGTGATTGGAGATAAGGTCTAGGTTCGGAAGCCTGAAAACCGAGATTGAGAAGAGATGACGACCTAAGGCCATGGTGGGTCCGTTGTGCTCCCTGTGCGGCCAGCTGTCTGGGTGGGGCCAGGGGGTCCAGGCTCAGGCTGTGTCAGAAAGGGCATTAGGGCCCAGGTCAGCCTATATATTGGGGTACAGCCGAATGGCGTGCATGTTGATCCTCATTGCGGGATTCTGTGTAGGCCCAGAAGGCAATGTTTTTCTTCTGGAGAACAGGCTGAGTGCTGCATTGTAGTTCTGGATTGCCAAACTGGAGGGCTTGTGGGACAGTAGTCTGAGGACGGAAGTCTGAGAACCCAAGCTAGGCCTAGGTTTCTGGGTGAGACCTGAATCGAGATCTCAAGCATCTGAAGTCAGGGCGAGGATCAGACGATCGCTCAGGTTGGACATTCTGTCCCTGATGGCCCCTTCTTGAAGGGGGTGTTGATCACGAGGCCATGGGGGTTTTCCCACGATGGGAGTTGTGAGAAGCTCCCAACTGCAAAGATTCTTCTGCAGGACAATTGAGACCTGTTGGTTGGCTCCAGGACAACGATTCTGAGCAGGGTTCTAAGGATGGATGGCTGGGTAGCCCACCACGCATTCCAATTGTCTCCAAGCAACAAGACAGGTTAGATCTGCTGGATCTGGGGGAGCAACCGAGGTGGCTGAGTTGAAATGGACTCTCCCATGGATGTGTCCTAATATGATTTTGTGTCTATGGAGACATTGGAATGAAGCGGTGGAACTGGGGCCCTGAAGGGTTCTCCTAAAGAGAGGCTTTCACACACCTCCATCGTGCAAGTTTCCCATGTGTAGATGAGATTTGTTCTGATGGGTGAGTCAGGAAACAGTCATATGCTGCTACTGAAATCCATTCCTCTGAGGAGAGATAACTGGAAACCTAAGCAATGATCCGATAGGTGCCTAGGGGCATGTTCGTGCCTTTTTACCTCTGGGGACATCAGTCTACGGGTCTGAGTGCCGGTAGGTGCTCAGATGGGCCCAGATTGCCCCTCTTGTCCTGGGAAGCCACAAATATTGGGATGGCCTCAGGGACTTTGGAGGTTGATCCTATTAGTAGGATTGTGGCCATTGGAATGGGCACACACAATTCCCTTGGAGAGGGCAAGCACAGTCGTCAGGTTTGGCTCCAGGGGCCTGAGCCTGTAGGGTGTGTAGGCCAGGGCTGTTTGGACAGTTTTCTGAAAACACAAACTCGGCTTATGTTTCTGGTCAAAGGTACGGCAGGACTGATCTACAGACCATGAGGAGAACTCTTCGGGATATGAAAAAAGGGCGAGTGTGAGGCTCTTGCTCAATTTTTGTCTCTGGATATCGTGTCACTCATGGTCGTGAAATTTCCGGGGGACTTCATGGGAAATGGACGAGTCTTACTCTCTGGGGGTCTGGCCCCGTCCAAAGAGTTTGGGGTCATTCTGTGGGTTGGAAGAAGTCCGTTGCTCTGTTGTTGTTGATCTGTTTTGTTTTGTTTTTCAACCTCAGGTGTCCCAACAAATGAGGGATTCCAGAGTAGAGCCCTGGGGAGGGGCGACTGGACCACCAGAAATCTGGTCAAAAATTGGGGCCTAGGGTCATGTCAAGCCCATTATGACATCTAATGGTCCAGATACAGAGGGGACGTACTAGAGGACAGGACTCACGCTGAGGATCAAATGCGTGTTTATGCCCTCATCGCACTCAAGAATGGGCGGGGCCTCAGGGTGAATGCTGGTTTCTCCTACACTGAGCGTTGCACAACATGCCAACCACAAGTTTTTCTTGCCATGGGTAAGGAAGAGTTCTGATTTCTGCATCACAGTCACCCCTGGGCAGTGATTGGAGATAAAGACTAGGTTCTGAAGCCTGAAAACTGAGGTAGGGAAGAGATGATGACCTAAGGCCATGGCGGGTCTGATGTGCTCAGTGTGCGGTCAGCTGTCTGGGTGTTGGTCACGAGGTCCGGGCTCAGGTTGTCCCACAGTGCATTAGTGCCCAGGTTAGACTATATATTTTGGGTGCCTTCGAGTGCCGTGTAGGTTCTTATCTGAAGAACTCTTCAGGATATGAAGAATGAGCGAGTCTGAGGGGCGTGCTCAGGCTTTTGTCTCTGGATTTTGTATCAGCGAAGGCCGTGGAATGTTGGGGAGGCCTCATGGGCCATGGACGAATCTTACTCTCTTTGGATTGGGCCCCCGATCCCAATTGTTTTTCGTCAATCTGTGGGATGGGAGGACTCCTTTCAGGTTTGTTACCTCAGGGGTCCCATCAAAAGAGGAATTCCAAAGCAGAGCCCTGGGGAAGAGTGAAGGGACAACCCGAACTACGGTTAAAAATTGGGGCCTAGGGGCATGGCAAGCCCAATATGCTGTCTCTCCATCCAGCCACTTAGAGGCCTTACCTGAGGACTCGGCTCAGGCTGAGGGTCACAATGTGTGTTTGTGACCAATGTGGCCCGCAAGCATGGGCGGGGCCTCATGGGCCACACTGGTTTCAAGTACACTGAACCTTGGACAACATGCCAACCACAAGGTTTCTTGCCATGGGGAAAGAGTTCTGATTTCTAGATCATTTTCAAACCCGGGCCGTGATTGGAGATAAGGTCTAGGTTCGGAAGCCTGAAAACCGAGATTGAGAAGAGATGACGACCTAAGGCCATGGTGGGTCCGTTGTGCTCCCTGTGCGGCCAGCTGTCTGGGTGGGGCCAGGGGGTCCAGGCTCAGGCTGTGTCAGAAAGGGCATTAGGGCCCAGGTCAGCCTATATATTGGGGTACAGCCGAATGGCGTGCATGTTGATCCTCATTGCGGGATTCTGTGTAGGCCCAGAAGGCAATGTTTTTCTTCTGGAGAACAGGCTGAGTGCTGCATTGTAGTTCTGGATTGCCAAACTGGAGGGCTTGTGGGACAGTAGTCTGAGGACGGAAGTCTGAGAACCCAAGCTAGGCCTAGGTTTCTGGGTGAGACCTGAATCGAGATCTCAAGCATCTGAAGTCAGGGCGAGGATCAGACGATCGCTCAGGTTGGACATTCTGTCCCTGATGGCCCCTTCTTGAAGGGGGTGTTGATCACGAGGCCATGGGGGTTTTCCCACGATGGGAGTTGTGAGAAGCTCCCAACTGCAAAGATTCTTCTGCAGGACAATTGAGACCTGTTGGTTGGCTCCAGGACAACGATTCTGAGCAGGGTTCTAAGGATGGATGGCTGGGTAGCCCACCACGCATTCCAATTGTCTCCAAGCAACAAGACAGGTTAGATCTGCTGGATCTGGGGGAGCAACCGAGGTGGCTGAGTTGAAATGGACTCTCCCATGGATGTGTCCTAATATGATTTTGTGTCTATGGAGACATTGGAATGAAGCGGTGGAACTGGGGCCCTGAAGGGGTTCTCCTAAAGAGAGGCTTTCACACACCTCCATCGTGCAAGTTTCCCATGTGTAGATGAGATTTGTTCTGATGGGTGAGTCAGGAAACAGTCATATGCTGCTACTGAAATCCATTCCTCTGAGGAGAGATAACTGGAAACCTAAGCAATGATCCGATAGGTGCCTAGGGGCATGTTCGTGCCTTTTTACCTCTGGGGACATCAGTCTACGGGTCTGAGTGCCGGTAGGTGCTCAGATGGGCCCAGATTTCCCCTCTTGTCCTGGGAAGCCACAAATATTGGGATGGCCTCAGGGACTTTGGAGGTTGATCCTATTAGTAGGATTGTGGCCATTGGAATGGGCACACACAATTCCCTTGGAGAGGGCAAGCACAGTCGTCAGGTTTGGCTCCAGGGGCCTGAGCCTGTAGGGTGTGTAGGCCAGGGCTGTTTGGACAGTTTTCTGAAAACACAAACTCGGCTTATGTTTCTGGTCAAAGGTACGGCAGGACTGATCTACAGACCATGAGGAGAACTCTTCGGGATATGAAAAAAGGGCGAGTGTGAGGCTCTTGCTCAAGTTTTTGTCTCTGGATATCGTGTCACCCATGGTCGTGAAATTTCCGGCTGACTTCATGGGAAAAGGACGAGTCTTACTCTCTGGGGGTTTGGCCCCGTCCAAAGAGTTTGGGGTCATTCTGTGGGATGGAAGATGTCCGTTGCTCTGTTGTTGTGGATCTGTTTTGTTTTGTTTTTCAACCTCAGGTGTCCCAACAAATGATGGATTCCAGAGTAGAGCCCTGGGGAGGGGCGACTGGACCACCAGAAATCTGGTTAAAAATTGGGGCCTAGGGTCATGTCAAGCCCATTATGACATCTAATGGTCCAGATACAGAGGGGACGTACTAGAGGACAGGACTCACGCTGAGGGTCACAATGCGTGTTTATGCCCTCATCACACTCAAGAATGGGCGGGGCCTCAGGGTGAATGCTGGTTTCTCCTACACTGAGCGTTGCACAACATGCCAACCACAAGGTTTCTTACCATGGGTAAGGAAGAGTTCTAATTTCTGCATCACAGTCACCCCTGGGCAGTGATTGGAGATAAAGACTAGGTTCTGAAGCCTGAAAACTGAGGTAGGGAAGAGATGATGACCTAAGTCCATGGCGGGTCTGATGTGCTCAGTGTGCGGTCAGCTGTCTGGGTGTTGGTCACGAGGTCCGGGCTCAGGTTGTCCCACAGTGCATTAGTGCCCAGGTTAGACTATATATTTTGGGTGCCTTCGAGTGCCGTGTAGGTTCTTATCTGAAGAACTCTTCAGGATATGAAGAATGAGCGAGTCTGAGGGGCGTGCTCAGGCTTTTGTCTCTGGATTTTGTATCAGCGAAGGCCGTGGAATGTTGGGGAGGCCTCATGGGCCATGGACGAATCTTACTCTCTTTGGATTGGGCCCGATCCCAATTGTTTTTCGTCAATCTGTGGGATGGGAGGACTCCTTTCAGGTTTGTTACCTCAGGGGTCCCATCAAAAGAGGAATTCCAAAGCAGAGCCCTGGGGAAGAGTGAAGGGACAACCCGAACTACGGTTAAAAATTGGGGCCTAGGGGCATGGCAAGCCCAATATGCTGTCTCTCCATCCAGCCACATAGAGGCCTTACCTGAGGACTCGGCTCAGGCTGCGGGTCACAATGTGTGTTTGTGACCAATGTGGCCCGCAAGCATGGGCGGGGCCTCATGGGCCACACTGGTTTCAAGTACACTGAACCTTGGACAACATGCCAACCACAAGGTTTCTTGCCATGGGGAAAGAGTTCTGATTTCTAGATCATTTTCAAACCCGGGCCGTGATTGGAGATAAGGTCTAGGTTCGGAAGCCTGAAAACCGAGATTGAGAAGAGATGACGACCTAAGGCCATGGCGGGTCCGTTGTGCTCCGTGTGCGGCCAGCTGTCTGGGTGGGGCCAGGAGGTCCAGGCTCAGGCTGTGTCAGAAAGGGCATTAGTGCCCAGGTCAGCCTATATATTGGGGTACAGCCGAATGGCGTGCAGGTTGATCCTCATTGGGGGATTCTGGTAGGCCCAGAGGGCAATGTTTTTCTTCTGGAGAACAGGCTGAGTGCTGCATTGTAGTTCTGGATTGCCAAACTGGAGGGCTTGTGGGCCAGTAGTCTGAGGACGGAAGTCTGAGAAACCAAGCTAGGCCTAGGTTTCTGGGTGAGACCTGAATCGAGATCTCAAGCATCTGAAGTCAGGGCGAGGATCAGACGATCGCTCAGGTTGGACATTCTGTCCCTGATGGCCCCTTCTTGAAGGGGGTGTTGATCACGAGGCCATGGGGGTTTTCCCACGATGGGAGTTGTGAGAAGCTCCCAACTGCAAAGATTCTTCTGCAGGACAATTGAGACCTGTTGGTTGGCTCCAGGACAACGATTCTGAGCAGGGTTCTAAGGATGGATGGCTGGGTAGCCCACCACGCATTCCAATTGTCTCCAAGCAACAAGACAGGTTAGATCTGCTGGATCTGGGGGAGCAACCGAGGTGGCTGAGTTGATAGGACTCTCCCATGGATGTGTCCTAATATGATTTTGTGTCTATGGAGACATTGGAATGAAGCGGTGGAACTGGGGCCCTGAAGGGTTCTCCTAAAGAGAGGCTTTCACACACCTCCATCGTGCAAGTTTCCCATGTGTAGATGAGATTTGTTCTGATGGGTGAGTCAGGAAACAGTCATATGCTGCTACTGAAATCCATTCCTCTGAGGAGAGATGCCTGGGAACCAAAGCAATGGATCCGATAGGTGCCTAGGGGCATGTTCGTGCCTTTTTACCTCTGGGGACATCAGTCTACGGGTCTGAGTGCCGGTAGGTGCTCAGATGGGCCCAGATTGCCCCTCTTGTCCTGGGAAGCCACAAATATTGGGATGGCCTCAGGGACTTTGGAGGTTGATCCTATTAGTAGGATTGTGGCCATTGGAATGGGCACACACAATTCCCTTGGAGAGGGCAAGCACAGTCGTCAGGTTTGGCTCCAGGGGCCTGAGCCTGTAGGGTGTGTAGGCCAGGGCTGTTTGGACAGTTTTCTGAAAACACAAACTCGGCTTATGTTTCGGGTCAAAGGTATGGCAGGACTGATCTACAGACCATGAGGAGAACTCTTCGGGATATGAAAAAAGGGCGAGTGTGAGGCTCTTGCTCAAGTTTTTGTCTCTGGATATCGTGTCACCCATGGTCGTGAAATTTCCGGCTGACTTCATGGGAAAAGGACGAGTCTTACTCTCTGGGGGTTTGGCCCCGTCCAAAGAGTTTGGGGTCATTCTGTGGGATGGAAGATGTCCGTTGCTCTGTTGTTGTGGATCTGTTTTGTTTTGTTTTTCAACCTCAGGTGTCCCAACAAATGAGGGATTCCAGAGTAGAGCCCTGGGGAGGGGCGACTGGACAACCAGAAATCTGGTTAAAAATTGGGGCCTAGGGACATGTCAATCCCATTATGACATCTAATGGTCCAGCCACTGAGAGGACGTACTAGAGGACAGGACTCATGCTGAGGGTCACAATGCGTGTTTATGCCCTCCTCGCACTCAAGAAGGGGCGGGGCCTCAGGGTGAATGCTGGTTTCTCCTACACTGAACGTTGGTCAACATGCCAACCACAAGGTTTCTTGCCATGGGTAAGGAAGAGTTCTGATTTCTGCATCAGAGTCACCCCTGGGCAGTGATTGGAGATAAGGACTAGGTTCTGAAGCCTGAAAACTGAGGTAGGGAAGAGATGATGACCTAAGTCCATGGCGGGTCTGATGTGCTCACTGTGCGGTCAGCTGTCTGGGTGTTGGTCACGAGGTCCGGGCTCAGGTTGTCCCACCGTGCATTAGTGCCCAGGTTAGACTATATATTTTGGGTGCCTTCGAGTGCCGTGTAGGTTCTTATCTGAAGAACTCTTCAGGATATGAAGAATGAGCGAGTCTGAGGGGCGTGCTCAGGCTTTTGTCTCTGGATTTTGTATCAGCAACTGCCTTGGAATGTTGGGGAGGCCTCATGGGTCATGGACGAATCTTACTCTCTGTGGATTGGGCCCGATCCCAATTGTTTTTCGTCAATCTGTGGGATGGGAGGACTCCTTTCAGGTTTGTTACCTCAGGGGTCCCATCAAAAGAGGAATTCCAAAGCAGAGCCCTGGGGAAGAGTGAAGGGACAACCCGAACTACGGTTAAAAATTGGGGCCTAGGGGCATGGCAAGCCCAATATGCTGTCTCTCCATCCAGCCACTTAGAGGCCTTACCTGAGGACTCGGCTCAGGCTGAGGGTCACAATGTGTGTTTGTGACTAATGTGGCCCGCAAGCATGGGCGGGGCCTCATGGGCCACTCTGGTTTCAAGTACACTGAACCTTGGACAACATGCCAACCACAAGGTTTCTTGCCATGGGGAAAGAGTTCTGATTTCTAGATCATTTTCAAACCCGGGCCGTGATTGGAGATAAGGTCTAGGTTCGGAAGCCTGAAAACCGAGATTGAGAAGAGATGACGACCTAAGGCCATGGCGGGTCCGTTGTGCTCTGTGTGCGGCCAGCTGTCTGGGTGGGGCCAGGGGGTCCAGGCTCAGGCTGTGTCAGAAAGGGCATTAGTGCCCAGGTCAGCCTATATATTGGGGTACAGCCGAATGGCGTGCAGGTTGATCCTCATTGGGGGATTCTGGTAGGTCCAGAGGGCAATGTTTTTCTTCTGGAGAACAGGCAGAGTGCTGCATTGTACTTCTGGATTGCCAAACTGGAGGGCTTGTGGGCCAGTAGTCTGAGGACGGAAGTGTGAGAAACCAAGCTAGGCCTAGGTTTCTGGGTGAGACCTGAATCGAGATCTCAAGCATCTGAAGTCAGGGCGAGGATCAGACGATCGCTCAGGTTGGACATTCTGTCCCTGATGGCCCCTTCTTGAAGGGGGGGTTGGTCACGAGGCCATGGGGGTTTTCCCACGATGGGAGTTGTGAGAAGCTCCCAACTGCAAAGATTCTTCTGCAGGACAATTGAGACCTGTTGGTTGGCTCCAGGACAACGATTCTGAGCAGGGTTCTAAGGATGGATGGCTGGGTAGCCCACCACGCATTCCAATTGTCTCCAAGCAACAAGACAGGTTAGATCTGCTGGATCTGGGGGAGCAACCGAGGTGGCTGAGTTGAAATGGACTCTCCCATGGATGTGTCCTAATATGATTTTGTGTCTATGGAGACATTGGAATGAAGCGGTGGAACTGGGGCCCTGAAGGGTTCTCCTAAAGAGAGGCTTTCACACACCTCCATCGTGCAAGTTTCCCATGTGTAGATGAGATTTGTTCTGATGGGTGAGTCAGGAAACAGTCATATGCTGCTACTGAAATCCATTCCTCTGAGGAGAGATGCCTGGGAACCAAAGCAATGGATCCGATAGGTGCCTAGGGGCATGTTCGTGCCTTTTTACCTCTGGGGACATCAGTCTACGGGTCTGAGTGCCGGTAGGTGCTCAGATGGGCCCAGATTGCCCCTCTTGTCCTGGGAAGCCACAAATATTGGGATGGCCTCAGGGACTTTGGAGGTTGATCCTATTAGTAGGATTGTGGCCATTGGAATGGGCACACACAATTCCCTTGGAGAGGGCAAGCACAGTCGTCAGGTTTGGCTCCAGGGGCCTGAGCCTGTAGGGTGTGTAGGCCAGGGCTGTTTGGACAGTTTTCTGAAAACACAAACTCGGCTTATGTTTCGGGTCAAAGGTACGGCAGGACTGATCTACAGACCATGAGGAGAACTCTTCGGGATATGAAAAAAGGGCGAGTGTGAGGCTCTTGCTCAAGTTTTTGTCTCTGGATATCGTGTCACCCATGGTCGTGAAATTTCCGGCTGACTTCATGGGAAAAGGACGAGTCTTACTCTCTGGGGGTTTGGCCCCGTCCAAAGAGTTTGGGGTCATTCTGTGGGATGGAAGATGTGTCCGTTGCTCTGTTGTTGTGGATCTGTTTTGTTTTGTTTTTCAACCTCAGGTGTCCCAACAAATGAGGGATTCCAGAGTAGAGCCCTGGGGAGGGGCGACTGGACAACCAGAAATCTGGTTAAAAATTGGGGCCTAGGGACATGTCAAGCCCATTATGACATCTAATGGTCCAGCCACTGAGAGCACGTACTAGAGGACAGGACTCACGCTGAGGGTCACAATGCGTGTTTATGCCCTCCTCGCACTCAAGAAGGGGCGGGGCCTCAGGGTGAATGCTGGTTTCTCCTACACTGAACGTTGGTCAACATGCCAACCACAAGGTTTCTTGCCATGGGTAAGGAAGAGTTCTGATTTCTGCATCAGAGTCACCCCTGGGCAGTGATTGGAGATAAGGACTAGGTTCTGAAGCCTGAAAACTGAGGTAGGGAAGAGATGATGACCTAAGGCCATGGCGGGTCTGATGTGCTCAGTGTGCGGTCAGCTGTCTGGGTGTTGGTCACGAGGTCCGGGCTCAGGTTGTCCCACCGTGCATTAGTGCCCAGGTTAGACTATATATTTTGGGTGCCTTCGAGTGCCGTGTAGGTTCTTATCTGAAGAACTCTTCAGTATATGAAGAATGAGCGAGTCTGAGGGGCGTGCTCAGGCTTTTGTCTCTGGATTTTGTATCAGCGACGGCCGTGGAATGTTGGGGAGGCCTCATGGGCCATGGACGAATCTTACTCTCTGTGGATTGGGCCCGATCCCAATTGTTTTTCGTCAATCTGTGGGATGGGAGGACTCCTTTCAGGTTTGTTACCTCAGGGGTCCCATCAAAAGAGGAATTCCAAAGCAGAGCCCTGGGGAAGAGTGAAGGGACAACCCGAACTACGGTTAAATATTGGGGCCTAGGGGCATGGCAAGCCCAATATGCTGTCTCTCCATCCAGCCACTTAGAGGCCTTACCTGAGGACTCGGCTCAGGCTGAGGGTCACAATGTGAGTTTGTGACCAATGTGGCCCGCAAGCATGGGCGGGGCCTCATGGGCCACACTGGTTTCAAGTACACTGAACCTTGGACAACATGCCAACCACAAGGTTTCTTGCCATGGGGAAAGAGTTCTGATTTCTAGATCATTTTCAAACCCGGGCCGTGATTGGAGATAAGATCTAGGTTCGGAAGCCTGAAAACCGAGATTGAGAAGAGATGACGACCTAAGGCCATGGCGGGTCCGTTGTGCTCCGTATGCGGCCAGCTGTCTGGATGGGGCCAGGGGGTCCAGGCTCAGGCTGTGTCAGAAAGGGCATTAGTGCCCAGGTCAGCCTATATATTGGGGTACAGCCGAATGGCGTGAAGGTTGATCCTCATTGGGGGATTCTGTGTAGGCCAAGAGGGCAATGTTTTTCTTCTGGAGAACAGGCAGAGTGCTGCATTGTAGTTCTGGATTGCCAAACTGGAGGGCTTGTGGGCCAGTAGTCTGAGGACGGAAGTCTGAGAAACCAAGCTAGGCCTAGGTTTCTGGGTGAGACCTGAATCGAGATCTCAAGCATCTGAAGTCAGGGCGAGGATCAGACGATCGCTCAGGTTGGACATTCTGTCCCTGATGGCCCCTTCTTGAAGGGGGGGTTGATCACGAGGCCATGGGGGTTTTCCCACGATGGGAGTTGTGAGAAGCTCCCAACTGCAAAGATTCTTCTGCAGGACAATTGAGACCTGTTGGTTGGCTCCAGGACAACGATTCTGAGCAGGGTTCTAAGGATGGATGGCTGGGTAGCCCACCACGCATTCCAATTGTCTCCAAGCAACAAGACAGGTTAGATCTGCTGGATCTGGGGGAGCAATCGAGGTGGCTGAGTTGAAATGGACTCTCCCATGGATGTGTCCTAATATGATTTTGTGTCTATGGAGACATTGGAATGAAGCGGTGGAACTGGGGCCCTGAAGGGTTCTCCTAAAGAGAGGCTTTCACACACCTCCATCGTGCAAGTTTCCCATGTGTAGATGAGATTTGTTCTGATGGGTGAGTCAGGAAACAGTCATATGCTGCTACTGAAATCCATTCCTCTGAGGAGAGAAGCCTGGAAACCTAAGCAATGGATCCGATAGGTGCCTAGGGGCATGTTCGTGCCTTTTTACCTCTGGGGACATCAGTCTACGGGTCTGAGTGCCGGTAGGTGCTCAGATGGGCCCAGATTGCCCCTCTTGTCCTGGGAAGCCACAAATATTGGGATGGCCTCAGGGACTTTGGAGGTTGATCCTATTAGTAGGATTGTGGCCATTGGAATGGGCACACACAATTCCCTTGGAGAGGGCAAGCACAGTCGTCAGGTTTGGCTCCAGGGGCCTGAGCCTGTAGGGTGTGTAGGCCAGGGCTGTTTGGACAGTTTTCTGAAAACACAAACTCGGCTTATGTTTCGGGTCAAAGGTATGGCAGGACTGATCTACAGACCATGAGGAGAACACTTCGGGATATGAAAAAAGGGCGAGTGTGAGGCTCTTGCTCAAGTTTTTGTCTCTGGATATCGTGTCACCCATGGTCGTGAAATTTCCGGCTGACTTCATGGGGGAAAAGGACGAGTCTTACTCTCTGGGGGTTTGGCCCCGTCCAAAGAGTTTGGGGTCATTCTGTGGGATGGAAGATGTCCGTTGCTCTGTTGTTGTGGATCTGTTTTGTTTTGTTTTTCAACCTCAGGTGTCCCAACAAATGAGGGATTCCAGAGTAGAGCCCTGGGGAGGGGCGACTGGACAACCAGAAATCTGGTTAAAAATTGGGGCCTAGGGACATGTCAATCCCATTATGACATCTAATGGTCCAGCCACTGAGAGCACGTACTAGAGGACAGGACTCACGCTGAGGGTCACAATGCGTGTTTATGACCTCCTCGCACTCAAGAAGGGGCGGGGCCTCAGGGTGAATGCTGGTTTCTCCTACACTGAACGTTGGTCAACATGCCAACCACAAGGTTTCTTGCCATGGGTAAGGAAGAGTTCTGATTTCTGCATCACAGTCACCCCTGGGCAGTGGTTGGAGATAAGTACTAGGTTCTGAAGCCTGAAAACTGAGGTAGGGAAGAGATGATGACCTAAGGCCATGGCGGGTCTGATGTGCTCAGTGTGCGGTCAGCTGTCTGGGTGTTGGTCACGAGGTCCGGGCTCAGGCTGTCCCACAGTGCATTAGTGCCCAGGTTAGACTATATATTTTGGGTGCTTTCGAGTGCCGTGTAGGTTCTTATCTGAAGAACTCTTCAGGATATGAAGAACGAGCGAGTCTGAGGGGCGTGCTCAGGCTTTTGTCTCTGGATTTTGTATCAGCGACGGCCATGGAATGTTGGGGAGGCCTCATGGGCCATGGACGAATCTTACTCTCTGTGGATTGGGCCCGATCCCAATTGTTTTTCGTCAATCTGTGGGATGGGAGGACTCCTTTCAGGTTTGTTACCTCAGGGGTCCCATCAAAAGAGGAATTCCAAAGCAGAGCCCTGGGGAAGAGTGAAGGGACAACCCGAACTACGGTTAAAAATTGGGGCCTAGGGGCATGGCAAGCCCAATATGCTGTCTCTCCATCCAGCCACTTAGAGGCCTTACCTGAGGACTCGGCTCAGGCTGAGGGTCACAATGTGTGTTTGTGACCAATGTGGCCCGCAAGCATGGGCGGGGCCTCATGGGCCACACTGGTTTCAAGTACACTGAACCTTGGACAACATGCCAACCACAAGGTTTCTTGCCATGGGGAAAGAGTTCTGATTTCTAGATCATTTTCAACCCCGCGCCGTGATTGGAGATAAGGTCTAGGTTCGGAAGCCTGAAAACCGAGATTGAGAGAAGAGATGACGACCTAAGGCCATGGCGGGTCCGTTGTGCTCCGTGTGCGGCCAGCTGTCTGGGTGGGGCCAGGGGGTCCAGGCTCAGGCTGTGTCAGAAAGGGCATTAGTGCCCAGGTCAGCCTATATATTGGGGTACAGCCGAATGGCGTGAAGGTTGATCCTCATTGGGGGATTCTGTGTAGGCCAAGAGGGCAATGTTTTTCTTCTGGAGAACAGGCAGAGTGCTGCATTGTAGTTCTGGATTGCCAAACTGGAGGGCTTGTGGGCCAGTAGTCTGAGGACGGAAGTCTGAGAAACCAAGCTAGGCCTAGGTTTCTGGGTGAGACCTGAATCGAGATCTCAAGCATCTGAAGTCAGGGCGAGGATCAGAGGATCGCTCAGGTTGGACATTCTGTCCCTAATGGCCCCTTCTTGAAGGGGGGGTTGATCACGAGGCCATGGGGGTTTTCCCACGATGGGAGTTTTGAGAAGCTCCCAACTGCAAAGATTCTTCTGCAGGACAATTGAGACCTGTTGGTTGGCTCCAGGACAACGATTCTGAGCAGGGTTCTAAGGATGGATGGCTGGGTAGCCCACCACGCATTCCAATTGTCTCCAAGCAACAAGACAGGTTAGATCTGCTGGATCTGGGGGAGCAACCGAGGTGGCTGAGTTGAAATGGACTCTCCCATGGATGTGTCCTTATATGATTTTGTGTCTATGGAGACATTGGAATGAAGCGGTGGAACTGGGGCCCTGAAGGGTTCTCCTAAAGAGAGGCTTTCACACACCTCCATCGTGCAAGTTTCCCATGTGTAGATGAGATTTGTTCTGATGGGTGAGTCAGGAAACAGTCATATGCTGCTACTGAAATCCATTCCTCTGAGGAGAGATGCCTGGAAACCTAAGCAATGGATCCGATAGGTGCCTAGGGGCATGTTCGTGCCTTTTTACCTCTGGGGACATCAGTCTACGGGTCTGAGTGCCGGTAGGTGCTCAGATGGGCCCAGATTGCCCCTCTTGTCCTGGGAAGCCACAAATATTGGGATGGCCTCAGGGACTTTGGAGGTTGATCCTATTAGTAGGATTGTGGCCATTGGAATGGGCACACACAATTCCCTTGGAGAGGGCAAGCACAGTCGACAGGTTTGGCTCCAGGGGCCTGAGCCTGTAGGGTGTGTAGGCCAGGGCTGTTTGGACAGTTTTCTGAAAACACAAACTCGGCTTATGTTTCGGGTCAAAGGTATGGCAGGACTGATCTACAGACCATGAGGAGAACACTTCGGGATATGAAAAAAGGGCGAGTGTGAGGCTCTTGCTCAAGTTTTTGTCTCTGGATATCGTGTCACCCATGGTCGTGAAATTTCCGGCTGACTTCATGGGAAAAGGACGAGTCTTACTCTCTGGGGGTTTGGCCCCGTCCAAAGAGTTTGGGGTCATTCTGTGGGATGGAAGATGTCCGTTGCTCTGTTGTTGTGGATCTGTTTTGTTTTGTTTTTCAACCTCAGGTGTCCCAACAAATGAGGGATTCCAGAGTAGAGCCCTGGGGAGGGGCGACTGGACAACCAGAAATCTGGTTAAAAATTGGGGCCTAGGGACATGTCAATCCCATTATGACATCTAATGGTCCAGCCACTGAGAGCACGTACTAGAGGACAGGACTCACGCTGAGGGTCACAATGCGTGTTTATGCCCTCCTCGCACTCAAGAAGGGGCGGGGCCTCAGGGTGAATGCTGGTTTCTCCTACACTGAACGTTGGTCAACATGCCAACCACAAGGTTTCTTGCCATGGGTAAGGAAGAGTTCTGATTTCTGCATCACAGTCACCCCTGGGCAGTGATTGGAGATAAGTACTAGGTTCTGAAGCCTGAAAACTGAGGTAGGGAAGAGATGATGACCTAAGGCCATGGCGGGTCCGTTGTGCTCCGTGTGCGGCCAGCTGTCTCGGTGGGGCCAGGAGGTCCAGTCTGAGGCTGTGTCAGAAAGGGCATTAGTGCCCAGGTCAGCCTATATATGTGGGGTACAGCCGAATGGCGTGCAGGTTGATCCTCATTGGGGGATTCTGTGTAGGCCCAGAGGGCAATATTTTTCTTCTGGAGAACAGGCAGCGTGCTGCATTGTAGTTCTGGATTGCCAAACTGGAGGGCTTGTGGGCCAGTAGTCTGAGGACGGAAATCTGAGAACCCAAGCTAGGCCTAGGTTTCTGGGTGAGACCTGAATCGAGATCTCGAGCATCTGAAGTCAGGGCGAGGATGAGACGATCGCTCAGGTTGGACATTCTGTCCCTGATGACCCCTTCTTGAAGGGGGGGGTGGTTCACGAGGCCATGGGCGTTTTCCCACGATGGGAGTTGTGAGAAGCTCCCAACTGCAAAGATTCTTCTGCAGGACAATTGAGACCTGTTGGTTGGCTCTAGGACAACGATTCCGAGCAGGGTTCTAAGGATGGATGGCTGGGTAGCCCACCACGCATTCCAATTGTCTCCAAGCAACAAGACAGTTTAGATCTGCTGGATCTGGGGGAGCAACCGAGGAGGCTGAGTTGAAATGGACTCTCCCGTGGATGTGTCCTAATATGATTTTGTGTCTATGGAGACATTGGAATGAAGCGGTGGAACTGGGGCCCTGAAGGGTTCTCCTAAAGAGAGGCTTTCACACACCTCCATCGTGCAAGTTTCCCATGTGTAGATGAGATTTGTTCTGATGGGTGAGTCAGGAAACAGTCATATGCTGCTACTGAAATCCATTCCTCTGAGGAGAGATGCCTGGGAACCAAAGCAATGGATCCGATAGGTGCCTAGGGGCATGTTCGTGCCTTTTTACCTCTGGGGACATCAGTCTACGGGTCTGAGTGCCGGTAGGTGCTCAGATGGGCCCAGATTGCCCCTCTTGTCCTGGGAAGCCACAAATATTGGGATGGCCTCAGGGACTTTGGAGGTTGATCCTATTAGTAGGATTGTGGCCATTGGAATGGGCACACACAATTCCCTTGGAGAGGGCAAGCACAGTCGTCAGGTTTGGCTCCAGGGGCCTGAGCCTGTAGGGTGTGTAGGCCAGGGCTGTTTGGACAGTTTTCTGAAAACACAAACTCGGCTTATGTTTCTGGTCAAAGGTACGGCAGGACTGATCTACAGACCATGAGGAGAACTCTTCGGGATATGAAAAAAGGGCGAGTGTGAGGCTCTTGCTCATGTTTTTGTCTCTGGATATCGTGTCACCCATGGTCGTGAAATTTCCGGCTGACTTCATGGGAAAAGGACGAGTCTTACTCTCTGGGGGTTTGGCCCCGTCCAAAGAGTTTGGGGTCATTCTGTGGGATGGAAGATGTCCGTTGCTCTGTTGTTGTGGATCTGTTTTGTTTTGTTTTTCAACCTCAGGTGTCCCAACAAATGAGGGATTCCAGAGTAGAGCCCTGGGGAGGGGCGACTGGACAACCAGAAATCTGGTTAAAAATTGGGGCCTAGGGACATGTCAAGCCCATTATGACATCTAATGGTCCAGCCACTGAGAGCACGTACTAGAGGACAGGACTCACGCTGAGGGTCACAATGCGTGTTTATGCCCTCCTCGCACTCAAGAAGGGGCGGGGCCTCAGGGTGAATGCTGGTTTCTCCTACACTGAACGTTGGTCAACATGCCAACCACAAGGTTTCTTGCCATGGGTAAGGAAGAGTTCTGATTTCTGCATCAGAGTCACCCCTGGGCAGTGATTGGAGATAAGGACTAGGTTCTGAAGCCTGAAAACTGAGGTAGGGAAGAGATGATGACCTAAGGCCATGGCGGGTCTGATGTGCTCAGTGTGCGGTCAGCTGTCTGGGTGTTGGTCACGAGGTCCGGGCTCAGGTTGTCCCACCGTGCATTAGTGCCCAGGTTAGACTATATATTTTGGGTGCCTTCGAGTGCCGTGTAGGTTCTTATCTGAAGAACTCTTCAGTATATGAAGAATGAGCGAGTCTGAGGGGCGTGCTCAGGCTTTTGTCTCTGGATTTTGTATCAGCGACGGCCGTGGAATGTTGGGGAGGCCTCATGGGCCATGGACGAATCTTACTCTCTTTGGATTGAAGCCGATCCCAATTGTTTTTCGTCAATCTGTGGGAGGGGAGGACTCCTTTCAGGTTTGTTACCTCAGGGGTCCCATCAAAAGAGGAATTCCAAAGCAGAGCCCTGGGGAAGAGTGAAGGGACAACCCGAACTACGGTTAAATATTGGGGCCTAGGGGCATGGCAAGCCCAATATGCTGTCTCTCCATCCAGCCACTTAGAGGCCTTACCTGAGGACTCGGCTCAGGCTGAGGGTCACAATGTGAGTTTGTGACCAATGTGGCCCGCAAGCATGGGCGGGGCCTCATGGGCCACACTGGTTTCAAGTACACTGAACCTTGGACAACATGCCAACCACAAGGTTTCTTGCCATGGGGAAAGAGTTCTGATTTCTAGATCTTTTTCAAACCCGGGACGTGATTGGAGATAAGATCTAGGTTCGGAAGCCTGAAAACCGAGATTGAGAAGAGATGACGACCTAAGGCCATGGCGGGTCCGTTGTGCTCCGTATGCGGCCAGCTGTCTGGATGGGGCCAGGGGGTCCAGGCTCAGGCTGTGTCAGAAAGGGCATTAGTGCCCAGGTCAGCCTATATATTGGGGTACAGCCGAATGGCGTGAAGGTTGATCCTCATTGGGGGATTCTGTGTAGGCCAAGAGGGCAATGTTTTTCTTCTGGAGAACAGGCAGAGTGCTGCATTGTAGTTCTGGATTGCCAAACTGGAGGGCTTGTGGGCCAGTAGTCTGAGGACGGAAGTCTGAGAAACCAAGCTAGGCCTAGGTTTCTGGGTGAGACCTGAATCGAGATCTCAAGCATCTGAAGTCAGGGCGAGGATCAGACGATCGCTCAGGTTGGACATTCTGTCCCTGATGGCCCCTTCTTGAAGGGGGGGTTGATCACGAGGCCATGGGGGTTTTCCCACGATGGGAGTTGTGAGAAGCTCCCAACTGCAAAGATTCTTCTGCAGGACAATTGAGACCTGTTGGTTGGCTCCAGGACAACGATTCTGAGCAGGGTCTAAGGATGGATGGCTGGGTAGCCCACCACGCATTCCAATTGTCTCCAAGCAACAAGACAGGTTAGATCTGCTGGATCTGGGGGAGCAATCGAGGTGGCTGAGTTGAAATGGACTCTCCCATGGATGTGTCCTAATATGATTTTGTGTCTATGGAGACATTGGAATGAAGCGGTGGAACTGGGGCCCTGAAGGGTTCTCCTAAAGAGAGGCTTTCACACACCTCCATCGTGCAAGTTTCCCATGTGTAGATGAGATTTGTTCTGATGGGTGAGTCAGGAAACAGTCATATGCTGCTACTGAAATCCATTCCTCTGAGGAGAGAAGCCTGGAAAACTAAGCAATGGATCCGATAGGTGCCTAGGGGCATGTTCGTGCCTTTTTACCTCTGGGGACATCAGTCTACGGGTCTGAGTGCCGGTAGGTGCTCAGATGGGCCCAGATTGCCCCTCTTGTCCTGGGAAGCCACAAATATTGGGATGGCCTCAGGGACTTTGGAGGTTGATCCTATTAGTAGGATTGTGGCCATTGGAATGGGCACACACAATTCCCTTGGAGAGGGCAAGCACAGTCGTCAGGTTTGGCTCCAGGGGCCTGAGCCTGTAGGGTGTGTAGGCCAGGGCTGTTTGGACAGTTTTCTGAAAACACAAACTCGGCTTATGTTTCGGGTCAAAGGTATGGCAGGACTGATCTACAGACCATGAGGAGAACTCTTCGGGATATGAAAAAAGGGCGAGTGTGAGGCTCTTGCTCAAGTTTTTGTCTCTGGATATCGTGTCACCCATGGTCGTGAAATTTCCGGCTGACTTCATGGGAAAAGGACGAGTCTTACTCTCTGGGGGTTTGGCCCCGTCCAAAGAGTTTGGGGTCATTCTGTGGGATGGAAGATGTCCGTTGCTCTGTTGTTGTGGATCTGTTTTGTTTTGTTTTTCAACCTCAGGTGTCCCAACAAATGAGGGATTCCAGAGTAGAGCCCTGGGGAGGGGCGACTGGACAACCAGAAATCTGGTTAAAAATTGGGGCCTAGGGACATGTCAATCCCATTATGACATCTAATGGTCCAGCCACTGAGAGCACGTACTAGAGGACAGGACTCACGCTGAGGGTCACAATGCGTGTTTATGCCCTCCTCGCACTCAAGAAGGGGCGGGGCCTCAGGGTGAATGCTGGTTTCTCCTACACTGAACGTTGGTCAACATGCCAACCACAAGGTTTCTTGCCATGGGTAAGGAAGAGTTCTGATTTCTGCATCACAGTCACCCCTGGGCAGTGATTGGAGATAAGTACTAGGTTCTGAAGCCTGAAAACTGAGGTAGGGAAGAGATGATGACCTAAGGCCATGGCGGGTCCGTTGTGCTCCGTGTGCGGCCAGCTGTCTCGGTGGGGCCAGGAGGTCCAGTCTGAGGCTGTGTCAGAAAGGGCATTAGTGCCCAGGTCAGCCTATATATGTGGGGTACAGCCGAATGGCGTGCAGGTTGATCCTCATTGGGGGATTCTGTGTAGGCCCAGAGGGCAATGTTTTTCTTCTGGAGAACAGGCAGCGTGCTGCATTGTAGTTCTGGATTGCCAAACTGGAGGGCTTGTGGGCCAGTAGTCTGAGGACGGAAATCTGAGAACCCAAGCTAGGCCTAGGTTTCTGGGTGAGACCTGAATCGAGATCTCGAGCATCTGAAGTCAGGGCGAGGATGAGACGATCGCTCAGGTTGGACATTCTGTCCCTGATGACCCCTTCTTGAAGGGGGGGGTGGTTCACGAGGCCATGGGCGTTTTCCCACGATGGGAGTTGTGAGAAGCTCCCAACTGCAAAGATTCTTCTGCAGGACAATTGAGACCTGTTGGTTGACTCTAGGACAACGATTCCGAGCAGGGTTCTAAGGATGGATGGCTGGGTAGCCCACCACGCATTCCAATTGTCTCCAAGCAACAAGACAGTTTAGATCTGCTGGATCTGGGGGAGCAACCGAGGAGGCTGAGTTGAAATGGACTCTCCCGTGGATGTGTCCTAATATGATTTTGTGTCTATGGAGACCTTGGAATGAAGCGGTGGAACTGGGGCCCTGAAGGGTTCTTCTAAAGAGAGGCTTTCACCAACTTCCATCGTGCAAGTTTCCCATGTGTAGATGAGATTTGTTCTGATGGGTGAGTCAGGAAACAGCCATATCTGCTACTGAAATCCATTCCTCTGAGGAGAGATGCCTGGAAACCAAAGCAATGGATCTGATAGGTGCCTAGGGGCATGTTCGTACCTATTTACCTCTGGGGACATCAGTCTACGGGTCTGAGTGCCGGTGGTGCTCAGATGGGCCCAGATTGCCCCTCTTGTCCTGGGAAGCCACAAATATTGGGATGGCCTCAGGGACTTTGGAGGTTTATCCTATTAGTAGGGTTTATGGCCATTGGAATGGGCACACACAATTCCCTTGGAGAGGGTAAGCACAGTCGTCAGGTTTGGCTCCAGGGGCCTGAGCCTGTAGGGCGTGTAGGCCAGGGCTGTTTGGACAGTTGTCTGAAAACACAAACTCGGCTTATGTTTCGGGTCAAAGGTATGGCAGGACTGATCTACAGACCATGAGGAGAACTCTTCGGGATATGAAAAAAGGGCGAGTGTGAGGCTCTTGCTCAATTTTTGTCTCTGGATATCGTGTCACTCATGGTCGTGAAATTTCCGGGGGACTTCATGGGAAATGGACGAGTCTTACTCTCTGGGGGTCTGGCCCCGTCCAAAGAGTTTGGGGTCATTCTGTGGGTTGGAAGAAGTCCGTTGCTCTGTTGTTGTTGATCTGTTTTGTTTTGTTTTTCAACCTCAGGTGTCCCAACAAATGAGGGATTCCAGAGTAGAGCCCTGGGGAGGGGCGACTGGACCACCAGAAATCTGGTCAAAAATTGGGGCCTAGGGTCATGTCAAGCCCATTATGACATCTAATGGTCCAGATACAGAGGGGACGTACTAGAGGACAGGACTCACGCTGAGGATCAAATGCGTGTTTATGCCCTCATCGCACTCAAGAATGGGCGGGGCCTCAGGGTGAATGCTGGTTTCTCCTACACTGAGCGTTGCACAACATGCCAACCACAAGGTTTCTTGCCATGGGTAAGGAAGAGTTCTGATTTCTGCATCACAGTCACCCCTGGGCAGTGATTGGAGATAAAGACTAGGTTCTGAAGCCTGAAAACTGAGGTAGGGAAGAGATGATGACCTAAGGCCATGGCGGGTCTGATGTGCTCAGTGTGCGGTCAGCTGTCTGGGTGTTGGTCACGAGGTCCGGGCTCAGGTTGTCCCACAGTGCATTAGTGCCCAGGTTAGACTATATATTTTGGGTGCCTTCGAGTGCCGTGTAGGTTCTTATCTGAAGAACTCTTCAGGATATGAAGAATGAGCGAGTCTGAGGGGCGTGCTCAGGCTTTTGTCTCTGGATTTTGTATCAGCGAAGGCCGTGGAATGTTGGGGAGGCCTCATGGGCCATGGACGAATCTTACTCTCTTTGGATTGGGCCCGATCCCAATTGTTTTTCGTCAATCTGTGGGATGGGAGGACTCCTTTCAGGTTTGTTACCTCAGGGGTCCCATCAAAAGAGGAATTCCAAAGCAGAGCCCTGGGGAAGAGTGAAGGGACAACCCGAACTACGGTTAAAAATTGGGGCCTAGGGGCATGGCAAGCCCAATATGCTGTCTCTCCATCCAGCCACTTAGAGGCCTTACCTGAGGACTCGGCTCAGGCTGAGGGTCACAATGTGTGTTTGTGACCAATGTGGCCCGCAAGCATGGGCGGGGCCTCATGGGCCACACTGGTTTCAAGTACACTGAACCTTGGACAACATGCCAACCACAAGGTTTCTTGCCATGGGGAAAGAGTTCTGATTTCTAGATCATTTTCAAACCCGGGCCGTGATTGGAGATAAGGTCTAGGTTCGGAAGCCTGAAAACCGAGATTGAGAAGAGATGACGACCTAAGGCCATGGCGGGTCCGTTGTGCTCTGTGTGCGGCCAGCTGTCTGGGTGGGGCCAGGGGGTCCAGGCTCAGGCTGTGTCAGAAAGGGCATTAGTGCCCAGGTCAGCCTATATATTGGGGTACAGCCGAATGGCGTGCAGGTTGATCCTCATTGGGGGATTCTGGTAGGTCCAGAGGGCAATGTTTTTCTTCTGGAGAACAGGCAGAGTGCTGCATTGTAGTTCTGGATTGCCAAACTGGAGGGCTTGTGGGCCAGTAGTCTGAGGACGGAAGTGTGAGAAACCAAGCTAGGCCTAGGTTTCTGGGTGAGACCTGAATCGAGATCTCAAGCATCTGAAGTCAGGGCGAGGATCAGACGATCGCTCAGGTTGGACATTCTGTCCCTGATGGCCCCTTCTTGAAGGGGGGGTTGGTCACGAGGCCATGGGGGTTTTCCCACGATGGGAGTTGTGAGAAGCTCCCAACTGCAAAGATTCTTCTGCAGGACAATTGAGACCTGTTGGTTGGCTCCAGGACAACGATTCTGAGCAGGGTTCTAAGGATGGATGGCTGGGTAGCCCACCACGCATTCCAATTGTCTCCAAGCAACAAGACAGGTTAGATCTGCTGGATCTGGGGGAGCAACCGAGGTGGCTGAGTTGAAATGGACTCTCCCATGGATGTGTCCTAATATGATTTTGTGTCTATGGAGACATTGGAATGAAGCGGTGGAACTGGGGCCCTGAAGGGTTCTCCTAAAGAGAGGCTTTCACACACCTCCATCGTGCAAGTTTCCCATGTGTAGATGAGATTTGTTCTGATGGGTGAGTCAGGAAACAGTCATATGCTGCTACTGAAATCCATTCCTCTGAGGAGAGATGCCTGGGAACCAAAGCAATGGATCCGATAGGTGCCTAGGGGCATGTTCGTGCCTTTTTACCTCTGGGGACATCAGTCTACGGGTCTGAGTGCCGGTAGGTGCTCAGATGGGCCCAGATTGCCCCTCTTGTCCTGGGAAGCCACAAATATTGGGATGGCCTCAGGGACTTTGGAGGTTGATCCTATTAGTAGGATTGTGGCCATTGGAATGGGCACACACAATTCCCTTGGAGAGGGCAAGCACAGTCGTCAGGTTTGGCTCCAGGGGCCTGAGCCTGTAGGGTGTGTAGGCCAGGGCTGTTTGGACAGTTTTCTGAAAACACAAACTCGGCTTATGTTTCTGGTCAAAGGTACGGCAGGACTGATCTACAGACCATGAGGAGAACTCTTCGGGATATGAAAAAAGGGCGAGTGTGAGGCTCTTGCTCAAGTTTTTGTCTCTGGATATCGTGTCACCCATGGTCGTGAAATTTCCGGCTGACTTCATGGGAAAAGGACGAGTCTTACTCTCTGGGGGTTTGGCCCCGTCCAAAGAGTTTGGGGTCATTCTGTGGGATGGAAGATGTCCGTTGCTCTGTTGTTGTGGATCTGTTTTGTTTTGTTTTTCAACCTCAGGTGTCCCAACAAATGAGGGATTCCAGAGTAGAGCCCTGGGGAGGGGCGACTGGACAACCAGAAATCTGGTTAAAAATTGGGGCCTAGGGACATGTCAATCCCATTATGACATCTAATGGTCCAGCCACTGAGAGCACGTACTAGAGGACAGGACTCACGCTGAGGGTCTCAATGCGTGTTTATGCCCTCCTCGCACTCAAGAATGGGCGGGGCCTCAGGGTGAATGCTGGTTTCTCCTACACTGAACGTTGGTCAACATGCCAACCACAAGGTTTCTTGCCATGGGTAAGGAAGAGTTCTGATTTCTGCATCACAGTCACCCCTGGGCAGTGATTGGAGATAAGTTCTACGTTCTGAAGCCTGAAAACTGAGGTAGGGAAGAGATGATGACCTAAGGCCATGGCGGGTCTGATGTGCTCAGTGTGCGGTCATCTGTCTGGGTGTTGGTCACGAGGTCCGGGCTCAGGTTGTCCCATTAGTGCCCAGGTTAGACTATATATTTTGGGTGCCTTCGAGTGCCGTGTAGGTTCTTATCTGAAGAACTCTTCAGGATATGAAGAATGAGCGAGTCTGAGGGGCGTGCTCAGGCTTTTGTCTCTGGATTTTGTATCAGCGAAGGCCGTGGAATGTTGGGGAGGCCTCATGGGCCATGGACGAATCTTACTCTCTGTGGATTGGGCCCGATCCCAATTGTTTTTCATCTTCTGTGGGATGGGAGGACTCCTTTCAGGTTTGTTACCTCAGGGGTCCCATCAAAAGAGGAATTCCAAAGCAGAGCCCTGGGGAAGAGTGAAGGGACAACCCGAACTACGGTTAAAAATTGGGGCCTAGGGGCATGGCAAGCCCAATATGCTGTCTCTCCATCCAGCCACTTAGAGGCCTTACCTGAGGACTCGGCTCAGGCTGAGGGTCACAATGTGTGTTTGTGACTAATGTGGCCCACAAGTATGGGCGGGGCCTCATGGGCCACACTGGTTTCAAGTACACTGAACCTTGGACAACATGCCAACCACAAGGTTTCTTGACATGGGGAAAGAGTTCTGATTTCTAGATCATTTTCAAACCCGGGCCGTGATTGGAGATAAGGTCTAGGTTCTGAAGCCTGAAATCCGAGATTGAGAAGAGATGACGACCTAAGGCCATGGCGGGTCCGTTGTGCTCTGTGTGCGGCCAGCTGTCTGGGTGGGGCCAGGGGGTCCAGGCTCAAGCTGTGTCAGAAAGGGCATTAGTGCCCAGGTCAGTCTATATATTGGGGTACAGCCGAATGGCGTGCAGGTTGATCCTCATTGGGGGATTCTGGTAGGCCCAGAGGGCAATGTTTTTCTTCTGGAGAACAGGCAGAGTGCTGCATTGTAGTTCTGGATTGCCAAACTGGAGGGCTTGTGGGCCAGTAGTCTGAGGACGGAAGTCTGAGAAACCAAGCTAGGCCTAGGTTTCTGGGTGAGACCTGAATCGAGATCTCGAGCATCTGAAGTCAGGGCGAGGATGAGATGATCGCTCAGGTTGGACATTCTGTCCCTGATGACCCCTTCTTGAAGGGGGGGGTGGTTCACGAGGCCATGGGGGTTTTCCCACGATGGGAGTTGTGAGAAGCTCCCAACTGCAAAGATTCTTCTGCAGGACAATTGAGACCTGCTGGTTGGCTCTAGGACAACGATTCTGAGCAGGGTTCTAAGGATGGATGGCTGGGTAGCCCACCACGCATTCCAATTTTCTCCAAGCAACAAGACAGGTTAGATCTGCTGGATCTTGGGGAGCAACCGAGTTGGCTGAGTTGAAATGGACTCTCCCGTGGATGTGTCCTAATATGATTTTGTGTCTATGGAGACCTTGGAATGAAGCGGTGGAACTGGGGCCCTGAAGGGTTCTCCTAAAGAGAGGCTTTCACACACCTCCATCGTGCAAGTTTCCCATGTGTAGATGAGATTTGTTCTGATTGGTGAGTCAGGAAACAGCCATATGCTGCTACTGAAATCCATTCCTCTGAGGAGAGATGCCTGGAAACCAAAGCAATGGATCTGATAGGTGCCTAGGGGCATGTTCGTACCTTTTTACCTCTGGGGACATCAGTCTACGGGTCTGAGTGCCGGTAGGTCCTCAGATGGGCCCAGATTGCCCCTCTTGTCCTGGGAAGCCACAAATATTGGGATGGTCTCAGGGATTTGGAGGTTTATCCTATTAGTAGGGTTGTGGCCATTGGAATCGGCACACACAATTCCCTTGGAGAGGGCAAGCACAGTCGTCAGGTTTGGCTCCAGGGGCCTGAGCCTGTAGGGTGTGTAGGCCAGGGCTGTTTGGACAGTTTTCTGAAAACACAAACTCGGCTTATGTTTCGGGTCAAAGGTATGGCAGGACTGATCTACAGACCATGAGGAGAACTCCTCGGGATATGAAAAAAGGGCGAGTGTGAGGCTCTTGCTCAAGTTTTTCACTCTGGATATCGTGTCACTCAAGGTCGTGAAATTTCCGGGTGACTTCATGGGAAAAGGACGAGTTTTTCACTCTGGGGGTTTGGACCAGTCCAAAGAGTTTGGGGTCATTCTGTGGGATGGAAGAAGTCCGTTGCTCTGTTGTTGTGGATCTGTTTTGTTTTGTTTTTCAACCTCAGGTGTCCCAACAAATGAGGGATTCCAGAGTAGAGCCCTGGGGAGGGGCGACTGGACAACCAGAAATCTGGTTAAAAATTGGGGCCTAGGGACATGTCAAGCCCATTATGACATCTAATGGTCCAGCCACTGAGAGGACGTACTAGAGGACAGGACTTACGCTGAGGGTCACAATGCGTGTTTATGCCCTCGTCGCACTCAAGAATGGCCGGGGCCTCAGGGTGAATGCTGGTTTCTCCTACACTGAACGTTGGACAACATGCCAACCACAAGGTTTCTTGCCATGGGTAAGGAAGAGTTCTGATTTCTGCATCACAGTCACCCCTGGGCAGTGATTGGAGATAAGGACTAGGTTCTGAAGCCTGAAAACTGAGGTAGGGAAGAGATGATGACCTAAGGCCATGGCGGGTCTGATGTGCTCAGTGTGCGGTCAGCTGTCTTGGTGTTGGTCACGAGGTCCGGGCTCAGGTTGTCCGACAGTGCATTAGTGCCCAGGTTAGACTATATATTTTGGGTGCCTTCAAGTGCCGTGTAGGTTCTTATCTGATGAACTCTTCAGGATATGAAGAATGAGCGAGTACGAGGGGCGTGCTCAGGCTTTTGTTTCTGGATTTTGTATCAGCGACGGCCGTGTAATGTTGGGGAGGCCTCATGGGCCATGGACGAATCTTACTCTCTGTGGATTGGGCCCGATCCCAATTGTTTTTCGTCAATCTGTGGGATGGGAGGACTCCTTTCAGGTTTGTTACCTCAGGGGTCCCACCAAAAGAGGAATTCCAAAGGAGAGCCCTGGGGAAGAGCGAAGGGACAACCCGAACTACGGTTAAAAATTGGGGCCTAGGGGCATGGCAAGCCCAATATGCTGTCTCTCCATCCAGCCACTGAGTGGCATTACCTGTGGACTGGGCTCAGGCTGAGGGTCACAATGTGTGTTTGTGACCAATGTGGCCCGCAAGCATGGGCGGGGCCTCATGGGCCACACTGGTTTCAAGTACACTGAACCTTGGACAACATGCCAACAACAAGGTTCCTTGCCATGTGGAAAGAGTTCTGATTTCTGCATCATTTTCAAACCCGGGCCGTGATTGGAGATAAGGTCTAGGTTCGGAAGCCTGAAAACCGAGATTGAGAAGAGATGACGACCTAAGGCCATGGCGGGTCCGTTGAGCTCCGTGTGCGGCCAGCTGTCTGGGTGGGGCCAGGAGGTCCAGGATCAGGCTGTGTCAGAAAGGGCATTAGTGCCCAGGTCAGCCTATATATGTGGGGTACAACCGAATGGCGTGCAGGTTGATCCTCATTGGGGGATTCTGGGTAGGCCCAGAGGGCAATGTTTTTCTTCTGGAGAACAGGCAGAGTGCTGCATTGTAGTTTTGGATTGCCAAACTGGAGGGCTTGTGGGCCAGTAGTCTGAGGACGGAAATCTGGGAACCCAAGCTAGGCCTAGTTTTCTGGGTGAGACTTGAGTCGAGATTCGAGCATCTGAAGTCAGGGCGAGGATCAGACGTTCGCTCAGGTTGGACATTCTGTCCCTGATGGCCCCTTCTTGAAGGGGGGGTGGATCACGAAGCCATCTGAAGAACTCTTCAGGATATGATGAATGAGCAAGTCTGAGATGCATGCTCAGTCTTTTGTCTCTGGATTTAGTATCAGCGATGGCGTTTTAATGTTGGGGAGGCCTCCTGCGCCATGGACGAAACTGCGCTCTGTGGACTTGGCCCGATCCCAATTGTTTTTCGTCAATCTGTGGGAAGGGAGGACTCCTTTTAGGTTTTTTACCTCAGGTGACCCACCAAAAGAGGAATTCCAAAGCAGAGCCCTGGGGAAGAGTGAAGGGACAACCCGAACTATGGTTAAAAATTGCGGTTTAGGGCATGGCAAGCCCACCATGCTGTCTCTCCATCCAGCCACTGAGAGGCCTTACCTGAGTACTGGCTCAGGCTGAGGGTCACAATGTGTGTTTGTGACCAATGTGGCCCACAAGCATGGGCGGGGCCTCATGGACCACACCGTTTTCAACTACACTGAATCTTGGACAACATGCCAACCACAAGGTTTCTTGCCATGGGGAAAGAGTTCTGATTTCTGCATCATTATCAAACCAGGTCCGTGATTTGAGATAAGGTCTAGGTTCTGAAGCCTAAAACCGAGGTTGAGAAGAGATGACGACCTAAGGCCATGGCCTGTCCCTTGTGCTCAGTGTGCGGCCAGCTGTCTGGGTGGGGCCAGGAGGTCCATGATCAGGCTGTGTCAGAAAGGGCTTTAGTGCCCAGGTCAGCCTATATATTTGGGGTACAGCCGAATGGCGTGCATGTTGATCTTCATTTGGGGTTTCTGGGTAGCCCCAAAGGGCAATGTTTTTCTTCTGGAGGGCAGGCATAGTGCTGCAAGAAGTACTGGATTGCCAAACTGGAGGGCTTGTGGGCCAGTAGTGTGAGGACGGAATTCTAGATCCCAAGTTAGGCCTAGGTTTCTGGGTGACAATATGGCAGGCACAATCTACAGACCTGAATCGAGATCTCGTGCATCTGATGTCAGGGCGAGTATGAGACGATCGCTCTGGTTGGACATTCTGTCCCTGATGGCCCCTTCTTGAAGGGGGGAGGGATCACGAGGCCATGGGTGTTCTCACGATGGGAGTTGTGAGAACCTCCCAACTTCAAAGATTCTTCTGCAGGACAATTGAGACCTGTTGGTTGGCTCCAGGCCAATGATTCTGAGCAGGGTTCTAAGGATGGATGGCGGGGTAGGCCACCTCGCATTCCAATTGTCTCCTAGCAACAAGACATATTATATCTGCTGGATCTCGCGGAGAAACCGAATATGCTGAGTTGAATGGGACTCTCCCGTGCATGTGTCCTAATATGATTTTGTGTCTATGGTGACCTTGGAATGAAGCGGTGGCACTGGGGCCCTGAAGCGTTCTCCTAAAAAGAGGCCTTGACACACCTCCCACGTGCAAGTTTCCCACGTGTAGATGAGTTTTGTTCTGATGGGTGAGTCAAGAAACAGCCATATGCTGGTACTGAAATCCAGGCCTCGGAGGAAGAGGCCTGGAAACCAAAGCAATGGATCCGATTAGGGCTTAGGGGCCTGTTCATTCCTTTTTACCTCTGGGGATATCAGTCTATGAGTCTGAGTGCAGGTAGGTTCTCAGATGGGCTCAGATTGCTCCTGTTTGTCCTGGGAAGCCATCACTATTGGGATTGCCTCAGGGACATTGGAGGTTTATTCTATTAGTAGGGTGGTGGCCATTGGAATCGGCACACAGAATTCCCTTGGAAAGGGTAAGTACAGTCCTCAGGTTGGCTCCAGGGGCCTGAGCCTGTAGCGTGTTTAGGCCTGGGCTGTTTGGACAGTTTTCTGAAAACACAAACTCGGATTATGTTTCGGGTCATAGGTATGGCAGGACTGATTTAGAGACCATGAGGAGAACTCTTCAGGATATGAAAAAAGGGCGAGTGTGAGGCTCTTTCTCAAGTATTTATCTCTGGATATCGTGCCATTCATGGTCATGAAGTATCCGGGTGACTTCATGGGAAATGGACGAGTCTTACTCTCTGGGGGTTTGGCCCCGTCCAAAGAGTTTGGGGTCATTCTGTGGGATGGAAGATTCCGGATTTTTGTTGTTGTTGTTGTTGTTTTGTTTGGTTTTTCAAACCTCAGCAAATGAGGGATTCCAGAGTAGAGCCCTGGCAAGGGGCGACTGGACAACCAGAAATATGGTTTAAATTTGGGGCCCTGGGACATGTCAAGCCATTATGGCATCTAATGGTCTAGCCACTGAGAGGACGTACTAGAGCACAGGACTCACGCTGAGGGTCAAAATGCGTGTTTATGCCCTTGTCGCACTCAAGAATGGGCGGGACCTCAGGGTGAATGCTGGTTTCCCCTACACTGAACGTTGGACAACATGCCAACCATATGGTTTCTTGCCATGGGTAAGGAAGAGTTCTGATTTCTGCATCACAGTGACCCGTGGGCAGTGATTGGAGATAAGGTCTAGGTTCTGAAGCCTGAATACTGAGGTAGGGAAGAGATGATGTCCTAAGGCCACGGCGGGTCTTATGGGCTCAGGGTGTGGTCAGCTGTTGGGTGTTGCTCAGGAGATCCCGGCTCAGGGTGTGTCAGACAGTGCATTACTGCCCAGGTTAGACTATATAATTTCGGTACATTCGAGTGCCGTGTAGGTTTATTCTCATTTAATGTGCCCGGGCAGCTCATTGGGCAATATTTTGTTTCTAGAGGGCTGGCAGAGTGCTGCAATGAGGGTCCGTAATTTCCAAACTTGTGGGCTTTGGGGCCAGGAGTGTGAGGACGGAAGTCTGAGAACACAAGGTAGACTTTGGGATTCAGGGCGAGGGCACGGCATGTACCTCCTGAAGATCTGAAGCAATATCTCATGCATCTGAAGTCAGAGCGAGGATCAGACGTTGGCTCAGCTTGGATTTTCTGTTCATGACGGCCCCTTCATGAAGGGAGCCGAATCTCGAGGCCGTGGAGGTTTTCCCACGTTTGGAGTGGTGGGATACCCCCTCCTAATATTCCTTCTGCGGGACAATTGAGACCTGTTGGACAGCTCCAGGACACCCCATATGAATGAGTCCAGACCAACGTTCGAGGATGGATGCCTGGGAAGCCCGCCTCGCATTCCAATTGTCTCCTAGCGACAAGACAGTTTAGATCTGATGGCTCTGCGGGAGCAACCGGGGTGGCTGAGTTGAAATGGACTTTCCTGGGGATGGGTCTAATGTGTGTTTGTGTCCATGAGGGCCTTGGAATGGGGCGGTGGCACCGGGACCCTGAAGTATTCTCCTAAGCTTTTGACATAGCTCCCATGCACAAGTTTCCTTGTGGAGACGAGTTTGGTTCTGATGGGTGCCTCAGGAAAACCCCAATGCTGGTATTGGAATCCAGGGTTTTGAGGAGACATGCCTGTAAACCAAAGCAATGGATCCGATTTTGGCCTAGGGTCCTGTCTGGTTCAATCTTCTTCTCTGGGGACATCCATCTAGGGTATGAGTGGAGGTAGATGCTCAGCTGGTGACAGACTGACCTTTTTTGTCCCGGGCGACCTATACTCTTGGGATGGCCTCAAAGACTTTGTTGGGTTCTCCTAATTTGTACGATTTTGGACAATGGAATGGGCAGAATTCCCATGGATTGGGTAGGCACAGTCCTAATGTGTGGCTCCAGGGTCCCCAGCCTGGATGGTGTGTGGCCCAGGACTTTGAGGACAGAAGTCTGAAAACACAAACTCAGCTTATGTTTGGGGACGTAGGTATGGCAGGCCCGATCTACAAACCATGAGAAGACATCTTCAGGATATGAAGATAGTGCGAGTCTGAGGCGCTTGCTCAGGCTTTTGTCTATGGATTTTGTTTCAGCGATGGCCGTGGAATGTCGAGGAGGCCTCATGGGCCATGGACGAATTTTGCTCTCTGTGGATTTGGCCCAATCCCAATTGTTTTTCGTCAATCTGTTGGATGGAGTACTCCTTTCAGGGTTGTTACCTCAGGTGTCCCACCAAGAGGAGTTCCAAAGCAGAGCCCTGGGGAATAGTGAAGGGACAACCCGAACTATTGTTAAAAATTGGGGCCTAGGGGCTTGTCAAGTCCAATATGCTGTCTCGTCATCCAGCCACTGAGAGGCCTTACCGGAGGACTGGGCTAAGGCTGAGGGTCACAATGTGTGTTTGCCACCTATGTCGCCTGCGAGCAATGGCGGGGCCTCATGGGCCACACTGGTATCCACTACACTGAACATTATACAACAAGCCAACCACAAGTTTTCTTGCCATCGGGAAAGAGTTCTGATTTCTGCATCATTTTCAAACCTGGGCAGTGATTAGAGATAAGGTCCAGGTTCTAAATCCTGAAAACCGAGGCTGGGAAGAGATAACGACCTAAGGCAATGGCTGGTCCGATGAGCTCAGTGAGCGGCTCAGGCTCAGGCTCTGTCAGAAAGGGCATTATTGCCCAGGTCAGCCTATATATTTTGGGTAGAGCCAAGTGGCGTGCTGGTTGATCTTCATTTGGGGTTTCTGATTAGCCCCAGAAGGCAATGTTTTTCTTCTGGAGGGCAGACAGAGTGCTGCATAATTATTCTGGATTGCCAAACTGGAGGGCTTGTGGGCCATTAGTCTGAGGATGGAAATCTGAGGACACAAGCTAGGCTTAGGTTTCTGGGTGAGGACATGGCAGGCAAAATCTACAGACCTCAACCTAGATCTCGTGCATCTGAAGTCAGGGTGAGGATCAGACGATCGCTCAGGTTGGACTTTATGTCCCTGAGGGTCACTTCAGGAAGGGGGGGTGGATCACGAAGCCATGGGTGTTTTCTCACGATGGGAGTTGTGACAAGCTCCCAACTTCAAAGATTCTTCTGCAGGACTATTGAGACCTGTTGGTTGGCTCCAGGCTAACGATTCCGAGCAGGGTTCTAAGGATGGATGGCTGGGTAGCCCACCTCGCATTCCAATTGTCTCCTAGCAACAAGACAAGTTAGATCTGCTGGATCTCGCGGAGCAACCGAATACGCTGAGTTGAAATGGACTCTCCTGTGGATGGGTCCTAATGTGTTTTTGTGTCTATGGATACCTTGGAATGATGCGGTGGCACTGGGGCCATGAAGGGTTCTCCTAAACAGAGGCTTTGACATCACTCCCACATGCAAGTTTCCCATGTGTAGATGAGATTTGTTCTGGTGGGTGAGTCAAGAAACAGCCATATGCTGGTACTGAAATCCAGGCCTCTGAGGAGAGATGCCTGGAAACCAAAGCAATGCATCCGATTAGGGCCTAGGGGCCTGTTCGTTCCTTTTTCCCTCTGGGGATATCGGTCTACAAGTTGAGTGCAGGTAGGTTCTCAGATGGGCTCAGATTGCCCCTGTTTGTCCTCGGAAGCCACCAATATTGGGATGGCCTCAGGGACTTTGAAGGGTTATCCTATTTGTAGCGTTGTGGCCATTGGAATGGGCACACAGATTCCCTTGGAGAGGGCATGTACAGTCCTCAGCTTGGCTCCAGGGGCCTAAGCCCTTAGGCTGTGTAGGCCAGGGCTGTTTGGACAGTTGTCTGAAAACCCAAACTCGGCTTATGTTTCGGGTCATAGGTATGGCAGGTCTGATCTACAGACCATGAGGAGAACTCTTCGGGATATGAAAAAAGGGCGAGTGTGAGGCTCTTGCTCAAGTATTTATCTCTGGATATAATGCCATCAAGGTGATGAAATTTCCGGGTGACTTCATGGGAAATGGACGAGTCTTACTCCCTGGGGGTGTCGCCCATTCCAAAGAGTTTGGGGTCATTCTGTGGGACGGAAGAAGTCCGTTTTTTTTGTTGTTGTTATGTTTGTTTTGTTTTTCAAACTCAGGGGTCTCACCAAATGAGGGATTCCAGAGTAGAGCCCTGGGGAGGGGCGATTGGACAACCAGAAATCTGGTTAAAATTGGGTCCTAGGGACAGCTAGCCTTGGGTTTTAGGGCGAGGGCGCGGCATGTACCCCCTGAAGATCTGAAGCAATATCTCATGCATCTGAAGTCAGAGCGAGGATCAGACGTTGGCTCAGCTTGGATTTTCTGTTCATGACGGCCCCTTCATAAAGGGAGCCGAATCTCGAGGCCGTGGAGGTTTTCCCACGTTGGGAGTGGTGGGATGCCCCCTCCAAGGATTCCTTCTGCGGGACAATTGAGACCTGTTCGACAGCTCCAGGACATCCCATATGGATGAGTCCAGACCCACGTTCGAGGATGGATGCCTGGGATGCCCGCCTCGCATTCCAATTGTCTCCTAGCGACAAGGCAGTTTAGATCTGATGGCTCTGCGGGAGCAACCGGGGTGGCTGAGTTGAAATGGACTTTCCTGAGGATGGGTCTAATGTGTGTTTGTGTCCATGAGGGCCTTGGAATGGGGCGGTGGCACCGGGACCCTGAAGTATTCTCCTCAGCTTTTGACATAGCTCCCATGCACAAGTTTCCTTGTGGAGACGAGGTTTGTTCTGATGGGTGCCTCAGGGAAACCCCAATGCTGGTATTGGAATCCAGGGTTTTGAGGAGACATGCCTGTAAACCAAAGCAATGGATCCGATTTTGGCCTAGGTCCTGTCTGGTTCAATCTTCTTCTCTGGGGTCATGCTTCTAGGGTGTGCGTGGAGGTAGATGCTTAGCTGGTGTCAGACTGCCCTCTTTTGTCCTGGGCGACCTATACTATTGGGATGACCTCATGGAATTTGGAGGGTTCTCCTAATTCGTACGATTTTGGACAATGGAATGGGCAGAATTCCCATGGATTGGGTAGGCACAGTCCTAATGTGTGGGTCCAGTGTCCCCAGCCTGGAGGGTATGTGGCCCAGGACTTTGAGGACAGATGTCTGAAAACACAAACTCAGCTTATGTTTGGGGAGGTAGGTATGGCAGGCCCATCTACAAACCATGAGAAGACATCTTCAGGATATGAAGATAGTGCGAGTCTGAGGCGCTAGCTCAGGCTTTTGTCTCTGGATTTTGTATCAGCGATGGCCGCGGAATGAAGAGGAGGCCTCATGGGCCATGGACGAATCTTCCTTTCTGTGGATTTAGCCCGATCCCAATTGTTTTTCGTCAATCTGTTGGATGGAGGAATCCTTTCAGGGTTGTTACATCAGGTGTCGCATCAAAAGAGGAATTCCAAAGCAGAGCCCTGGGGAAGAGTGAAGGGACAACCCGAACTATGGTTAAAAATTGGGGCCTAGGGGCATGGCAAGCCCAATATGCTGTCTCTTCATCCAGCCACTGAGAGGCCTTACCTGAGGACTGGGCTAAGGCTGAGGGTCACAATGTGTTTTTGCTACCTATCTAGACCGCGAGGAATGGCGGGGGCTCACGGGACACACTGGTTTCCACTACACTGAACGTTGGACAACAAGCCAACCACAAGTTTTCCTGCCATCGGGAAGGAGTTCTGATTTCTGCATCATTTTCAAACCTGGGCAGTGATTGGAGATAAGGTCTAGGTTCTGAAGCCTGAAAACTAAGGTTGGGAAGGGATAACGACCTAAGGCCATGGGGGGTCTGAAGTTCTCAGTTTGTAGCCAGCTGTCTGGGTGGGCCCAGGATTTCCAGGCTCAGGCTGTGTCAGAAAGGGCATTATTGCCCAGGTCATCCTATATATTTTGGGTATAGCCAAGTGTCGTGTAGGTTGATCTTCATTTGGGGTTTCTAGGTAGCCCCAGAGGGCAATGTATTTCTTCTGCAGGGCAGGTAGAGTGCTGCATTGTAGGTCTGGATTGCCAAACTGGAGGGCTTGTGAGCCAGTAGTCTGTGGACAGAAGTCTGAGGACACAATCAAGGCTTAGGTTTCTGGGTGAGGACATGGCAGGCACAATCTACAGACCTGAACCGAGATCTCGTGCATCTGAAGTCAGGGTGAGTTTCAGACGATTGCTCAGGTTGGAACTTATGTCCCTGATGACCCCTTTATGAAGGGGGGAGGATCATGTGGCCATGGGGGTTCTCTCACGATGGGAGTTCTGAGAAGCTCCCAACTGCAAAGATTCTTCTGCAGGACAATTTAGACCTGTTGGTTGGCTCAAGGCCAACGATTCCGAGCAGGGTTTTAAGGATGGATGGCGGGGTAGGCCACCTCACATTCCAATTGTCTCCTAGCAACAAGACAAGTTAGATCTGCTGGATCTCGCGGAGCAACCGAATACGCTCAGTTGAAATGGACTCTCCTATGGATGGGTCCTAATGTTTTTTTTGTGTCTATGGAGACCTTGTAATGGGGCAGTGGCACACACGCCTGAAGGATTCTCCTAACTGGAGGTTTTGAGTCATCTTCAAAAGATAATTTTCCCATGTGGAGAAGAGATTTGTTCTGATTGCTGCCTCATGAAATCCCCATATGCTAATATTGGAAACCAGGCCTCTGAGGAGAGAAAGCTGTAACGGAAAGCAATGAATCTGATTCAGGCCTAGGGGCCTGTCTAATTCAATCTTCTTCTCTGGGGACATCTATCTACGCTGAGTAGAGGTAGATGCTCAGCTGGTTCCAGATGACCCTTGTTTGTCCTGTGCGGCCTATATTATTGGGTTGTCCTTGGGGACTCTGGAGGTTTTTCTAATTTGTACGATTGTGGACAATGGAATGGGCAGAATTCCCGTGGTATGGACAGGCACAGTCCCGATGTGTGGCTCCAGGGGCCCCAGCCTGAAGGGTCTGTGGGCCAGGAATGTGGGGACAGAAGTCTGAAAACACAAACTCGGCTTAGGTTTGGGAAGTAGGTATGGCAGGCCCGACCTACAGACCGTGAGGAGAACTCTTCGGGATACGACAAAAGAGCGAGTGTGAGGCGCTTGCTCAGACTTTTTTCTCTGGATTTGTTGTCAACGATGGCTGTGGAATCTCGGGGAGGCCTCATGGGCCATGGACTAGACTTCCTCTCTGTGAATTTAGTCCAATCCCAATTGTTTTGGGTCAATCTGAAGGATGGGAGGAGTCCTTTTAGTTTTGTTACCTCAGGTGTCCCACCAAAAGAGGGATTCCAAAGCAGAGCTCTGGGGAGGGATGAATGGACAACCCGAACAATCCAATTGGGGTGAGGTCGAGAACCGAGCAGGTTGATCCTCATTTGGGGTTTATGGAGATCCCCATAGAGCAACGTTTTTCTTCTGGAGGGCCAGCATAGGGCTGCATTTTGGTTCCAGAAATCCAAGTCTTGAGGACATGTTTGCCAGGAGTGTGAGGAAGGAAGTCTGAAAACACAAGGTAGCACGAGGTTTGGGCCCACTGTGCAGAGGCTGAATCGAGATCTCCTGCATCTGAGGTCAGGGCGAGTATCAGATGTTACCTCAAGCTGGAGTTTGTGTCCATGACGGCCCCTTCCTGAAGGGGGTGGGGGCGTTATGAGGCCAGGGAGGTTTCCCTACGCTGGGAGTTGTGAGCTGCTCCAAACTTCAAAGTTTCCTTCTTCAGGACAGTCGAGTACTATTGGATGGTTCCAGGATGCCCCATACAGAAAGACTCGAGAGCAGGGGCCTAAGAATGGATGCCGAGAAAGGCCAACTCACCTTCCCATTGCCTGGTCGAGACAAGGCACGCTCAATCTGCGGGCTCTTGGGTGAGCTACCCAGAAGGCTGAGTTTAAATGGACTTTCCTGAGGATGAGTCATAATGTGGATTGGTGGCCATGGAGACCATGGAATGTGGCAGTAGCTAAGGGACTCTGCAGGATTCTCCAACCCGAAGGGTTTGACACAACTCCAACAAGGAAGCTTTCCATGTGGAGATGAGAGGTGTTCTGTCTGGTGCCTCAGGATAGCCCCATATGCTGGTCTTTGAACCCAGGCCTCTGAGGAGTGACACCTGGACACCAAAGCAAGAGTTCATAATAGGGCCTAGGGGCCTGCCTGGTTCAATCTTCTGTCTCTGCGGATATCAGTCTGTGTGTCTGCATGGAGGTAGTAGTTGCTCAGCTGGTGTCATAATGCCCCTGTTTGTCCAGTGCGGCTTGCGGTAGTGGGATGTCCTTGGGGACCTTGAGGTTTCTACTATTTTGTAGAGTTGTGGCCAATGGAACGGGCAGTTTCTTAGGAGAGAGCAGGCACAGTTCTGTGGTGTGGCTCCAGAGACCCCAGCCTGGAGGTGGTGTGGGCCACGGCTGTGCAGACAGACATCCAAAAACCCAAACTCAGCTCAGGTTTGGGGCCGAGGTTATGGCAGGCCTGATCTACAGTCCGTGAGGGGAGCTCCTCTGGATATGAAAGAAGGGTGAGAGGGAGGCAGTCGCTCAGTCTTTTGTCTCTGGATATTTTGTCCACAATGGCCGTTTAATGTAGGAGTTGCCTCATGGGTCGTAGAAGTCTCCCTCTCTGGTAGTTTGTCCAGCCCCCAAGAGTTTGGGGTCATTCTGTGGTAAGGGAAGAGTCCTGTTTTCTGCTTCATGTGTTCCTCCAGTAGAGGGATTCTGGAGCATAACAGTGGGTACTGACAACTGGAATACTCGCTCTCTGGTTAAGCCTGGGGGCCTATGGATATGACAAGCCCCATATGCAGGATCTTGGTCCAGCCACTGAGAGGCGTTACTTTAATATGGGACTAACGCTACAGGTCACAATGCATGTCTGTGCCCTAGGCGGCCCTCAAGCACTGGCGTGGCCTTTCCGACAATGCAGGTTTTCCCACATTGAACGTTGGACAACATGCCAACCACAAGGTTTCTGGCCATGGGGAAGGAGGAATTCTAATTTCTGCATCACGTTCACCCCTGGGCAGTGTTTGGAGATAAGGTCTAGGTTCTGAAGCCTGAAAACCGAGGTTGGGAAGAGATGACGAACTAGAGCCATAGTGGGTCCCTTGTGTCCATGTTGGAGCCAGCTGTCTAGGTGTCGTTTGGGATGTCTTGTCTCAGGCTGTGCCAGACAGGGCATTCGTATTCAGGTTAGGCTGTATAATTGTTTTACAGTCGAGTGGCATGCATTTGATAATCATTTGGGGTTTCTTATTAGCAGCATAGGGCAAAGTATTTCTTCTGGAGGGCAGGCAGAGTGCTGCATTGTGGCTTCGGAATTCCCAAACTGGAGGGCTTGTGGGCCAGGAGAGTGAGGACGGAAGTCTGAGAACACAAGCTAGGCTTAGGTTTCAGGGAATGGACATGGCAGGCACACTCTGCAGAGCTGAATTGCGATCTCATGAGTCTGAAGTCAGGTCGAGGATCAGACTTTGGCTCAGGTTGGAGTTTCTGTCCATGTTGGCCCCTTCATGAAGGGGGGGGCATTATGAGGCCATGGGGTTTTTCCCACTATTAGAGTGGTGAGATGCTCCAAACCGCAAGGATTCCTTCTGTGGGACAATTAAGATTTGTTGGATGGATCCAGGACGTCTCATAAGGTATTTTTCCAGAACAGGGTTCTAAGTATGGATGCCTGGGCAGACAGCCTCAATTCCAATTGTCTCATAACAACAAGAAACGTTTGATCTGCTGGCTTGGGGTAGCATCAGAGGGGGCTGAGTTGGAATGGACTTTCCTGAAGATGGTCTTAAATGAGTTGAAATGGACATTCCTGAGGATGGTCTTAATGTTGGTTTGAGTCCATTGAGACCTTGGTATGGGGCAGTGGCACCAGGGCCCTGAAGGATTCTCCTAACCGGAGGTGATAACAAAGCTCCAATGAGCAAGTTTTCCATGGGGAGACGAGATTTGTACTTATTGGTGACTCAGGAAACCACCATTTGCTGGTATTGGAAATGAGGCCTCTGAGGAGAGATGCCTGGAAACCAAAGCAATGGATCTCATTAGGGCCTAGGGGCCTGTCCGTTTCAATATTCTTCTCTGGGGACATCTTTTGTCTGAGTGGAGGTAGTTGCTCAGCTGGTTTGAGATCACACCTGTTTGTCCTGGGCGGCCTACACTATTGGGATGGCCTCGGTAACTTTGGAGGTTTTTCCTAATTTGCAAGGTTGTGGCCAATGGAATGGGAAGAATTCTCTTGAAAGGGAAGCACAGTCCTGAGGTGTGGTTCCAGGGACCCAAGTGTGGAGCGTGTGTGGTCCAGGGCTATTTGGACAAAAGTCTGAAAACACAAACTCCACTTAGGTTTGGGTCTGTACGTATGGCCGGCCCGATATATAGACCGTGAGGACAACTCTTCGGGATATGAACAAAGGGCGAAAGTGAGGTGCTTGCTCATGCTTATTTTTTTCTAGATATGTGTCACCGATTGCCATGGAATGTCCGGGTGTCCTCATGGGCCATCGATGAGGCTCCCTTTCTGGGGATTTGACCCAATCCCAAGAGTTTGGGGTCATTCTGTGGGAAGGGAGGAGGCCTTTCTGTTTTTTTTTTGTTGTTGTTGTTGTTTTTTTTTTTACCTCAGGTGGACCACCAAAAGAGGGATTCCACAGCAGAGTCCTGGGGAAGGGCGACTGGACAACAAGACCTCTGATTAACATTGGGACCTAAGAACATGGCAAGCCCCATATGTGGGCTCTTGTTCCAGACACAGAGAGGCCTTCCTTGAGCATAGGGCTCACATTGAGATTCACAAAGTGTTTTTGTGCCCAAGGAGCCCCTCAAGTCAGGGCGTGGCCTAATGTACCATGCTGGTTTCTCCTACACTGAACGTTGCACAATATGGCAACCACAAGTTTTCTGGCCATGGGGAAGAAGGAGTTCTAATTTCTGCAACACTTTCACTCCTGGACTGTGATTGGATTTAAGGTCTAGGTTCTGAAGCCTGAAAACTGAGGTTGGGAAGAGATGAAGACCTAAGGCCATGGTGTGACTGTTGTGCTCAGTGTTCGGCCAGCTGTTGAGTGTGGGTTGGGAGGTGCAGGCTCAGGCTGTGGCAGACAGGGAATTAGTGCCCAGGCTAGACTGTATCATTGGGGTGCAGTCGAGTTTCGTGCAGGTTGGTACTCATTTGTGGTTACTGGGTAGCCCCAGAGGGCAACGTTTTTCTTCTGGAAGGAAGACACAGTGCCACATAGTGGCTCCAGAATTCCCAAACTGGAAGGCTTGTGGGCCAGGAGTGTGAGGAAAAAATTCTGAGAACACAAGCCAGACTTAGATTTCGGGGTGAGGGGACGGCAGGAACCCTCTGCAGAGATGATTCGAGATCCCATGTACCTGAAGTCAGAGCTAGGATCAGACGTTGGCTCAGGTTGGAGTTTCTGTCCATGACGGCAGCTTCATGAGGGGAGGGTGTCACGAGGCCATGGAGGTTTTCCCATGATGGGAATTGTGAGATGCCCCAAACCGCAATGATTCCTTCCGTGGGACAGTCGAGACCTGCTGGATGGCTCCAGGACATCCCATAAGGAAGTTATCCAGAGCAGGGTTCTAAGGATGGATGCCTGGGCAGCCTGCCTCCCATTCCAGGTGTCTCATAGCGCCAAGGCAAGTTCGATCTGCTGGATCTAGGGGAGTAACCGAGGCGGGTGTCTTGAAATGGGTGAGTTGAGGATGGGTCATAATGTGCATTTGTGTCCATGGAGACCTTGGAATGGGGTGCTTGATCCGGGGCCTTGAGGGATGTTCATAACCGGAGGTTTTGATGGAGCTCTAAAGAGTACGTTTCCTATGTAGAGAAGAGAATTGTTTTGATGAGTGCCTAAGGAATCTCCCATATGCTGGTATTGGAAACCAGGCCTCTGAGGAGAGATGCCTGGAAACAAAAGCAATGGATATGATTAGGGCCTAGGTGCCTGTCCGGTTCAATCTCTTTCCTGGGGATACGTGTCTATGGATCTGAGGGGAGGTAGTTGCTCAGCTTGTGTCAGATCGCCCCTGTTTGTCCTGGGCAGCCTATAATATTGGGAATGGCCTCGGGACTTTGGAGTTTCTCCTAATCTATAGGGTTGTGGCCAATGAAATGGGCAGAAATCCCCTGGAGAGGGCAGGCACAGTTCTGAGTTTGGCTCTAGGGGCCCAGCCTTGAGGGTGTGTGGGCCAGGCCTGTGGGGACAGAAGTCTGAAAACACAAATTCCGCTTAGGATTGGGGACATAGGTATGGCACGCCCAATCTACAGACCGTGATAACACTTCGGGATATGAAAAAGGGTGAGTTTGAGGTGCTTGCTCAGGTTTTGTCTCTGGATTTGTGTCAACAATGTGGGTCGAATGCTGGCGTGGCCTCATGGGTTGTGGACGGCTTTCCTTCTCTGAGGATTGGACCCAATCCCAAGAGTTTGGGTACATTCTGTGGGATGGGAGGTGTCCTTTCTGTTTTTTATTTTATTTTATGTACCTCATGTGTGCCAATAAAAGAGGGATTCCAGAGCAGAGTCCTTGGTAGGGACAACTGTATAACCCCACGTCTGTTTAAGTTTGGGGGCCTAGGGGCATGGCAAGTCCAATATGTGGGCTCTTGATTCAGACACTGAGAGGTCTTCCTTGAAGACAGGGCTCATGCTGAGGGTCACAATGCCTATTTGTGCCCAACAAGGCCCTCAAGCATGGGAAGGGCCTCATGGGCCACACTGGATTCTCCTACACTGAACGTTGGAGAATATGCCAACCACAAGTTTTCCGGCCATGGCGAAGGAAGAGTTGTGATTTCTGCATCACGTTCACCCCTGGACAGTGATTGGAGTTTAGGTCTAGGTTCTGAAACCCGAAAACCGAGGTTGGGAAGAGATGAAGACCTAAGGACCTGATGGGTACAATGAGCTCAGTGTGTGGCTAGCTGTTGAGCGTAGGGCTGGAGGTGTGGGCTCATGCTGTGTCAGACAGGGCATTAGACAGGGTAGACATGGGGTGCAGTCGAGTGGTGTTCAGTTGATCCTAATTCGGGTTTCTAGGTAGCTCCATAAGGCAACGTTTTTCTTCTGGAGGGCAGGCAGAGTGCTGCATTGTGGCCCCAGTATTGCCAAATTGTAGGGCTTTTGGGCCAGGGGTGTGAGGACGGTAGTCTGAGAACACAAGCTAGGATTAGTTTTTGGGGTGAGGGCACAGAAGGCACACTCTGCAGAGCTGAATCCAGATCTCATGCACCTGAAGCCAGGGCGAATATCAGACGTTTGCTCAGGTTGGAGTTTCTGTCCATGATGGCCCCTTTATAAAGTGGAGCGTCTCAAGAGGCCATGAAGATTTTCCCACAATGGGAGTTGTGAGATGCACCAGACTGCAAAGATTCCTTCTGTGGGACACTTGAGACCTGTTGGATGGCTCTAGGATGTCCCACATGGAACGACTCCAGAGTAGGGTTCTAAGGATGGATGCCTGGGCAGCCCGCCTCCCATTCTAGATGTCTCCTAGCACAAGGCAGGTTTTATCTGCAGGCCCTGGGGGAGAAACCAAGGGGGATGAGTTGACATGGACTCTACCGAGGATAGATCATAATGTGTGTTTAAGTCCATGGAGACCTTGGAATGGGGCGCTTGATCCGGGGCCCTGAAAGATTCTCCTAAACAGAGGTTTTTATAGAGCTCGAAAGAGTACATTTCCTATGTGGAGACGAGATTTTTCTAAGAGTGGCTCAGTAATCCCCCATATGCTGGTATTGGTAACCAGGCCTCTGAGGAGAGATGCCTGGAAACAAAAGCAATGGATCTGATTAGGGCCTAAGTGCCTGTCCAGTTCAATCTTATTCTATGGGGATATCTGTCTCTGTGTCTGAGTGGAGGTAGTTTCCTAACTTGTGAAAGATCATCCCTGTTTGTCCTGGGCAGCCAACACTATTGGGATGGCCTCGGGGAGTCTGGAGGTTTCTCCTAATCTATAGGGTTGTGGCCAATGGAAATGGCAGAATTCCCCTGGAGAGGGAAGCCACAGTCCTCAGGTGTGGCTCCAGGGGCCCCAGCTTGGATGGTGTGTGGGCCAGGACTGTGGGGACAGAAGTCTGAAAACACAAACTCAGCTTAGGTTTGGGGATGTATGTATGAAGGCTCGATCTACAGACCATGAGAATTTTCCGGGCTATGAACAAAGGGCGAGTATGTGGCGTTTGCTCAGGCTTTTGTCTCTGGATTTTGTGCCTACGGTGGCCGTGGAATGTCGGGGTGTCCTCAAGGGCCATGGACAAGTCTTTCTCTGGTGATTTGGCCTGATCCCAAGTGGTTGGGATCATTCTGTGGATGGGAAGAGACCTTTCTGTATTTTTTTTTTTTACCTCAGGTGTCCCACCAAAGAGGGATTCCAGAGCAGTGCCCTGAGTAGGGGTGACTAGACATCTCTAACTCTGGTTGAGATTGGGGGACTAGGGGCTTGGCAAGCCCCTTATGTTGGCTGTTGTTCCAGTCACTAAGAGGCTTTACATGAGGATAGGGCTCACGCTGAGGGTCACAATGTGTGTTTGTGCAAATTGTAGCCCTCAGGGATAGGTGGGGCCTCATAGTCCATGCTGCTTTCTCCTACAATGAACGTTGGACCACATGCCAATCACAAGGTTTCTTGCCATGGCGAAGGAGAAGTTCTGATTCTTGTATCACGTTCACTCCTGAGCAGTGAGTGGAGATAAGGTCTAGGTTCTGAAGGTGAAAACTGAGGTTGGGTAGAGATGATGGCCGAAAGCCATTGTGGGTTTGATATGCTCAGTGTACGGCCAGCTCTCTGGGTGTTGGACTGGACGTCTGCCTTCAGGCTGTGTCAGACAGGTCTTTAGTGCACAGGCTAGATTGTATAATTGGGGTATGGTCGAGTGGCATGCAGGTTGTTACTCATTTGGCGTTTCTGGTTAGCCCTATAGGGCAACATTTTTCTCCTGGAGGGCAGGCAGAGTGCTGCATTGTGTCTCCAGAATTGCCAAACTGGAGGGGTGTGGCCAGGATTGTGAAGACGGAAGTCTGAGAACACAAGTTAGTCTTAGGTTTCGGGGCGAGGGCACAGCAGGCACACTCTCAAGTGCTGAATCGAGATCTCGTGCTTCTGAATTCAGGGCGCGGATCAGACTTTGGCTTAGGATGGAGTTTCTGTCCATGATGGCCCATTTATGAAGGTGTGGGGCATCATGAAGAAATGGAGGTTTTCTCACAGTGGGATTGTGTGATGCTTCAAACCACAAGGATTCATTCTGCGAGACAGTCAAGACAGGATGGTTGGATTCAAGACGTCCCATAAAGAAATTCTCCAGAGCAGGGTTCTAAGGATGGATGCCTGGGCAGCCCACCTCGCATTCCAACTGTCTCCTAGTGACAAGGCAGGTTTGATCTGCTGGCTCTGGGTTAGTAGCCGACGGGGCTGATTTGAAATGGACTCTCCTGAGGATGGATCATAATGTAAGTTTGTGTCCTTGGAGACCTTGGAATTGGGCCATGGTGCCAGCGCCCTGAAGGATCCTCCTAACCTGAGGTATTGACACAGCTCCAAAGAGCAAGTTTCTCATGTGGAGATGAGATCTGTTCTGATTGTTTCTTTAGGAAACCCCCATATTCTGATATTGGAAACCAGGCCTCTGAGGAGAGATACATAGAAACCAAAGCAATGGATCAGAAGTTGGCTCAGGTTGGAGTTTCTGTCCATGATGGCCCCTTTATAAAGGGGAGCATCTCATGAGGCCATGTAGGTTTTCCCACGATAGGATTTGTGAGATGCTCCAATCTGCAAGGATTCCTTCTGCAGGACAGTCAAGACCTGTTGGAAGGCTCCCAGGACATCCCATATGGAACGGCGCCAGAGCAGGATTCCAACGATGGATGCCTAGAGAGTCTGCTTTGCATTCCAGTTGTCTCCTAGCGACAAGGCAGGTTTGATATTCTGGCTCTGGGGGAGTAATCAACAGGGCTGAGTTGAAATGTACTCTCCTGCCGAATGGTCATAATGCGGGTTTGTGTCCATGGAGACCTTGGAATAGGGCGGTGGCTCCGGTTACCTGAAGGTTTCTCCTAACTGGATGTTTTTACAGAGCTCCAAAGGATAAGTTTCCCATGTGGAGAGAAGATTTGTTCTGATTGGTATCTCTGGAATCCCACATATGCTGGTATTGGAAAACAGGCCTCTGAGGAGAGATGCTTAGAAACAAAAGCAATGGAACCAATTACGTTCTAGGGGCCTGTCCAGTTTAATACCTTTCTCTTGGGATATCTGTCTACAGGTGAGTTGAGGTCGTTGCTCAGCTTGTGACAGATCACCCCTCTTTGTACTGGGCGGCCTACACTATTGGAATGGCCTCTGGGACTTTGGAGGTTTCTCCTAATCTGTAGGGTTGTGGCCAATGGAATGGGAAGAATTTCCTTGGAGAGGGCTGGCACAGACCTGAGGTGTGGCTCCAGGGGCCTCAGCCTGGAGGGTGTGTGAGACAGGGATGTCAGGATAGAAGTCTGAAAAAAACGGTTTGGGGACGTAGGTATGGCAGGCCCGATCTACAGACTATGAGGAGTATTTTTTGGGCTATGACCTAAGGGTGAGGCTTATGTCTCTGGATTTTGTGTCAATAATGGCCGTGGAATGTCGGGCTGGCCTAATGGGCCATGGAGGAGTCTTTCTCTCAGGGGATGGCCTGATCCCAAGTGATTGGGGTCATTCTGTGGGTGGGAGGAATCGTTTCTGTGCTTACTTACCTCAAATGTCCCACCAAAGAGGGATTCCAGAGCAGAGCCCTGAGTAGGGGTGACTAGATGTCTCTACCTCTGGTTAAGATTGGGTGACTTGGGGCATGGCAGGCCCCATATGCGGGCTCATGGTCCAGCCACTGAGAGGCTTTACGTGAGGACAGGGTTCAAACTGAGGGTCCCAATGTGTGTTTGTGCCCACCGCAGCTCTTAAGCATGGGCAGGGCCTCAGGGACCCTACACTATCCTCAGGGGCCCTACTACTACTCCTGTAGGCCCTACAGGGGTCCTACACTGAACTTTGGATAAGATGCCAACCACAAGATTCTGGCGAGAGGGAAGGAGGAGTTATGATTTCTGCATCACGTCCACCCATGGGAAATGAGTAGAGATAAGGTCTAGGTTTCTGTAGCCTGAAAACCAGGTTGGAAAGAGATGGCAACCTAAGGCCATGGTGGTTCAGATGTTCTCAGTGTACGGCAAGCTGTCTGGGTGTCGGTTGGGAATTCAGGCCTCAGGTTGTGTCAGACAGGGCATTTATGCCCAGGCTAGACTATATAATTGGTGTACAGTTGAGTGGCATGCAGGTTTATCCTCATTTGAGGTTTCTGGGTAGACCCATAGGGCAACGTTTTTCTTCTAGAGGGCAGGCAGAGTGAACCACTGTGTCATCGGAAATCCCAAAATGGAGGGCGTGTGGTCCAGGAGAGTGAGGACGGAAGTCTGAGAACACTAGCTATACTTAAGTGTTGGGGTGAGGGCACAGCAGGTGCACTCTGAAGAGCTTAATCAAGATCTTGTGCATCTGAAGTCAAGGCGAAGATCAGCCGTTGGCTCAGGTTGGAGTTTCTTTCCATGATCCGACTCCATGAAGATTGGGGCCATCATGTGACGTTGGAAGCTTTCCATGATATAAGTTGTGAGGTGGTCCATGAACAAGGACTCCTGTGGGAAAGTCGAGAGTGTTGGATGCCTCAAGGATGTCCCATAAGGAACGACGCAACAGCAGGATTCTAAGGGTTCAAAGGATCTCTAAGGAGAGATGCCTGGAAACCAAAGCAATGGATCCGATAGGTGTCTATGGGCCTGTTCGTTCCTTTTTACCTCTGGGGACATCATTCTACGGGTCTGAGTGCCGGTAGGTGCTCAGATGGGCCCAGATTGCCCCTGTTTTTCCTGGGAAGCCCCAAATATAGGGATGGCCTCAGGGACTTTGGAGGTTTATCCTATTAGTAGGGTTGTGGCCATTGGAATGGGCACATACAATTCCCTTGGAGAGGCAAGCACAGTCGTCAGGTTTGGCTCCAGGGGCCTGAGCCTGTAGGGTGTGTAGACCTGGGCTGTTTGGACAGTTGTCTGAAAACACAAACTCGGCTTATTTTTCGGGTCATAGGTATGGCAGGACTGATCTACAGACCATGAGGAGAACTCTTCGGGATATGAAAAAAGGGCGAGTGTGAGGCTCTGCTCATGTTTTTGTCTCTGGATATCATGTCACTCATGGTCGTGAAATTTCCGGGTCACTTGATGGGAAATGTACGAGAATTACTCTCTGAGGGTTTGGACCCGTCCACAGAGTTTGGGGTCATTCTGTGGCATGGAAGAAGTGCGTTGCTCTGTTGTTGTTGGTTTGTTTTCTTTTTGTTTTTCAATGTCAGGTGTCCCACCAAATGAGGGATTCCAGAGTAGAGCCCTGGACGGGGCGATTAGACAACCAGAAATCTGGTTAAAAATTGGGGCCTAGGGACATGTCACGCCCTTTATGACATCTAATGGTCCAGCCACTGAGAGGATGTACTAGAGGACAGGACTCACGCTGAGGGCCACAATGAGTGATTATGCCCTCGTTGCATTCAAGAATGGGCGGGGCCTCAGGGTGAATGCTGGGTTCCCCTACACTGAAAGTTGGACAACATGCCAACCACAAGATTTCTTGCCATGGGGAAAGAGTTCTGATTTCTGCATCATTTTCAAAACTGGGCCGTGATTGGAGATAAGGTCTAGGTTCAGAAGCCTGAAAACCGAGGTTGAGAAGAGATGACGACCTAAGGCCATGAGGGGTCCGATGTGTTCAGTGTGCGGCCAGCTGTCTGGGTGGGGCCAGGAGGTCCAGGATCAGGCTGTGTCAGAAAGGGCATTAGTGCCCAGGTCAGCCTATATAATTGGGGTACAGCCGAATGGCGTGCCCTGTTGATCCTCATTTGGGGTTTCTGGGTAGCCCCAGAGGTCAATATTTTTCGTCTGGAGGGGAGGCAGAGTGCTGCATTGTAGTTCTGGATTGCGAAACTGGAGGGCTTGTGGGCCAGTAGTCTGAGGACGGAATTCTAAGAACCCAAGCTCGGCCTCGGATTCCGGGTGAGGATATGGCAGGCACAATCTACAGACCTCAATCGAGATTTCGTGCATCTGAAGTGTGGGCGAGGATCAGATGATCGCTCAGGTTGGACAGTCTGTCCAAAATGGCCCCTTCTTGAAGGGGGGGTGTATCACGAGGCCATGGGGGTTTTCCCACGATGGGACTTGTGAGAAGCTCCCAACTGCAAAGATTCTTCTAAAGGACAATGTTTACCTGTTGGTTGGCTCCAGGACAACGATTCAGAGCAGGGTTCTAAGGATGGATGGCTGGGTAGCCCACCTCGCATTCCAATTGACTCCAAAAACAAGACAGGTTAGATCTGCTGGATCTGGGGGAGCAACCGAGGAGGCTGAGTTGAAATGGACTCTCCCGTGGATGTGTCCTAATATGATTTTGTGTCTATGGAGACCTTGGAATGAAGCGGTGGCACTGGGGCCCTGAAGGGTTCTCCTAAAAGCGGCTTTCACACAGCTCCATCGTGCAAGTTTCCCATGTTAGATGAGATTGTTCTGATGGGTGAGTCAAGAAACAGGCATATGCTGTTATTGAAATCCAGGCCTCTGAGGAGAGATGCCTGGAAAACAAAGCAATGGATCCGACAGGTGCCTAGGGTCGTGTTCGTTCCTTTTTACCTCTGGGGACATGAGTCTACGGGTCTGAGTGCCGGTAGGTGCTCAGATGGGCCCAGATTGCCCCATTTGTCCTGGGAAGCCACAAATATTGGGTTGGCCTCAGGGACTTTGGAGGTTTATACTCTTAGGAGGGTGTGGCCATTGGAATGGGCACATACAATTCCCTTGGAGAGGGCAAGCACTGTCGTCAGGTTTGGCTCCAGGGGCCTGAGCCTGTAGGGTGTGTTGGCCTGGGCTGTTTGGACAGTTCTCTGAAAACACAAACTCGGCTTATGTTTCGGGTCATAGGTATGGCAGGACTGATCTACAGACCATGAGGAGAACACTTCGGGATATGAAAAAAGGGCGAGTGTGAGGCTCTTGAACAAGTTTTTGTCTCTGTATATCGTGTCACTCATGGTCGTGAAATTTCCGGGTGTCTTCATGGGAAATGGACGAGTCTTACTCTCTGGGGGTTTGGCCCCGTCCAAAGGCTTTGGGGTCATTCTGTGGGATGGAAGAAGTCCTTTGCTCTGTTGTTGATTTGTTTTGTTTTGTTTTTCAACCTCAGGTGTCCCAACAAATGAGGGATTCCAGGGTCGATCCCTGGGGAGGGGTGACTGGACAACCAGAAATCTGGTTAAAAATTGGGGCCTAGGGACATGTCAAGCCCATTATGACATCTAATGGTCCAGCCACTGAGAGGACGTACTAGAGGACAGGACTCACGCTGAGGGTCACAATGCGTGTTTATGCCCTCGTCGCACTCAAGAATGGGCGGGGCCGCAGGGTGAATGCTGGTTTCTCCTACACTGAACGTTGGACAACATGCCAACCACAAGGTTTCTTGCCATGGGTAAGTAAGAGTTCTGATTCTGCATCACAGTCACCCCTGGGCAGTGATTGGAGATAAGGTCTAGGTTATGAATACTGAAAACTGAGGTAGGGAAGAGATGATGACCTAAGGCCGTGGCGGGTCTGTTTTACTCAGTGTGTGGTCAGCTGTCTGGGTGTTGTTCACGAGGTCCGGGCTCAGGTTGTCAGACAGTGCATTAGTTCCCAGGTTAGACTATATATTTTGGGTGCATTCGAGTGCCGTGTAGGTTCTTATCTGAAGAGTTCTTCAGGATATGGAGAATGAGCGAGTCTGAGGCGCGTGCTCAGGCTTTTGTCTCTGGATTTTGTATCAGCGTTGGCCGTGGAATGTTGGGGAGGCCACATGGGCAATGGACGAATCTTGTTCTCTGTGGACTTGGCCCGATCCCAATTGTATTTTGTCAATCTGTGGGATGGGAGGACTCCTTTCAGGTTTATTACCTCAGGTGTCCCAACAAAAGAGGAATTCCAAAGCAGAGCCCTGGGGAAGAGTGAAGGGACAACCCGACCTATGATTAAAAATTGGGGCCTAGGGGCATGGCAAGCCCAATATGCTGTCTCTCCATCCAGCCACTGAGAAGCCTTACCTGAGAACTGGGCTCAGGCTGAGGGTCACAATGTGTTATTGTGACCAATGTGGCCCGCAAGAATGGGCCGGGACTCATGGGCCACACTGGTTTCAACTACACTGAACCTTGGACAACATGCCAAACATAAGGTTTCTGGCCATGGGGAAAGAGTTCTGATTTCTGCATCATTTTCAAACCTGGGCCGTGATTGGAGATAAGGTCTAGGATCAGAAGCCTGAAACCGAGGTTGAGAAGAGATGACGACCTAAGGCCATGAGGGGTCCGATGTGGTCAGTGTGCGGCCAGCTGTCTGGGTGGGGCCAGGAGGTCCAGGATCAGGCTGTGTCAGAAAGGGCATTAGTGCCCAGGTAAGCCTATATATTTCGGGTACAGCCGAATGGCGTGCCCTGTTGATCCTCATTTGGGGTTTCTGGGTAGCCCCAGAGGTCAATATTTTTCGTCTGGAGGGCAGGCAGAGTGCTGCATTGTAGTTCTGGATTGTGAAACTGGAGGGCTTGTGGGCCAGTAGTCTGAGGACGGAATTCTGAGAACCCAAGCTAGGCCTGGGATTCCGGGTGAGGATATGGCAGGCACAATCTACAGACCTGAATCGAGATTTCGTGCATCTGAAGTGTGGGCGAGGATCAGATGATCGCTCAGGTTGGACAGTCTGTCCAAAAAGGCCCCTTCTTGAAGGGGGGGTGTATCACGAGGCCATGGGGGTTTTCCCACGATGGGACTTGTGAGAAGCTCCCAACTGCAAAGATTTTTCTGCAGGACAATTTTTACCTGTTGGTTGGCTACAGGACAACGATTCTGAGCAGGGTTCTAAGGATGGATGGCTGGGTAGCCCACCTCGCATTCCAATTGACTCCAAAAACAAGACAGGTTAGATCTGCTGGATCTGGGGGAGCAACCGAGGAGGCTGAGTTGAAATGGACTCTCCCGTGGATGTGTCCTAATGTGATTTTGTGTCTATGGAGACCTTGGAATGAAGCGGTGGCACTGGGACCCTGAAGGGTTCTCCTAAAAGCGGCTTTCACACAGCTCCATCGTGCAAGTTTCCCATGTGTAGATGAGATTTGTTCTGATGGGTGAGTCAAGAAACAGCCATATGCTGTTATTGAAATCCAGGCCTCTGAGGAGAGATGCCTGGAAAACAAAGCAATGGATCCGATAGGTGCCTAGGGTCGTGTTCGTTCCTTTTTACCTCTGGGGACATCAGTCTATGGGTCTGAGTGCCGGTAGGTGCTCAGATGGGCCCTGATTGCCCCATTTGTCCTGGGAAGCCACAAATATTGGGTTGGCCTCAGGGACTTTGGAGGTTTATACTCTTAGGAGGGTGTGGCCATTGGAATGGGCACATACAATTCCCTTGGAGAGGGCAAGCACTGTCGTCAGGTTAAGCTCCAGGGGCCTGAGCCTGTAGGGTGTGTAGACCTGGGCTGTTTGGACAGTTTTCTGAAAACACAAACTCGGCTTATGTTTCGGGTCATAGGTATGGCAGGACTGATCTACAGACCATGAGGAGAACACTTCGGGATATGAAAAAAGGGCGAGTGTGAGGCTCTTGAACAAGTTTTTGTCTCTGTATATCGTGTCACTCATGGTCGTGAAATTTCCGGGTGTCTTCATGGGAAATGGACGAGTCTTACTCTCGGGGGGTTTGGCCCCGTCCAAAGACTTTGGGGTCATTCTGTGGGATGGAAGAAGTCCGTTGCTCTGTTGTTGATTTGTTTTGTTTTGTTTTTCAACCTCAGGTGTCCCAACAAATGAGGGATTCCAGAGTCGAGCCCTGGGGAGGGGCGACTGGGCAACCAGAAATCTGGTTAAAAATTGGGGCCTAGGGACATGTCAAGCCCATTATGACATCTAATGGTCCAGCCACTGAGAGGACGTACTAGAGGACAGGACTCACGCTGAGGGTCACAATGCGTGTTTATGCCCTCGTCGCACTCAAGAATGGGCGGGGCCGCAGGGTGAATGCTGGTTTCTCCTACACTGAACATTGGACAACATGCCAACCACAAGGTTTCTTGCCATGGGTAAGTAAGAGTTCTGATTCTGCATCACAGTCTCCCCTGGGCAGTGATTGGAGATAAGGTCTAGGTTATGAATACTGAAAACTGAGGTAGGGAAGAGATGATGACCTAAGGCCGTGGCGGGTCTGTTGTACTCAGTGTGTGGTCAGCTGTCTGGGTGTTGTTCACGAGGTCCGGGCTCAGGTTGTCAGACAGTGCATTAGTGCCCAGGTTAGACTATATATTTTGGGTGCATTCGAGTGCCGTGTAGGTTCTTATCTGAAGAACTCTTCAGGATATGTAGAATGAGCGAGGCTGAGGTGCGTGCTCAGGCTTTTGTCTCTGGATTTTGTATCAGCGTTGGCCGTGGAATGTTGGGGAGGCCACATGGGCAATGGACGAATCTTGTTCTCTGTGGACTTGGCCCGATCCCAATTGTATTTCGTCAATCTGTGGGATGGGAGGACTCCTTTCAGGTTTGTTACCTCAGGTGTCCCAACAAAAGAGGAATTCCAAAGCAGAGCCCTGGGCAAGAGTGAAGGGGAAAACCCGACCTATGGTTAAAAATGGGGGCCTAGGGGCATGGCAAGCCCAATATGCTGTCTCTCCATCCAGCCACTGAGAAGCCTTACCTGAGAACTGGGCTCAGGCTGAGGGTCACAATGTGTGTTTGTGACCAATGTGGCCCGCAAGAATGGGCCGGGCCTCATGGGCCACACTGGTTTCAACTACCCTGAACCTTGGACAACATGCCAACCATAAGGTTTCTGGCCATGGGGAAAGAGTTCTGATTTCTGCATCATTTTCAAACCAAGGCGTGATTGGAGATAAGGTCTAGGTTCTGATGCCTGAAAACCGAGGTTGAGAAGAGATGACGACCTAAGGCCATGAGGGGTCCGATGTGCTCAGTGTGCGATCAGCTGTCTGGGTGGGGCCAGGAGGTCAAGGATCAGGCTGTGTCAGAAAGGGCATTAGTGCCCAGGTCAGCCTATATATTTGGGGTACAGCTGAATGGCGTACCCTGTTGATCCTCATTTGGGGTTTCTGGGTAGCCCCAGAGGGCAATGTTTTTCTTCTGGAGGGCAGGCAGAGGGCAGGCAGAGTGCTGCATTGTAGTTCTGGATTGCGAAACTGGACGGCTTGTGGGACAGTAGTCTGAGGACGGAAGTCTGAGAACCCAAGCTAGGCCTAGGTTTCTGGGTGAGGATATGGCAGGCACAATCGACAGACCTGAATCGAGATCTCGTGCATCTGAAGTCAGGGCGAGGATCAGACGATCGCTCAGGTGGGACATTATGTCCCTAATGGCCCCTTCTTGAAGGGGGGGTGGTTCACGATGGCATGGGGGTTTTCCCAAGATGGGAGTTGTGAGAAGCTCCCATCTGCAAAGATTCTTCTGCAGGACAATTGAGACCTGTAGGTTGGCTCCAGGACAACGATTCTGAGCAGGGTTCTAAGGATGGATGGCTGGGTAGCCCACCTCGCATTCCAATTGTCTCCAACAACAAGACAGGTTAGATCTGCTGGATCTGGGGGAGCAACCGAGGAGGCTGAGTTGAAATGGACTCTCCCGTGGATGTGTCCTAATGTGATTTTGTGTCTATGGAGACCTTGGAATGAAGCGGTGGCACTGGGGCCCTGAAGGGTTCTCCTAAAAGCGGCTTTCACACAGCTCCATCGTGCAAGTTTCCCATGTGTAGATGAGATTTGTTCTGATGGGTGAGTCAAGAAACAGCCATATGCTGTTATTGAAATCCAGGCCTCTGAGGAGAGATGCCTGGAAACCAAAGCAATGGATCCGATAGTTGCCTAGGGGCCTGTTCGTTCCTTTTTACCTCTGGGCACATCAGTCTACGGGTCTGAGTGCCGGTAGGTGCTCAGATGGGCCCATATTGCCCCGTTTGTCCTGGGAAGCCACAAATATTGGGATGGACTCAGGGACATTGGAGGTTTATACTCTTAGTAGGGTTGTGGCCATTGGAATGGGAGGATACAATTCCCTTGGAGAGGGCAAGCACAGTCGTCAGGTTTGGCTCCAGGGGCCTGAGCCTGTAGGGTGTGTAGGCCTGGGCTGTTTGGACAGTTGTCTGAAAACACAAACTCGGCTTATTTTTCGGGTCATAGGTATGGCAGGACTGATCTACAGACCATGAGGAGAACTCTTCGGGATATGAAAAAAGGGCGAGTGTGAGGCTCTGCTCATGTTTTTGTCTCTGGATATCATGTCACTCATGGTCGTGAAATTTCCGGGTCACTTGATGGGAAATGTACGAGTATTACTCTCTGAGGGTTTGGACCCGTCCACAGAGTTTGGGGTCATTCTGTGGCATGGAAGAAGTGCGTTGCTCTGTTGTTGTTGGTTTGTTTTCTTTTTGTTTTCAATGTCAGGTGTCCCACCAAATGAGGGATTCCAGAGTAGAGCCCTGGACGGGGCGATTAGACAACCAGAAATCTGGTTAAAAATTGGGGCCTAGGGACATGTCAAGCCCTTTATGACATCTAAAGGTCCAGCCACTGACAGGATGTACTAGAGGACAGGACTCACGCTGAGGGCCACAATGAGTGATTATGCCCTCGTTGCATTCAAGAATGGGCGGGGCCTCAGGGTGAATGCTGGGTTCTCCTACACTGAACGTTGGACAACATGCCAACCACAAGATTTCTTGCCATGGGGAAAGAGTTCTGATTTCTGCATCATTTTCAAACCTGGGCCATGATTGGAGATAAGGTCTAGGTTCAGAAGCCTGAAAACCGAGGTGGAGAAGAGATGACGACCTAAGGCCATGAGGGGTCCGATGTGCTCAGTGTGCGGCCAGCTGTCTGGGTGGGGCCAGGAGGTCCAGGATCAGGCTGTGTCAGAAAGGGCATTAGTGACCAGGTCAGCCTATATAATTGGGGTACAGCCGAATGGCGTGCCCTGTTGATCCTCATTTGGGGTTTCTGGGTAGCCCCAGAGGTCAATGTTTTTCGTCTGGAGGGCAGGCAGGGTGCTGCATTGTAGTTCTGGATTGCGAAACTGGAGGGCTTGTGGGCCAGTAGTCTGAGGACGGAATTCTGAGAACCCAAGCTAGGCCTGGGATTCCGGGTGAGGATATGGCAGGCACAATCTACAGACCTGAATCGAGATTTCGTGCATCTGAAGTGTGGGCGAGGATCAGATGATCGCTCAGGTTGGACAGTCTGTCCAAAATGGCCCCTTCTTGAAGGGGGGGTGTATCACGAGGCCATGGGGGTTTTCCCACGATGGGACTTGTGAGAAGCTCCCATCTGCAAAGATTCTTCTGCAGGACAATTTTTTTACCTGTTGGTTGGCTCCAGGACAACGATTCCGAGCAGGGTTCTAAGGATGGATGGCTGGGTAGCCCACCTCGCATTCCAATTGTCTCCAAGCAACAAGACAGGTTAGATCTGCTGGATCTGGGGGAGCAACCGAGGAGGCTGAGTTGAAATGGACTCTCCCGTGGATGTGTCCTAATATGATTTTGTGTCTATGGAGACCTTGGAATGAAGCGGTGGCACTGGGGCCCTGAAGGGTTCTCCTAAAAGCGGCTTTCACACAGCTCCATCGTGCAAGTTTCCCATGTGTAGATGAGATTTGTTCTGATGGGTGAGTCAAGAAACAGCCATATGCTGTTATTGAAATCCAGGCCTCTGAGGAGAGATGCCTGGAAAACAAAGCAATGGATACGATAGGTGCCTAGGGTCGTGTTCGTTCCTTTTTACCTCTGGGGACATCAGTCTACGGGTCTGAGTGCCGGTAGGTGCTCATATGGGCCCAGATTGCCCCATTTGTCCTGGGAAGCCACAAATATTGGGTTGGCCTCAGGGACTTTGGAGGTTTATACTCTTAGGAGGGTGTGGCCATTGGAATGGGCACATACAATTCCCTTGGAGAGGGCAAGCACTGCCGTCAGGTTTGGCTCCAGGGGCCTGAGCCTGTAGGGTGTGTAGGCCTGGGTTGTTTGGACAGTTGTCTGAAAAAACAAACTCGGCTTATGTTTCGGGTCATAGGTATGGCAGGACTGATCTACAGACCATGAGGAGAACACTTCGGGATATGAAAAAAGGGCGAGTGTGAGGCTCTTGAACAAGTTTTTGTCTCTGTATATCGTGTCACTCATGGTCGTGAAATTTCCGGGTGTCTTCATGGGAAATGGACGAGTCTTACTCTCGGGGGGTTTGGCCCCGTCCAAAGACTTTGGGGTCATTCTGTGGGATGGAAGAAGTCCGTTGCTCTGTTGTTGATTTGTTTTGTTTTGTTTTTCAACCTCAGGTGTCCCAACAAATGAGGGATTCCAGAGTCGAGCCCTGGGGAGGGGCGACTGGACAACCAGAAATCTGGTTAAAAATTGGGGCCTAGGGACATGTCAAGCCCATTATGACATCTAATGGTCCAGCCACTGAGAGGACGTACTAGAGGACAGGACTCACACTGAGGGTCACAATGCGTGTTTATGCCCTCGTCGCACTCAAGAATGGGCGGGGCCGCAGGGTGAATGCTGGTTTTTCTCCTACACTGAACGTTGGACAACATGCCAACCACAAGGTTTCTTGCCATGGGTAAGTAAGAGTTCTGATTCTGCATCACAGTCTCCCCTGGGCAGTGATTGGAGATAAGGTCTAGGTTATGAATACTGAAAACTGAGGTAGGGAAGAGATGATGACCTAAGGCCGTGGCGGGTCTGTTGTACTCAGTGTGTGGTCAGCTGTCTGGGTGTTGTTCACGAGGTCCGGGCTCAGGTTGTCAGACAGTGCATTAGTGCCCAGGTTAGACTATATATTTTGGGTGCATTCGAGTGCCGTGTAGGTTCTTATCTGAAGAACTCTTCAGGATATGTAGAATGAGCGAGGCTGAGGTGCGTGCTCAGGCTTTTGTCTCTGGATTTTGTATCAGCGTTGGCCGTGGAATGTTGGGGAGGCCACATGGGCAATGGACGAATCTTGTTCTCTGTGGACTTGGCCCGATCCCAATTGTATTTCGTCAATCTGTGGGATGGGAGGACTCCTTTCAGGTTTGTTACCTCAGGTGTCCCAACAAAAGAGGAATTCCAAAGCAGAGCCCTGGGCAAGAGTGAAGGGACAACCCGACCTATGGTTAAAAATGGGGGCCTAGGGGCATGGCAAGCCCAATATGCTGTCTCTCCATCCAGCCACTGAGAAGCCTTACCTGAGAACTGGGCTCAGGCTGAGGGTCACAATGTGTGTTTGTGACCAATGTGGCCCGCAAGAATGGGCCGGGCCTCATGGGCCACACTGGTTTCAACTACCCTGAACCTTGGACAACATGCCAACCATAAGGTTTCTGGCCATGGGGAAAGAGTTCTGATTTCTGCATCATTTTCAAACCAAGGCGTGATTGGAGATAAGGTCTAGGTTCTGATGCCTGAAAACCGAGGTTGAGAAGAGATGACGACCTAAGGCCATGAGGGGTCCGATGTGCTCAGTGTGCGATCAGCTGTCTGGTGGGGGCCAGGAGGTCAAGGATCAGGCTGTGTCAGAAAGGGCATTAGTGCCCAGGTCAGCCTATATATTTGGGGTACAGCCGAATGGCGTACCCTGTTGATCCTCATTTGGGGTTTCTGGGTAGCCCCAGAGGGCAATGTTTTTCTTCTGGAGGGCAGGCAGAGGGCAGGCAGAGTGCTGCATTGTAGTTCTGGATTGCGAAACTGGACGGCTTGTGGGACAGTAGTCTGAGGACGGAAGTCTGAGAACCCAAGCTAGGCCTAGGTTTCTGGGTGAGGATATGGCAGGCACAATCGACAGACCTGAATCGAGATCTCGTGCATCTGAAGTCAGGGCGAGGATCAGACGATCGCTCAGGTGGGACATTATGTCCCTAATGGCCCCTTCTTGAAGGGGGGGGGGGTGGTTCACGATGGCATGGGGGTTTTCCCAAGATGGGAGTTGTGAGAAGCTCCCATCTGCAAAGATTCTTCTGCAGGACAATTGAGACCTGTAGGTTGGCTCCAGGACAACGATTCTGAGCAGGGTTCTAAGGATGGATGGCTGGGTAGCCCACCTCGCATTCCAATTGTCTCCAAGCAACAAGACAGGTTAGATCTGCTGGATCTGGGGGAGCAACCGAGGAGGCTGAGTTGAAATGGACTCTCCCGTGGATGTGTCCTAATGTGATTTTGTGTCTATGGAGACCTTGGAATGAAGCGGTGGCACTGGGGCCCTGAAGGGTTCTCCTAAAAGCGGCTTTCACACAGCTCCATCGTGCAAGTTTCCCATGTGTAGATGAGATTTGTTCTGATGGGTGAGGCAAGAAACAGCCATATGCTGTTATTGAAATCCAGGCCTCTGAGGAGAGATGCCTGGAAACCAAAGCAATGGATCCGATAGTTGCCTAGGGGCCTGTTCGTTCCTTTTTTTACCTCTGGGCACATCAGTCTACGGGTCTGAGTGCCGGTAGGTGCTCAGATGGGCCCATATTGCCCCGTTTGTCCTGGGAAGCCACAAATATTGGGATGGACTCAGGGACATTGGAGGTTTATACTCTTAGTAGGGTTGTGGCCATTGGAATGGGAGGATACAATTCCCTTGGAGAGGGCAAGCACAGTCGTCAGGTTTGGCTCCAGGGGCCTGAGCCTGTAGGGTGTGTAGGCCTGGGCTGTTTGGACAGTTGTCTGAAAACACAAACTCGGCTTATTTTTCGGGTCATAGGTATGGCAGGACTGATCTACAGACCATGAGGAGAACTCTTCGGGATATGAAAAAAGGGCGAGTGTGAGGCTCTGCTCATGTTTTTGTCTCTGGATATCATGTCACTCATGGTCGTGAAATTTCCGGGTCACTTGATGGGAAATGTACGAGTATTACTCTCTGAGGGTTTGGACCCGTCCACAGAGTTTGGGGTCATTCTGTGGCATGGAAGAAGTGCGTTGCTCTGTTGTTGTTGGTTTGTTTTCTTTTTGTTTTCAATGTCAGGTGTCCCACCAAATGAGGGATTCCAGAGTAGAGCCCTGGACGGGGCGATTAGACAACCAGAAATCTGGTTAAAAATTGGGGCCTAGGGACATGTCAAGCCCTTTTATGACATCTAAAGGTCCAGCCACTGACAGGATGTACTAGAGGACAGGACTCACGCTGAGGGCCACAATGAGTGATTATGCCCTCGTTGCATTCAAGAATGGGCGGGGCCTCAGGGTGAATGCTGGGTTCTCCTACACTGAACGTTGGACAACATGCCAACCACAAGATTTCTTGCCATGGGGAAAGAGTTCTGATTTCTGCATCATTTTCAAACCTGGGCCGTGATTGGAGATAAGGTCTAGGTTCAGAAGCCTGAAAACCGAGGTGGAGAAGAGATGACGACCTAAGGCCATGAGGGGTCCGATGTGCTCAGTGTGCGGCCAGCTGTCTGGGTGGGGCCAGGAGGTCCAGGATCAGGCTGTGTCAGAAAGGGCATTAGTGACCAGGTCAGCCTATATAATTGGGGTACAGCCGAATGGCGTGCCCTGTTGATCCTCATTTGGGGTTTCTGGGTAGCCCCAGAGGTCAATGTTTTTTCGTCTGGAGGGCAGGCAGGGTGCTGCATTGTAGTTCTGGATTGCGAAACTGGAGGGCTTGTGGGCCAGTAGTCTGAGGACGGAATTCTGAGAACCCAAGCTAGGCCTGGGATTCCGGGTGAGGATATGGCAGGCACAATCTACAGACCTGAATCGAGATTTCGTGCATCTGAAGTGTGGGCGAGGATCAGATGATCGCTCAGGTTGGACAGTCTGTCCAAAATGGCCCCTTCTTGAAGGGGGGGTGTATCACGAGGCCATGGGGGTTTTCCCACGATGGGACTTGTGAGAAGCTCCCATCTGCAAAGATTCTTCTGCAGGACCATTTTTACCTGTTGGTTGGCTCCAGGACAACGATTCCGAGCAGGGTTCTAAGGATGGATGGCTGGGTAGCCCACCTCGCATTCCAATTGTCTCCAAGCAACAAGACAGGTTAGATCTGCTGGATCTGGGGGAGCAACCGAGGAGGCTGAGTTGAAATGGACTCTCCCGTGGATGTGTCCTAATATGATTTTGTGTCTATGGGAGACCTTGGAATGAAGCGGTGGCACTGGGGCCCTGAAGGGTTCTCCTAAAAGCGGCTTTCACACAGCTCCATCGTGCAAGTTTCCCATGTGTAGATGAGATTTGTTCTGATGGGTGAGTCAAGAAACAGCCATATGCTGTTATTGAAATCCAGGCCTCTGAGGAGAGATGCCTGGAAAACAAAGCAATGGATCCGATAGGTGCCTAGGGTCGTGTTCGTTCCTTTTTACCTCTGGGGACATCAGTCTACGGGTCTGAGTGCCGGTAGGTGCTCAGATGGGCCCAGATTGCCCCATTTGTCCTGGGAAGCCACAAATATTGGGTTGGCCTCAGGGACTTTGGAGGTTTATACTCTTAGGAGGGTGTGGCCATTGGAATGGGCACATACAATTCCCTTGGAGAGGGCAAGCACTGCCGTCAGGTTTGGCTCCAGGGGCCTGAGCCTGTAGGGTGTGTAGGCCTGGGTTGTTTGGACAGTTGTCTGAAAAAACAAACTCGGCTTATGTTTCGGGTCATAGGTATGGCAGGACTGATCTACAGACCATGAGGAGAACACTTCGGGATATGAAAAAAGGGCGAGTGTGAGGCTCTTGAACAAGTTTTTGTCTCTGTATATCGTGTCACTCATGGTCGTGAAATTTCCGGGTGTCTTCATGGGAAATGGACGAGTCTTACTCTCGGGGGGTTTGGCCCCGTCCAAAGACTTTGGGGTCATTCTGTGGGATGGAAGAAGTCCGTTGCTCTGTTGTTGATTTGTTTTGTTTTGTTTTTCAACCTCAGGTGTCCCAACAAATGAGGGATTCCAGAGTCGAGCCCTGGGGAGGGGCGACTGGACAACCAGAAATCTGGTTAAAAATTGGGGCCTAGGGACATGTCAAGCCCATTATGACATCTAATGGTCCAGCCACTGAGAGGACGTACTAGAGGACAGGACTCACGCTGAGGGTCACAATGCGTGTTTATGCCCTCGTCGCACTCAAGAATGGGCGGGGCCGCAGGGTGAATGCTGGTTTCTCCTACACTGAACGTTGGACAACATGCCAACCACAAGGTTTCTTGCCATGGGTAAGTAAGAGTTCTGATTCTGCATCACAGTCTCCCCTGGGCAGTGATTGGAGATAAGGTCTAGGTTATGAATACTGAAAACTGAGGTAGGGAAGAGATGATGACCTAAGGCCGTGGCGGGTCTGTTGTACTCAGTGTGTGGTCAGCTGTCTGGGTGTTGTTCACGAGGTCCGGGCTCAGGTTGTCAGACAGTGCATTAGTGCCCAGGTTAGACTATATATTTTGGGTGCATTCGAGTGCCGTGTAGGTTCTTATCTGAAGAACTCTTCAGGATATGTAGAATGAGCGAGGCTGAGGCGCGTGCTCAGGCTTTTGTCTCTGGATTTTGTATCAGCGTTGGCCGTGGAATGTTGGGGAGGCCACATGGGCAATGGACGAATCTTGTTCTCTGTGGACTTGGCCCGATCCCAATTGTATTTCGTCAATCTGTGGGATGGGAGGACTCCTTTCAGGTTTGTTACCTCAGGGGTCCCAACAAAAGAGGAATTCCAAAGCAGAGCCCTGGGCAAGAGTGAAGGGACAACCCGACCTATGGTTAAAAATGGGGGCCTAGGGGCATGGCAAGCCCAATATGCTGTCTCTCCATCCAGCCACTGAGAAGCCTTACCTGAGAACTGGGCTCAGGCTGAGGGTCACAATGTGTGTTTGTGACCAATGTGGCCCGCAAGAATGGGCCGGGCCTCATGGGCCACACTGGTTTCAACTACACTGAACCTTGGACAACATGCCAACCATAACGTTTCTGGCCATGGGGAAAGAGTTCTGATTTCTGCATCATTTTCAAACCAAGGCGTGATTGGAGATAAGGTCTAGGTTCTGATGCCTGAAAACCGAGGTTGAGAAGAGATGACGACCTAAGGCCATGAGTGGTCCGATGTGCTCAGTGTGCGACCAGCTGTCTGGGTGGGTCCAGGAGGTCAAGGATCAGGCTGTGTCAGAAAGGGCATTAGTGCCCAGGTCAGCCTATATATTTGGGGTACAGCCGAATGGCGTACCCTGTTGATCCTCATTTGGGGTTTCTGGGTAGCCCCAGAGGGCAATGTTTTTCTTCTGGAGGGCAGGCAGAGGGCCGGCAGAGTGCTGCATTGTAGTTCTGGATTGCGAAACTGGAGGGCTTGTGGGCCAGTAGTCTGAGTACGGAAGTCTGAGAACCCAAGCTAGGCCTAGGTTTCTGGGTGAGGATATGGCAGGCACAATCTACAGACCTGAATCGAGATCTCGTGCATCTGAAGTCAGGGCGAGGAACAGACGATCGCTCAGGTGGGACATTCTGTCCCTAATGGCCCCTTCTTGAAGGGGGGCGTGGTTCACGAGGGCATGGGGTTTTCCCAAGATGGGAGTTGTGAGAAGCTCCCATCTGCAAAGATTCTTCTGCAGGACAATTGAGACCTGTTGGTTGGCTCCAGGACAACGATTCTGAGCAGGGTTCTAAGGATGGATGTCTCGGTAGCCCACCTCGCATTCCAATTGTCTCCAAGCAACAAGACAGGTTAGATCTGCTGGATCTTGCGGAGCAACCGAGGAGGCTGAGTTGAAATGGACTCTCCCGTGGATGTGTCCTAATGTGATTTTGTGTCTATGGAGACCTTGGAATGAAGCGGTGGCACTGGGGCCCTGAAGGGTTCTCCTAAAAGCGGCTTTCACACAGCTCCATCGTGCAAGTTTCCCATGTGTAGATGAGATTTGTTCTGATGGGTGAGGCAAGAAACAGCCATATGCTGTTATTGAAATCCAGGCCTCTGAGGAGAGATGCCTGGAAACCAAAGCAATGGATCCGATAGTTGCCTAGGGGCCTGTTCGTTCCTTTTTACCTCTGGGCACATCAGTCTACGGGTCTGAGTGCCGGTAGGTGCTCAGATGGGCCCATATTGCCCCATTTGTCCTGGGAAGCCACAAATATTGGGATGGACTCAGGGACATTGGAGGTTTATACTCTTAGTAGGGTTGTGGCCATTGGAATGGGAGGATACAATTCCCTTGGAGAGGGCAAGCACAGTCGTCAGGTTTGGCTCCAGGGGCCTGAGCCTGTAGGGTGTGTAGGCCTGGGCTATTTGGACAGTTGTCTGAAAACACAAACTCGGCTTATTTTTCGGGTCATAGGTATGGCAGGACTGATCTACAGACCATGAGAGAACTCTTCGGGATATGAAAAAAGGGCGAGTGTGAGGCTCTGCTCATGTTTTTGTCTCTGGATATCATGTCACTCATGGTCGTGAAATTTTTGGGTCACTTGATGGGAAATGTACGAGTATTACTCTCTGAGGGTTTGGACCCATCCACAGAGTTTGGGGTCATTCTGTGGCATGGAAGAAGTGCGTTGCTCTGTTGTTGTTGGTTTGTTTTCTTTTTGTTTTCAATGTCAGGTGTCCCACCAAATGAGGGATTCCAGAGTAGAGCCCTGGACGGGGCGATTAGACAACCAGAAATCTGGTTAAAAATTGGGGCCTAGGGACATGTCAAGCCCTTTATGACATCTAAAGGTCCAGCCACTGACAGGATGTACTAGAGGACAGGACTCACGCTGAGGGCCACAATGAGTGATTATGCCCTCGTTGCATTCAAGAATGGGCGGGGCCTCAGGGTGAATGCTGGGTTCTCCTACACTGAACGTTGGACAACATGCCAACCACAAGATTTCTTGCCATGGGGAAAGAGTTCTGATTTCTGCATCATTTTCAAACCTGGGCCGTGATTGGAGATAAGGTCTAGGTTCAGAAGCCTGAAAACCGAGGTGGAGAGAGAGATGACGACCTAAGGCCATGAGGGGTCCGATGTGCTCAGTGTGCGGCCAGCTGTCTGGGTGGGGCCAGGAGGTCCAGGATCAGGCTGTGTCAGAAAGGGCATTAGTGACCAGGTCAGCCTATATAATTGGGGTACAGCCGAATGGCGTGCCCTGTTGATCCTCATTTGGGGTTTCTGGGTAGCCCCAGAGGTCAATGTTTTTCGTCTGGAGGGCAGGCAGGGTGCTGGATTGTAGTTCTGGATTGCGAAACTGGAGGGCTTGTGGGCCAGTAGTCTGAGGACGGAATTCTGAGAACCCAAGCTAGGCCTGGGATTCCGGGTGAGGATATGGCAGGCACAATCTACAGACCTGAATCGAGATTTTCGTGCATCTGAAGTGTGGGCGAGGATCAGATGATCGCTCAGGTTGGACAGTCTGTCCAAAATGGCCCCTTCTTGAAGGGGGGGTGTATCACGAGGCCATGGGGGTTTTCCCACGATGGGACTTGTGAGAAGCTCCCATCTGCAAAGATTCTTCTGCAGGACCATTTTTACCTGTTGGTTGGCTCCAGGACAACGATTCCGAGCAGGGTTCTAAGGATGGATGGCTGGGTAGCCCACCTCGCATTCCAATTGTCTCCAAGCAACAAGACAGGTTAGATCTGCTGGATCTGGGGGAGCAACCGAGGAGGCTGAGTTGAAATGGACTCTCCCGTGGATGTGTCCTAATATGATTTTGTGTCTATGGAGACCTTGGAATGAAGCGGTGGCACTGGGGCCCTGAAGGGTTCTCCTAAAAGCGGCTTTCACACAGCTCCATCGTGCAAGTTTCCCATGTGTAGATGAGATTTGTTCTGATGGGTGAGTCAAGAAACAGCCATATGCTGTTATTGAAATCCAGGCCTCTGAGGAGAGATGCCTGGAAAACAAAGCAATGGATCCGATAGGTGCCTAGGGTCGTGTTCGTTCCTTTTTACCTCTGGGGACATCAGTCTACGGGTCTGAGTGCCGGTAGGTGCTCAGATGGGCCCAGATTGCCCCATTTGTCCTGGGAAGCCACAAATATTGGGTTGGCCTCAGGGACTTTGGAGGTTTATACTCTTAGGAGGGTGTGGCCATTGGAATGGGCACATACAATTCCCTTGGAGAGGGCAAGCACTGTCGTCAGGTTTGGCTCCAGGGGCCTGAGCCTGTAGGGTGGTAGGCCTGGGTTGTTTGGACAGTTGTCTGAAAAAACAAACTCGGCTTATGTTTCGGGTCATAGGTATGGCAGGACTGATCTACAGACCATGAGGAGAACACTTCGGGATATGAAAAAAGGGCGAGTGTGAGGCTCTTGAACAAGTTTTTGTCTCTGTATATCGTGTCACTCATGGTCGTGAAATTTCCGGGTGTCTTCATGGGAAATGGACGAGTCTTACTCTCGGGGGGTTTGGCCCCGTCCAAAGACTTTGGGGTCATTCTGTGGGATGGAAGAAGTCCGTTGCTCTGTTGTTGATTTGTTTTGTTTTGTTTTTCAACCTCAGGTGTCCCAACAAATGAGGGATTCCAGAGTCGAGCCCTGGGGAGGGGCGACTGGACAACCAGAAATCTGGTTAAAAATTGGGGCCTAGGGACATGTCAAGCCCATTATGACATCTAATGGTCCAGCCACTGAGAGGACGTACTAGAGGACAGGACTCACGCTGAGGGTCACAATGCGTGCGTGTTTATGCCCTCGTCGCACTCAAGAATGGGCGGGGCCGCAGGGTGAATGCTGGTTTCTCCTACACTGAACGTTGGACAACATGCCAACCACAAGGTTTCTTGCCATGGGTAAGTAAGAGTTCTGATTCTGCATCACAGTCTCCCCTGGGCAGTGATTGGAGATAAGGTCTAGGTTATGAATACTGAAAACTGAGGTAGGGAAGAGATGATGACCTAAGGCCGTGGCGGGTCTGTTGTACTCAGTGTGTGGTCAGCTGTCTGGGTGTTGTTCACGAGGTCCGGGCTCAGGTTGTCAGACAGTGCATTAGTGCCCAGGTTAGACTATATATTTTGGGTGCATTCGAGTGCCGTGTAGGTTCTTATCTGAAGAACTCTTCAGGATATGTAGAATGAGCGAGGCTGAGGCGCGTGCTCAGGCTTTTGTCTCTGGATTTTGTATCAGCGTTGGCCGTGGAATGTTGGGGAGGCCACATGGGCAATGGACGAATCTTGTTCTCTGTGGACTTGGCCCGATCCCAATTGTATTTCGTCAATCTGTGGGATGGGAGGACTCCTTTCAGGTTTGTTACCTCAGGGGTCCCAACAAAAGAGGAATTCCAAAGCAGAGCCCTGGGCAAGAGTGAAGGGACAACCCGACCTATGGTTAAAAATGGGGGCCTAGGGGCATGGCAAGCCCAATATGCTGTCTCTCCATCCAGCCACTGAGAAGCCTTACCTGAGAACTGGGCTCAGGCTGAGGGTCACAATGTGTGTTTGTGACCAATGTGGCCCGCAAGAATGGGCCGGGCCTCATGGGCCACACTGGTTTCAACTACACTGAACCTTGGACAACATGCCAACCATAACGTTTCTGGCCATGGGGAAAGAGTTCTGATTTCTGCATCATTTTCAAACCAAGGCGTGATTGGAGATAAGGTCTAGGTTCTGATGCCTGAAAACCGAGGTTGAGAAGAGATGACGACCTAAGGCCATGAAGGGTCCGATATGCTCAGTGTGCGATCAGCTGTCTGGGTGGAGCCAGGAGGTCAAGGATCAGGCTGTGTCAGAAAGGGCATTAGTGCCCAGGTCAGCCTATATATTTGGGGTACAGCCGAATGGCGTACCCTGTTGATCCTCATTTGGGGTTTCTGGGTAGCCCCAGAGGGCAATGTTTTTCTTCTGGAGGGCAGGCAGAGGGCAGGCAGAGTGCTGCATTGTAGTTCTGGATTGCGAAACTGGACGGCTTGTGGGACAGTAGTCTGAGGACGGAAGTCTGAGAACCCAAGCTAGGCCTAGGTTTCTGGGTGAGGATATGGCAGGCACAATCGACAGACCTGAATCGAGATCTCGTGCATCTGAAGTCAGGGCGAGGATCAGACGATCGCTCAGGTGGGACATTATGTCCCTAATGGCCCCTTCTTGAAGGGGGGGTGGTTCACGATGGCATGGGGGTTTTCCCAAGATGGGAGTTGTGAGAAGCTCCCATCTGCAAAGATTCTTCTGCAGGACAATTGAGACCTGTAGGTTGGCTCCAGGACAACGATTCTGAGCAGGGTTCTAAGGATGGATGGCTGGGTAGCCCACCTCGCATTCCAATTGTCTCCAAGCAACAAGACAGGTTAGATCTGCTGGATCTGGGGGAGCAACCGAGGAGGCTGAGTTGAAATGGACTCTCCCGTGGATGTGTCCTAATGTGATTTTGTGTCTATGGAGACCTTGGAATGAAGCGGTGGCACTGGGGCCCTGAAGGGTTCTCCTAAAAGCGGCTTTCACACAGCTCCATCGTGCAAGTTTCCCATGTGTAGATGAGATTTGTTCTGATGGGTGAGGCAAGAAACAGCCATATGCTGTTATTGAAATCCAGGCCTCTGAGGAGAGATGCCTGGAAACCAAAGCAATGGATCCGATAGTTGCCTAGGGGCCTGTTCGTTCCTTTTTACCTCTGGGCACATCAGTCTACGGGTCTGAGTGCCGGTAGGTGCTCAGATGGGCCCATATTGCCCCATTTGTCCTGGGAAGCCACAAATATTGGGATGGACTCAGGGACTTTGGAGGTTTATACTCTTAGTAGGGTTTGGCCATTGGAATGGGAGGATACAATTCCCTTGGAGAGGGCTAGCACAGTCGTCAGGTTTGGCTCCAGGGGCCTGAGCCTGTAGGGTGTGTAGGCCTGGGCTATTTGGACAGTTGTCTGAAAACACAAACTCGGCTTATTTTTCGGGTCATAGGTATGGCAGGACTGATCTACAGACCATGAGAGAACTCTTCGGGATATGAAAAAAGGGCGAGTGTGAGGCTCTGCTCATGTTTTTGTCTCTGGATATCATGTCACTCATGGTCGTGAAATTTTTGGGTCACTTGATGGGAAATGTACGAGTATTACTCTCTGAGGGTTTGGACCCATCCACAGAGTTTGGGGTCATTCTGTGGCATGGAAGAAGTGCGTTGCTCTGTTGTTGTTGGTTTGTTTTCTTTTTGTTTTTCAATGTCAGGTGTCCCACCAAATGAGGGATTCCAGAGTAGAGCCCTGGACGGGGCGATTAGACAACCAGAAATCTGGTTAAAAATTGGGGCCTAGGGACATGTCAAGCCCTTTATGACATCTAATGGTCCAGCCACTGAGAGGATGTACTAGAGGACAGGACTCACGCTGAGGGCCACAATGAGTGATTATGCCCTCCTTGCATTCAAGAAAGGGCGGGGCCTCAGGGTGAATGCTGGGTTCTCCTACACTGAAAGTTGCACAACATGCCAACCACAAGATTTCTTGCCATGGGGAAAGAGTTCTGATTTCTGCTTCATTTTCAAACCTGGGCCGTGATTGGAGATAAGGTCTAGGTTCAGAAGCCTGAAAACCGAGGTTGAGAAGAGATGACGACCTAAGGCCATGAGGGGTCCGATGTGGTCAGTGTGCAGCCAGCTGTCTGGGTGGGGCCAGGAGGTCCAGGATCAGGCTGTGTCAGAAAGGGCATTAGTGCCCAGGTCAGCCTATATATTTCGGGTACAGCCGAATGGCGTGCCCTGTTGATCCTCATTTGGGGTTTCTGGGTAGCCCCAGAGGTCAATGTTTTTCGTCTGGAGGGCAGGCAGAGTGCTGGATTGTAGTTCTGGATTGCGAAACTGGAGGGCTTGTGGGCCAGTAGTCTGAGGACGGAATTCTGAGAACCCAAGCTAGGCCTGGGATTCCGGGTGAGGATATGGCAGGCACAATCTACAGACCTGAATCGAGATTTCGTGCATCTGAAGTTTGGGCGAGGATCAGATGATCGCTCAGGTTGGACAGTCTGTCCAAAATGGCCCCTTCTTGAAGGGGGGGTGTATCACGAGGCCATGGGGGTTTTCCCACGATGGGACTTGTGAGAAGCTCCCATCTGCAAAGATTCTTCTGCAGGACCATTTTTACCTGTTGGTTGGCTCCAGGACAACGATTCTGAGCAGGGTTCTAAGGATGGATGGCTGGGTAGCCCACCTCGCATTCCAATTGTCTCCAAGCAACAAGACAGGTTAGATCTGCTGGATCTGGGGGAGCAACCGAGGAGGCTGAGTTGAAATGGACTCTCCCGTGGATGTGTCCTAATATGATTTTGTGTCTATGGATACCTTGGAATGAAGCGGTGGCACTGGGGCCCTGAAGGGTTCTCCTAAAAGCGGCTTTCACACAGCTCCATCGTGCAAGTTTCCCATGTGTAGATGAGATTTGTTCTGATGGGTGAGTCAAGAAACAGGCATATGCTGTTATTGAAATCCAGGCCTCTGAGGAGAGATGCCTGGAAAACAAAGCAATGGATCCGATAGGTGCCTAGGGTCGGGTTCGTTCCTTTTTACCTCTGGGGACATCAGTCTACGGGTCTGAGTGCCTGTAGGTGCTCAGATGGGCCCAGATTGCCCCATTTGTCCTGGGAAGCCACAAATATTGGGTTGGCCTCAGGGACTTTGGAGGTTTATACTCTTAGGAGGGTGTGGCCATTGGAATGGGCACATACAATTCCCTTGGAGAGGGCAAGCACTGTCGTCAAGTTTGGCTCCAGGGGCCTGAGCCTGTAGGGTGTGTAGGCCTGGGCTGTTTGGACAGTTGTCTGAAAACACAAACTCGGCTTATGTTTCGGGTCATAGGTATGGCAGGACTGATCTACAGACCATGAGGAGAACACTTCGGGATATGAAAAAAGGGCGAGTGTGAGGCTCTTGAACAAGTTTTTGTCTCTGTATATCGTGTCACTCATGGTCGTGAAATTTCCGGGTGTCTTCATGGGAAATGGACGAGTCTTACTCTCGGGGGGTTTGGCCCCGTCCAAAGACTTTGGGGTCATTCTGTGGGATGGAAGAAGTCCGTTGCTCTGTTGTTGATTTGTTTTGTTTTGTTTTTCAACCTCAGGTGTCCCAACAAATGAGGGATTCCAGAGTCGAGCCCTGGGGAGGGGCGACTGGACAACCAGAAATCTGGTTAAAAATTGGGGCCTAGGGACATGTCAAGCCCATTATGACATCTAATGGTCCAGCCACTGAGAGGACGTACTAGAGGACAGGACTCACGCTGAGGGTCACAATGCGTGTTTATGCCCTCGTCGCACTCAAGAATGGGCGGGGCCGCAGGGTGAATGCTGGTTTCTCCTACACTGAACGTTGGACAACATGCCAACCACAAGGTTTCTTGCCATGGGTAAGTAAGAGTTCTGATTCTGCATCACAGTCTCCCCTGGGCAGTGATTGGAGATAAGGTCTAGGTTATGAATACTGAAAACTGAGGTAGGGAAGAGATGATGACCTAAGGCCGTGGCGGGTCTGTTGTACTCAGTGTGTGGTCAGCTGTCTGGGTGTTGTTCACGAGGTCCGGGCTCAGGTTGTCAGACAGTGCATTAGTGCCCAGGTTAGACTATATATTTTGGGTGCATTCGAGTGCCGTGTAGGTTCTTATCTGAAGAACTCTTCAGGATATGTAGAATGAGCGAGGCTGAGGCGCGTGCTCAGGCTTTTGTCTCTGGATTTTGTATCAGCGTTGGCCGTGGAATGTTGGGGAGGCCACATGGGCAATGGACGAATCTTGTTCTCTGTGGACTTGGCCCGATCCCAATTGTATTTCGTCAATCTGTGGGATGGGAGGACTCCTTTCAGGTTTGTTACCTCAGGGGTCCCAACAAAAGAGGAATTCCAAAGCAGAGCCCTGGGCAAGAGTGAAGGGACAACCCGACCTATGGTTAAAAATGGGGGCCTAGGGGCATGGCAAGCCCAATATGCTGTCTCTCCATCCAGCCACTGAGAAGCCTTACCTGAGAACTGGGCTCAGGCTGAGGGTCACAATGTGTGTTTGTGACCAATGTGGCCCGCAAGAATGGGCCGGGCCTCATGGGCCACACTGGTTTCAACTACACTGAACCTTGGACAACATGCCAACCATAACGTTTCTGGCCATGGGGAAAGAGTTCTGATTTCTGCATCATTTTCAAACCAAGGCGTGATTGGAGATAAGGTCTAGGTTCTGATGCCTGAAAACCGAGGTTGAGAAGAGATGACGACCTAAGGCCATGAAGGGTCCGATATGCTCAGTGTGCGATCAGCTGTCTGGGTGGAGCCAGGAGGTCAAGGATCAGGCTGTGTCAGAAAGGGCATTAGTGCCCAGGTCAGCCTATATATTTGGGGTACAGCCGAATGGCGTACCCTGTTGATCCTCATTTGGGGTTTCTGGGTAGCCCCAGAGGGCAATGTTTTTCTTCTGGAGGGCAGGCAGAGGGCAGGCAGAGTGCTGCATTGTAGTTCTGGATTGCGAAACTGGACGGCTTGTGGGACAGTAGTCTGAGGACGGAAGTCTGAGAACCCAAGCTAGGCCTAGGTTTCTGGGTGAGGATATGGCAGGCACAATCGACAGACCTGAATCGAGATCTCGTGCATCTGAAGTCAGGGCGAGGATCAGACGATCGCTCAGGTGGGACATTATGTCCCTAATGGCCCCTTCTTGAAGGGGGGGTGGTTCACGATGGCATGGGGGTTTTCCCAAGATGGGAGTTGTGAGAAGCTCCCATCTGCAAAGATTCTTCTGCAGGACAATTGAGACCTGTAGGTTGGCTCCAGGACAACGATTCTGAGCAGGGTTCTAAGGATGGATGGCTGGGTAGCCCACCTCGCATTCCAATTGTCTCCAAGCAACAAGACAGGTTAGATCTGCTGGATCTGGGGGAGCAACCGAGGAGGCTGAGTTGAAATGGACTCTCCCGTGGATGTGTCCTAATGTGATTTTGTGTCTATGGAGACCTTGGAATGAAGCGGTGGCACTGGGGCCCTGAAGGGTTCTCCTAAAAGCGGCTTTCACACAGCTCCATCGTGCAAGTTTCCCATGTGTAGATGAGATTTGTTCTGATGGGTGAGGCAAGAAACAGCCATATGCTGTTATTGAAATCCAGGCCTCTGAGGAGAGAGATGCCTGGAAACCAAAGCAATGGATCCGATAGTTGCCTAGGGGCCTGTTCGTTCCTTTTTACCACTGGGCACATCAGTCTACGGGTCTGAGTGCCGGTAGGTGCTCAGATGGGCCCATATTGCCCCATTTGTCCTGGGAAGCCACAAATATTGGGATGGACTCAGGGACTTTGGAGGTTTATACTCTTAGTAGGGTTTGGCCATTGGAATGGGAGGATACAATTCCCTTGGAGAGGGCTAGCACAGTCGTCAGGTTTGGCTCCAGGGGCCTGAGCCTGTAGGGTGTGTAGGCCTGGGCTATTTGGACAGTTGTCTGAAAACACAAACTCGGCTTATTTTTCGGGTCATAGGTATGGCAGGACTGATCTACAGACCATGAGAGAACTCTTCGGGATATGAAAAAAGGGCGAGTGTGAGGCTCTGCTCATGTTTTTGTCTCTGGATATCATGTCACTCATGGTCGTGAAATTTTTGGGTCACTTGATGGGAAATGTACGAGTATTACTCTCTGAGGGTTTGGACCCATCCACAGAGTTTGGGGTCATTCTGTGGCATGGAAGAAGTGCGTTGCTCTGTTGTTGTTGGTTTGGTTTGTTTTCTTTTTGTTTTCAATGTCAGGTGTCCCACCCAAATGAGGGATTCCAGAGTAGAGCCCTGGACGGGGCGATTAGACAACCAGAAATCTGGTTAAAAATTGGGGCCTAGGGACATGTCAAGCCCTTTATGACATCTAAAGGTCCAGCCACTGACAGGATGTACTAGAGGACAGGACTCACGCTGAGGGCCACAATGAGTGATTATGCCCTCGTTGCATTCAAGAATGGGCGGGGCCTCAGGGTGAATGCTGGGTTCTCCTACACTGAACGTTGGACAACATGCCAACCACAAGATTTCTTGCCATGGGGAAAGAGTTCTGATTTCTGCATCATTTTCAAACCTGGGCCGTGATTGGAGATAAGGTCTAGGTTCAGAAGCCTGAAAAACCGAGGTGGAGAAGAGATGACGACCTAAGGCCATGAGGGGTCCGATGTGCTCAGTGTGCGGCCAGCTGTCTGGGTGGGGCCAGGAGGTCCAGGATCAGGCTGTGTCAGAAAGGGCATTAGTGACCAGGTCAGCCTATATAATTGGGGTACAGCCGAATGGCGTGCCCTGTTGATCCTCATTTGGGGTTTCTGGGTAGCCCCAGAGGTCAATGTTTTTCGTCTGGAGGGCAGGCAGAGTGCTGCATTGTAGTTCTGGATTGCGAAACTGGAGGGCTTGTGGGCCAGTAGTCTGAGGACGGAATTCTGAGAACCCAAGCTAGGCCTGGGATTCCGGGTGAGGATATGGCAGGCACAATCTACAGACCTGAATCGAGATTTCGTGCATCTGAAGTGTGGGCGAGGATCAGATGATCGCTCAGGTTGGACAGTCTGTCCAAAATGGCCCCTTCTTGAAGGGGGGGTGTATCACGAGGCCATGGGGGTTTTCCCACGATGGGACTTGTGAGAAGCTCCCATCTGCAAAGATTCTTCTGCAGGACAATTTTTACCTGTTGGTTGGCTCCAGGACAACGATTCCGAGCAGGGTTCTAAGGATGGATGGCTGGGTAGCCCACCTCGCATTCCAATTGTCTCCAAGCAACAAGACAGGTTAGATCTGCTGGATCTGGGGGAGCAACCGAGGAGGCTGAGTTGAAATGGACTCTCCCGTGGATGTGTCCTAATATGATTTTGTGTCTATGGAGACCTTGGAATGAAGCGGTGGCACTGGGGCCCTGAAGGGTTCTCCTAAAAGCGGCTTTCACACAGCTCCATCGTGCAAGTTTCCCATGTGTAGATGAGATTTGTTCTGATGGGTGAGTCAAGAAACAGCCATATGCTGTTATTGAAATCCAGGCCTCTGAGGAGAGATGCCTGGAAAACAAAGCAATGGATCCGATAGGTGCCTAGGGTCGTGTTCGTTCCTTTTTACCTCTGGGGACATCAGTCTACGGGTCTGAGTGCCGGTAGGTGCTCAGATGGGCCCAGATTGCCCCATTTGTCCTGGGAAGCCACAAATATTGGGTTGGCCTCAGGGACTTTGGAGGTTTAAACTCTTAGGAGGGTGTGGCCATTGGAATGGGCACATACAATTCCCTTGGAGAGGGCAAGCACTGTCGTCAGGTTTGGCTCCAGGGGCCTGAGCCTGTAGGGTGTGTAGGCCTGGGTTGTTTGGACAGTTGTCTGAAAAAAAAAACTCGGCTTATGTTTCGGGTCATAGGTATGGCAGGACTGATCTACAGACCATGAGGAGAACACTTCGGGATATGAAAAAAAGGGCGAGTGTGAGGCTCTTGAACAAGTTTTTTGTCTCTGTATATCGTGTCACTCATGGTCGTGAAATTTCCGGGTGTCTTCATGGGAAATGGACGAGTCTTACTCTCGGGGGGTTTGGCCCCGTCCAAAGACTTTGGGGTCATTCTGTGGGATGGAAGAAGTCCGTTGCTCTGTTGTTGATTTGTTTTGTTTTGTTTTTCAACCTCAGGTGTCCCAACAAATGAGGGATTCCAGAGTCGAGCCCTGGGGAGGGGCGACTGGACAACCAGAAATCTGGTTAAAAATTGGGGCCTAGGGACATGTCAAGCCCATTATGACATCTAATGGTCCAGCCACTGAGAGGACGTACTAGAGGACAGGACTCACGCTGAGGGTCACAATGCGTGTTTATGCCCTCGTCGCACTCAAGAATGGGCGGGGCCGCAGGGTGAATGCTGGTTTCTCCTACACTGAACGTTGGACAACATGCCAACCACAAGGTTTCTTGCCATGGGTAAGTAAGAGTTCTGATTCTGCATCACAGTCTCCCCTGGGCAGTGATTGGAGATAAGGTCTAGGTTATGAATACTGAAAACTGAGGTAGGGAAGAGATGATGACCTAAGGCCGTGGCGGGTCTGTTGTACTCAGTGTGTGGTCAGCTGTCTGGGTGTTGTTCACGAGGTCCGGGCTCAGGTTGTCAGACAGTGCATTAGTGCCCAGGTTAGACTATATATTTTGGGTGCATTCGAGTGCCGTGTAGGTTCTTATCTGAAGAACTCTTCAGGATATGTAGAATGAGCGAGGCTGAGGCGCGTGCTCAGGCTTTTGTCTCTGGATTTTTTGTATCAGCGTTGGCCGTGGAATGTTGGGGAGGCCACATGGGCAATGGACGAATCTTGTTCTCTGTGGACTTGGCCCGATCCCAATTGTATTTCGTCAATCTGTGGGATGGGAGGACTCCTTTCAGGTTTGTTACCTCAGGTGTCCCAACAAAAGAGGAATTCCAAAGCAGAGCCCTGGGCAAGAGTGAAGGGACAACCCGACCTATGGTTTAAAAATGGGGGCCTAGGGGCATGGCAAGCCCAATATGCTGTCTCTCCATCCAGCCACTGAGAAGCCTTACCTGAGAACTGGGCTCAGGCTGAGGGTCACAATGTGTGTTTGTGACCAATGTGGCCCGCAAGAATGGGCCGGGCCTCATGGGCCACACTGGTTTCAACTACCCTGAACCTTGGACAACATGCCAACCATAAGGGTTTCTGGCCATGGGGAAAGAGTTCTGATTTCTGCATCATTTTCAAACCAAGGCGTGATTGGAGATAAGGTCTAGGTTCTGATGCCTGAAAACCGAGGTTGAGAAGAGATGACGACCTAAGGCCATGAGGGGTCCGATGTGCTCAGTGTGCGATCAGCTGTCTGGGTGGGGCCAGGAGGTCAAGGATCAGGCTGTGTCAGAAAGGGCATTAGTGCCCAGGTCAGCCTATATATTTGGGGTACAGCCGAATGGCGTACCCTGTTGATCCTCATTTGGGGGTTTCTGGGTAGCCCCAGAGGGCAATGTTTTTCTTCTGGAGGGCAGGCAGAGGGCAGGCAGAGTGCTGCATTGTAGTTCTGGATTGCGAAACTGGACGGCTTGTGGGACAGTAGTCTGAGGACGGAAGTCTGAGAACCCAAGCTAGGCCTAGGTTTCTGGGTGAGGATATGGCAGGCACAATCGACAGACCTGAATCGAGATCTCGTGCATCTGAAGTCAGGGCGAGGATCAGACGATCGCTCAGGTGGGACATTATGTCCCTAATGGCCCCTTCTTGAAGGGGGGTGGTTCACGATGGCATGGGGGTTTTCCCAAGATGGGAGTTGTGAGAAGCTCCCATCTGCAAAGATTCTTCTGCAGGACAATTGAGACCTGTAGGTTGGCTCCAGGACAACGATTCTGAGCAGGGTTCTAAGGATGGATGGCTGGGTAGCCCACCTCGCATTCCAATTGTCTCCAAGCAACAAGACAGGTTAGATCTGCTGGATCTGGGGGAGCAACCGAGGAGGCTGAGTTGAAATGGACTCTCCCGTGGATGTGTCCTAATGTGATTTTGTGTCTATGGAGACCTTGGAATGAAGCGGTGGCACTGGGGCCCTGAAGGGTTCCCCTAAAAGCGGCTTTCACACAGCTCCATCGTGCAAGTTTCCCATGTGTAGATGAGATTTGTTCTGATGGGTGAGTCAAGAAACAGCCATATGCTGTTATTGAAATCCAGGCCTCTGAGGAGAGATGCCTGGAAACCAAAGCAATGGATCCGATAGTTGCCTAGGGGCCTGTTCGTTCCTTTTTACCTCTGGGCACATCAGTCTATGGGTCTGAGTGCCGGTAGGTGCTCAGATGGGCCCATATTGCCCCGTTTGTCCTGGGAAGCCACAAATATTGGGATGGACTCAGGGACATTGGAGGTTTATACTCTTAGTAGGGTTGTGGCCATTGGAATGGGAGGATACAATTCCCTTGGAGAGGGCAAGCACAGTCTTCAGGTTTGGCTCCAGGGGCCTGAGCCTGTAGGGTGTGTAGGCCTGGGTTGTTTGGACAGTTGTCTGAAAACACAAACTCGGCTTATTTTTCGGGTCATAGGTATGGCAGGACTGATCTACAGACCATGAGGAGAACTCTTCGGGATATGAAAAAAGGGCGAGTGTGAGGCTCTGCTCATGTTTTTGTCTCTGGATATCATGTCACTCATGGTCGTGAAATTTTCCGGGTCACTTGATGGGAAATGTACGAGTATTACTCTCTGAGGGTTTGGACCCGTCCACAGAGTTTGGGGTCATTCTGTGGCATGGAAGAAGTGCGTTGCTCTGTTGTTGTTGTTGGTTTGTTTTTTCTTTTTGTTTTCAATGTCAGGTGTCCCACCCAATGAGGGATTCCAGAGTAGAGCCCTGGACGGGGCGATTAGACAACCAGAAATCTGGTTAAAAATTGGGGCCTAGGGACATGTCAAGCCCTTTATGACATCTAAAGGTCCAGCCACTGACAGGATGTACTAGAGGACAGGACTCACGCTGAGGGCCACAATGAGTGATTATGCCCTCGTTGCATTCAAGAATGGGCGGGGCCTCAGGGTGAATGCTGGGTTCTCCTACACTGAACGTTGGACAACATGCCAACCACAAGATTTCTTGCCATGGGGAAAGAGTTCTGATTTCTGCATCATTTTCAAACCTGGGCCGTGATTGGAGATAAGGTCTAGGTTCAGAAGCCTGAAAACCGAGGTGGAGAAGAGATGACGACCTAAGGCCATGAGGGGTCCGATGTGCTCAGTGTGCGGCCAGCTGTCTGGGTGGGGCCAGGAGGTCCAGGATCAGGCTGTGTCAGAAAGGGCATTAGTGACCAGGTCAGCCTATATAATTGGGGTACAGCCGAATGGCGTGCCCTGTTGATCCTCATTTGGGGTTTCTGGGTAGCCCCAGAGGTCAATGTTTTTCGTCTGGAGGGCAGGCAGAGTGCTGCATTGTAGTTCTGGATTGCGAAACTGGAGGGCTTGTGGGCCAGTAGTCTGAGGACGGAATTCTGAGAACCCAAGCTAGGCCTGGGATTCCGGGTGAGGATATGGCAGGCACAATCTACAGACCTGAATCGAGATTTCGTGCATCTGAAGTGTGGGCGAGGATCAGATGATCGCTCAGGTTGGACAGTCTGTCCAAAATGGCCCCTTCTTGAAGGGGGGGTGTATCACGAGGCCATGGGGGTTTTCCCACGATGGGACTTGTGAGAAGCTCCCATCTGCAAAGATTCTTCTGCAGGACAATTTTTACCTGTTGGTTGGCTCCAGGACAACGATTCCGAGCAGGGTTCTAAGGATGGATGGCTGGGTAGCCCACCTCGCATTCCAATTGTCTCCAAGCAACAAGACAGGTTAGATCTGCTGGATCTGGGGGAGCAACCGAGGAGGCTGAGTTGAAATGGACTCTCCCGTGGATGTGTCCTAATGTGATTTTGTGTCTATGGAGACCTTGGAATGAAGCGGTGGCACTGGGGCCCTGAAGGGTTCCCCTAAAAGCGGCTTTCACACAGCTCCATCGTGCAAGTTTCCCATGTGTAGATGAGATTTGTTCTGATGGGTGAGTCAAGAAACAGCCATATGCTGTTATTGAAATCCAGGCCTCTGAGGAGAGATGCCTGGAAACCAAAGCAATGGATCCGATAGTTGCCTAGGGGCCTGTTCGTTCCTTTTTACCTCTGGGCACATCAGTCTATGGGTCTGAGTGCCGGTAGGTGCTCAGATGGGCCCATATTGCCCCGTTTGTCCTGGGAAGCCACAAATATTGGGATGGACTCAGGGACATTGGAGGTTTATACTCTTAGTAGGGTTGTGGCCATTGGAATGGGAGGATACAATTCCCTTGGAGAGGGCAAGCACAGTCTTCAGGTTTGGCTCCAGGGGCCTGAGCCTGTAGGGTGTGTAGGCCTGGGTTGTTTGGACAGTTGTCTGAAAACACAAACTCGGCTTATTTTTCGGGTCATAGGTATGGCAGGACTGATCTACAGACCATGAGGAGAACTCTTCGGGATATGAAAAAAGGGCGAGTGTGAGGCTCTGCTCATGTTTTTGTCTCTGGATATCATGTCACTCATGGTCGTGAAATTTCCGGGTCACTTGATGGGAAATGTACGAGTATTACTCTCTGAGGGTTTGGACCCGTCCACAGAGTTTGGGGTCATTCTGTGGCATGGAAGAAGTGCGTTGCTCTGTTGTTGTTGGTTTGTTTTCTTTTTGTTTTCAATGTCAGGTGTCCCACCCAATGAGGGATTCCAGAGTAGAGCCCTGGACGGGGCGATTAGACAACCAGAAATCTGGTTAAAAATTGGGGCCTAGGGACATGTCAAGCCCTTTATGACATCTAAAGGTCCAGCCACTGACAGGATGTACTAGAGGACAGGACTCACGCTGAGGGCCACAATGAGTGATTATGCCCTCGTTGCATTCAAGAATGGGCGGGGCCTCAGGGTGAATGCTGGGTTCTCCTACACTGAAACGTTGGACAACATGCCAACCACAAGATTTCTTGCCATGGGGAAAGAGTTCTGATTTCTGCATCATTTTCAAACCTGGGCCGTGATTGGAGATAAGGTCTAGGTTCAGAAGCCTGAAAACCGAGGTGGAGAAGAGATGACGACCTAAGGCCATGAGGGGTCCGATGTGCTCAGTGTGCGGCCAGCTGTCTGGGTGGGGCCAGGAGGTCCAGGATCAGGCTGTGTCAGAAAGGGCATTAGTGACCAGGTCAGCCTATATAATTGGGGTACAGCCGAATGGCGTGCCCTGTTGATCCTCATTTGGGGTTTCTGGGTAGCCCCAGAGGTCAATGTTTTTCGTCTGGAGGGCAGGCAGAGTGCTGCATTGTAGTTCTGGATTGCGAAACTGGAGGGCTTGTGGGCCAGTAGTCTGAGGACGGAATTCTGAGAACCCAAGCTAGGCCTGGGATTCCGGGTGAGGATATGGCAGGCACAATCTACAGACCTGAATCGAGATTTCGTGCATCTGAAGTGTGGGCGAGGATCAGATGATCGCTCAGGTTGGACAGTCTGTCCAAAATGGCCCCTTCTTGAAGGGGGGGGTGTATCACGAGGCCATGGGGGTTTTCCCACGATGGGACTTGTGAGAAGCTCCCATCTGCAAAGATTCTTCTGCAGGACAATTTTTACCTGTTGGTTGGCTCCAGGACAACGATTCCGAGCAGGGTTCTAAGGATGGATGGCTGGGTAGCCCACCTCGCATTCCAATTGTCTCCAAGCAACAAGACAGGTTAGATCTGCTGGATCTGGGGGAGCAACCGAGGAGGCTGAGTTGAAATGGACTCTCCCGTGGATGTGTCCTAATATGATTTTGTGTCTATGGAGACCTTGGAATGAAGCGGTGGCACTGGGGCCCTGAAGGGTTCTCCTAAAAGCGGCTTTCACACAGCTCCATCATGCAAGTTTCCCATGTGTAGATGAGATTTGTTCTGATGGGTGAGTCAAGAAACAGCCATATGCTGTTATTGAAATCCAGGCCTCTGAGGAGAGATGCCTGGAAAACAAAGCAATGGATCCGATAGGTGCCTAGGGTCGTGTTCGTTCCTTTTTACCTCTGGGGACATCAGTCTACGGGTCTGAGTGCCGGTAGGTGCTCAGATGGGCCCAGATTGCCCCATTTGTCCTGGGAAGCCACAAATATTGGGTTGGCCTCAGGGACTTTGGAGGTTTATACTCTTAGGAGGGTGTGGCCATTGGAATGGGCACATACAATTCCCTTGGAGAGGGCAAGCACTGTCGTCAGGTTTGGCTCCAGGGGCCTGAGCCTGTAGGGTGTGTAGGCCTGGGTTGTTTGGACAGTTGTCTGAAAAAACAAACTCGGCTTATGTTTCGGGTCATAGGTATGGCAGGACTGATCTACAGATGATGAGGAGAACACTTCGGGATATGAAAAAAGGGCGAGTGTGAGGCTCTTGAACAAGTTTTTGTCTCTGTATATCGTGTCACTCATGGTTGTGAAATTTCCGGGTGTCTTCATGGGAAATGGACGAGTCTTACTCTCGGGGTGTTTGGCCCCGTCCAAAGACTTTGGGGTCATTCTGTGGGATGGAAGAAGTCCGTTGCTCTGTTGTTGATTTGTTTTGTTTTGTTTTTCAACCTCAGGTGTCCCAACAAATGAGGGATTCCAGAGTCGAGCCCTGGGGAGGGGCGACTGGACAACCAGAAATCTGGTTAAAAATTGGGGCCTAGGGACATGTCAAGCCCATTATGACATCTAATGGTCCAGCCACTGAGAGGACGTACTAGAGGACAGGACTCACGCTGAGGGTCACAATGCGTGTTTATGCCCTCGTCGCACTCAAGAATGGGCGGGGCCGCAGGGTGAATGCTGGTTTCTCCTACACTGAACGTTGGACAACATGCCAACCACAAGGTTTTTCTTGCCATGGGTAAGTAAGAGTTCTGATTCTGCATCACAGTCTCCCCTGGGCAGTGATTGGAGATAAGGTCTAGGTTATGAATACTGAAAACTGAGGTAGGGAAGAGATGATGACCTAAGGCCGTGGCGGGTCTGTTGTACTCAGTGTGTGGTCAGCTGTCTGGGTGTTGTTCACGAGATCCGGGCTCAGGTTGTCAGACAGTGCATTAGTGCCCAGGTTAGACTATATATTTTGGGTGCATTCGAGTGCCGTGTAGGTTCTTATCTGAAGAACTCTTCAGGATATGTAGAATGAGCGAGGCTGAGGCGCGTGCTCAGGCTTTTGTCTCTGGATTTTGTATCAGCGTTGGCCGTGGAATGTTGAGGAGGCCACATGGGCAATGGACGAATCTTGTTCTCTGTGGACTTGGCCCGATCCCAATTGTATTTCGTCAATCTGTGGGATGGGAGGACTCCTTTCAGGTTTGTTACCTCAGGTGTCCCAACAAAAGAGGAATTCCAAAGCAGAGCCCTGGGCAAGAGTGAAGGGACAACCCGACCTATGATTAAAAATGGGGGCCTAGGGGCATGGCAAGCCCAATATGCTGTCTCTCCATCCAGGCACTGAGAAGCCTTACCTGAGAACTGGGCTCAGGCTGAGGGTCACAATGTGTGTTTGTGACCAATGTGGCCCGCAAGAATGGGCCGGGCCTCATGGGCCACACTGGTTTCAACTACCCTGAACCTTGGACAACATGCCAACCATAAGGTTTCTAGCCATGGGGAAAGAGTTCTGATTTCTGCATCATTTTCAAACCAAGGCGTGATTGGAGATAAGGTCTAGGTTCTGATGCCTGAAAACCGAGGTTGAGAAGAGATGACGACCTAAGGCCATGAGGGGTCCGATGTGCTCAGTGTGCGATCAGCTGTCTGGGTGGGGCCAGGAGGTCAAGGATCAGGCTGTGTCAGAAAGGGCATTAGTGCCCAGGTCAGCCTATATATTTGGGGTACAGCCGAATGGCGTACCCTGTTGATCCTCATTTGGGGTTTCTGGGTAGCCCCAGAGGGCAATGTGTTTTTCTTCTGGAGGGCAGGCAGAGGGCAGGCAGAGTGCTGCATTGTAGTTCTGGATTGCGAAACTGGAGGTCTTGTGGGCCAGTAGTCTGAGGACGGAATTCTGAGAACCCAAGCTAGGCCTCGGATTCCGGGTGAGGATATGGCAGGCACAATCTACAGACCTGAATCGAGATTTCGTGCATCTGAAGTGTGGGCGAGGATCAGATGATCGCTCAGGTTGGACAGTCTGTCCAAAATGGCCCCTTCTTGAAGGGGGGGTGTATCACGAGGCCATGGGGGATTTCCCACGATGGGACTTGTGAGAAGCTCCCATCTGCAAAGATTCTTCTGCAGGACAATTTTTACCTGTTGGTTGGCTCCAGGACAACGATTCCGAGCAGGGTTCTAAGGATGGATGGCTGGGTAGCCCACCTCGCATTCCAATTGTCTTCAAGCAACAAGACAGGTTAGATCTGCTGGATCTGGGGGAGCAACCGAGGAGGCTGAGTTGAAATGGACTCTCCCGTGGATGTGTCCAAATATGATTTTGTGTCTATGGAGACCTTGGAATGAAGCGGTGGCACTGGGGCCCTGAAGGGTTCTCCTAAAAGGGGCTTTCACACAGCTCCATCGTGCAAGTTTCCCATGTGTAGATGAGATTTGTTCTGATGGGTGAGTCAAGAAACAGCCATATGCTGTTATTGAAATCCAGGCCTCTGAGGAGAGATGCCTGGAAAACAAAGCAATGGATCCGATAGGTGCCTAGGGTCGTGTTCGTTCCTTTTTACCTCTGGGGACATCAGTCTACGGGTCTGAGTGCCGGTAGGTGCTCAGATGGGCCCAGATTGCCCCATTTGTCCTGGGAAGCCACAAATATTGGGTTGGCCTCAGGGACTTTGGAGGTTTATACTCTTAGGAGGGTGTGGCCATTGGAATGGGCACATACAATTCCCTTGGAGAGGGCAAGCACTGTCGTCAGGTTTGGCTCCAGGGGCCTGAGCCTGTAGGGTGTGTAGGCCTGGGTTGTTTGGACAGTTGTCTGAAAAAACAAACTCGGCTTATGTTTCGGGTCATAGGTATGGCAGGACTGATCTACAGACCATGAGGAGAACACTTCGGGATATGAAAAAAGGGCGAGTGTGAGGCTCTTGAACAAGTTTTTTGTCTCTGTATATCGTGTCACTCATGGTCATGAAATTTCCGGGTGTCTTCATGGGAAATGGACGAGTCTTACTCTCGGGGGGTTTGGCCCCGTCCAAAGACTTTGGGGTCATTCTGTGGGATGGAAGAAGTCCGTTGCTCTGTTGTTGATTTGTTTTGTTTTTTTTTCAACCTCAGGTGTCCCAACAAATGAGGGATTCCAGAGTCGAGCCCTGGGGAGGGGCGACTGGACAACCAGAAATCTGGTTAAAAATTGGGGCCTAGGGACATGTCAAGCCCATTATGACATCTAATGGTCCAGCCACTGAGAGGACGTACTAGAGGACAGGACTCACGCTGAGGGTCACAATGCGTGTTTATGCCCTCGTCGCACTCAAGAATGGGCGGGGCCGCAGGGTGAATGCTGGTTTCTCCTACACTGAACGTTGGACAACATGCCAACCACAAGGTTTCTTGCCATGGGTAAGTAAGAGTTCTGATTCTGCATCACAGTCTCCCCTGGGCAGTGATTGGAGATAAGGTCTAGGTTATGAATACTGAAAACTGAGGTAGGGAAGAGATGATGACCTAAGGCCGTGGCGGGTCTGTTGTACTCAGTGTGTGGTCAGCTGTCTGGGTGTTGTTCACGAGGTCCGGGCTCAGGTTGTCAGACAGTGCATTAGTGCCCAGGTTAGACTATATATTTTGGGTGCATTTGAGTGCCGTGTAGGTTCTTATCTGAAGAACTCTTCAGGATATGTAGAATGAGCGAGGCTGAGGCGCGTGCTCAGGCTTTTGTCTCTGGATTTTGTATCAGCGTTGGCCGTGGAATGTTGGGGAGGCCACATGGGCAATGGACGAATCTTGTTCTCTGTGGACTTGGCCCGATCCCAATTGTATTTCGTCAATCTGTGGGATGGGAGGACTCCTTTCAGGTTTGTTACCTCAGGTGTCCCAACAAAAGAGGAATTCCAAAGCAGAGCCCTGGGCAAGAGTGAAGGGACAACCCGACCTATGGTTAAAAATGGGGGCCTAGGGGCATGGCAAGCCCAATATGCTGTCTCTCCATCCAGCCACTGAGAAGCCTTACCTGAGAACTGGGCTCAGGCTGAGGGTCACAATGTGTGTTTGTGACCAATGTGGCCCGCAAGAATGGGCCGGGCCTCATGGGCCACACTGGTTTCAACTACCCTGAACCTTGGACAACATGCCAACCATAAGGTTTCTGGCCATGGGGAAAGAGTTCTGATTTCTGCATCATTTTCAAACCAAGGCGTGATTGGAGATAAGGTCTAGGTTCTGATGCCTGAAAACCGAGGTTGAGAAGAGATGACGACCTAAGGCCATGAGGGGTCCGATGTGCTCAGTGTGCGATCAGCTGTCTGGGTGGGGCCAGGAGGTCAAGGATCAGGCTGTGTCAGAAAGGGCATTAGTGCCCAGGTCAGCCTATATATTTGGGGTACAGCCGAATGGCGTACCCTGTTGATCCTCATTTGGGGTTTTTCTGGGTAGCCCCAGAGGGCAATGTTTTTCTTCTGGAGGGCAGGCAGAGGGCAGGCAGAGTGCTGCATTGTAGTTCTGGATTGCGAAACTGGACGGCTTGTGGGACAGTAGTCTGAGGACGGAAGTCTGAGAACCCAAGCTAGGCCTAGGTTTCTGGGTGAGGATATGGCAGGCACAATCGACAGACCTGAATCGAGATCTCGTGCATCTGAAGTCAGGGCGAGGATCAGACGATCGCTCAGGTGGGACATTATGTCCCTAATGGCCCCTTCTTGAAGGGGGGGTGGTTCACGATGGCATGGGGGTTTTCCCAAGATGGGAGTTGTGAGAAGCTCCCATCTGCAAAGATTCTTCTGCAGGACAATTGAGACCTGTAGGTTGGCTCCAGGACAACGATTCTGAGCAGGGTTCTAAGGATGGATGGCTGGGTAGCCCACCTCGCATTCCAATTGTCTCCAAGCAACAAGACAGGTTAGATCTGCTGGATCTGGGGGAGCAACCGAGGAGGCTGAGTTGAAATGGACTCTCCCGTGGATGTGTCCTAATGTGATTTTGTGTCTATGGAGACCTTGGAATGAAGCGGTGGCACTGGGGCCCTGAAGGGTTCTCCTAAAAGCGGCTTTCACACAGCTCCATCGTGCAAGTTTCCCATGTGTAGATGAGATTTGTTCTGATGGGTGAGTCAAGAAACAGCCATATGCTGTTATTGAAATTCAGGCCGCTGAGGAGAGATGCCTGGAAACCAAAGCAATGGATCCGATAGTTGCCTAGGGGCCTGTTCGTTCCTTTTTACCTCTGGGCACATCAGTCTACGGGTCTGAGTGCCGGTAGGTGCTCAGATGGGCCCATATTGCCCCGTTTGTCCTGGGAAGCCACAAATATTGGGATGGACTCAGGGACATTGGAGGTTTATACTCTTAGTAGGGTTGTGGCCATTGGAATGGGAGGATACAATTCCCTTGGAGAGGGCAAGCACAGTCGTCAGGTTTGGCTCCAGGGGCCTGAGCCTGTAGGGTGTGTAGGCATGGGCTGTTTGGACAGTTGTCTGAAAACACAAACTCGGCTTATTTTTCGGGTCAAAGGTATGGCAGGACTGATCTACAGACCATGAGAACTCTTCGGGATATGAAAAAAGGGCGAGTGTGAGGCTCTGCTCATGTTTTTGTCTCTGGATATCATGTCACTCATGGTCGTGAAATTTCCGGGTCACTTGATGGGAAATGTACGAGTATTACTCTCTGAGGGTTTGGACCCGTCCACAGAGTTTGGGGTCATTCTGTGGCATGGAAGAAGTGCGTTGCTCTGTTGTTGTTGGTTTGTTTTCTTTTTGTTTTCAATGTCAGGTGTCCCACCAAATGAGGGATTCCAGAGTAGAGCCCTGGACGGGGCGATTAGACAACCAGAAATCTGGTTAAAAATTGGGGCCTAGGGACATGTCAAGCCCTTTATGACACCTAAAGGTCCAGCCACTGACAGGATGTACTAGAGGACAGGACTCACGCTGAGGGCCACAATGAGTGATTATGCCCTCGTTGCATTCAAGAATGGGCGGGGCCTCAGGGTGAATGCTGGGTTCTCCTACACTGAACGTTGGACAACATGCCAACCCACAAGATTTCTTGCCATGGGGAAAGAGTTCTGATTTCTGCATCATTTTCAAACCTGGGCCGTGATTGGAGATAAGGTCTAGGTTCAGAAGCCTGAAAAACCGAGGTGGAGAAGAGATGACGACCTAAGGCCATGAGGGGTCCGATGTGCTCAGTGTGCGGCCAGCTGTCTGGGTGGGGCCAGGAGGTCCAGGATCAGGCTGTGTCAGAAAGGGCATTAGTGACCAGGTCAGCCTATATAATTGGGGTACAGCCGAATGGCGTGCCTTGTTGATCCTCATTTGGGGTTTTCTGGGTAGCCCCAGAGGTCAATGTTTTTCGTCTGGAGGGCAGGCAGAGTGCTGCATTGTAGTTCTGGATTGCGAAACTGGAGGGCTTGTGGGCCAGTAGTCTGAGGACGGAATTCTGAGAACCCAAGCTAGGCCTGGGATTCCGGGTGAGGATATGGCAGGCACAATCTACAGACCTGAATCGAGATTTCGTGCATCTGAAGTGTGGGCGAGGATCAGATGATCGCTCAGGTTGGACAGTCTGTCCAAAATGGCCCCTTCTTGAAGGGGGGGTGTATCACGAGGCCATGGGGGTTTTCCCACGATGGGACTTGTGAGAAGCTCCCATCTGCAAAGATTCTTCTGCAGGACAATTTTTTACCTGTTGGTTGGCTCCAGGACAACGATTCCGAGCAGGGTTCTAAGGATGGATGGCTGGGGGTAGCCCACCTCGCATTCCAATTGTCTCCAAGCAACAAGACAGGTTAGATCTGCTGGATCTGGGGGAGCAACCGAGGAGGCTGAGTTGAAATGGACTCTCCCGTGGATGTGTCCTAATATGATTTTTGTGTCTATGGAGACCTTGGAATGAAGCGGTGGCACTGGGGCCCTGAAGGGTTCTCCTAAAAGCGGCTTTCACACAGCTCCATCGTGCAAGTTTCCCATGTGTAGATGAGATTTGTTCTGATGGGTGAGTCAAGAAACAGCCATATGCTGTTATTGAAATCCAGGCCTCTGAGGAGAGATGCCTGGAAAACAAAGCAATGGATCCGATAGGTGCCTAGGGTCGTGTTCGTTCCTTTTTACCTCTGGGGACATCAGTCTACGGGTCTGAGTGCCGGTAGGTGCTCAGATGGGCCCAGATTGCCCCATTTGTCCTGGGAAGCCACAAATATTGGGTTGGCCTCAGGGACTTTGGAGGTTTATACTCTTAGGAGGGTGTGGCCATTGGAATGGGCACATACAATTCCCTTGGAGAGGGCAAGCACTGTCGTCAGGTTTGGCTCCAGGGGCCTGAGCCTGTAGGGTGTGTAGGCCTGGGTTGTTTGGACAGTTGTCTGAAAAAACAAACTCGGCTTATGTTTCGGGTCATAGGTATGGCAGGACTGATCTACAGACCATGAGGAGAACACTTCGGGATATGAAAAAAGGGCGAGTGTGAGGCTCTTGAACAAGTTTTTGTCTCTGTATATCGTGTCACTCATGGTCGTGAAATTTCCGGGTGTCTTCATGGGAAATGGACGAGTCTTACTCTCGGGGGGTTTGGCCCCGTCCAAAGACTTTGGGGTCATTCTGTGGGATGGAAGAAGTCCGTTGCTCTGTTGTTGATTTGTTTTTGTTTTGTTTTTCAACCTCAGGTGTCCCAACAAATGAGGGATTCCAGAGTCGAGCCCTGGGGAGGGGCGACTGGACAACCAGAAATCTGGTTAAAAATTGGGGCCTAGGGACATGTCAAGCCCATTATGACATCTAATGGTCCAGCCACTGAGAGGACGTACTAGAGGACAGGACTCACGCTGAGGGTCACAATGCGTGTTTATGCCCTCGTCGCACTCAAGAATGGGCGGGGCCGCAGGGTGAATGCTGGTTTCTCCTACACTGAACGTTGGACAACATGCCAACCACAAGGTTTCTTGCCATGGGTAAGTAAGAGTTCTGATTCTGCATCACAGTCTCCCCTGGGCAGTGATTGGAGATAAGGTCTAGGTTATGAATACTGAAAACTGAGGTAGGGAAGAGATGATGACCTAAGGCCGTGGCGGGTCTGTTGTACTCAGTGTGTGGTCAGCTGTCTGGGTGTTGTTCACGAGGTCCGGGCTCAGGTTGTCAGACAGTGCATTAGTGCCCAGGTTAGACTATATATTTTGGGTGCATTCGAGTGCCGTGTAGGTTCTTATCTGAAGAACTCTTCAGGATATGTAGAATGAGCGAAGCTGAGGCGTGTGCTCAGGCTTTTGTCTCTGGATTTTGTATCAGCGTTGGCCGTGGAATGTTGAGGAGGCCACATGGGCAATGGACGAATCTTGTTCTCTGTGGACTTGGCCCGATCCCAATTGTATTTCGTCAATCTGTGGGATGGGAGGACTCCTTTCAGGTTTGTTACCTCAGGTGTCCCAACAAAAGAGGAATTCCAAAGCAGAGCCCTGGGCAAGAGTGAAGGGACAACCCGACCTATGGTTAAAAATGGGGGCCTAGGGGCATGGCAAGCCCAATATGCTGTCTCTCCATCCAGCCACTGAGAAGCCTTACCTGAGAACTGGGCTCAGGCTGAGGGTCACAATGTGTGTTTGTGACCAATGTGGCCCGCAAGAATGGGCCGGGCCTCATGGGCCACACTGGTTTCAACTACCCTGAACCTTGGACAACATGCCAACCATAAGGTTTCTAGCCATGGGGAAAGAGTTCTGATTTCTGCATCATTTTCAAACCAAGGCGTGATTGGAGATAAGGTCTAGGTTCTGATGCCTGAAAACCGAGGTTGAGAAGAGATGACGACCTAAGGCCATGAGGGGTCCGATGTGCTCAGTGTGCGATCAGCTGTCTGGGTGGGGCCAGGAGGTCAAGGATCAGGCTGTGTCAGAAAGGGCATTAGTGCCCAGGTCAGCCTATATATTTGGGGTACAGCCGAATGGCGTACCCTGTTGATCCTCATTTGGGGTTTCTGGGTAGCCCCAGAGGGCAATGTTTTTCTTCTGGAGGGCAGGCAGAGGGCAGGCAGAGTGCTGCATTGTAGTTCTGGATTGCGAAACTGGAGGTCTTGTGGGCCAGTAGTCTGAGGACGGAATTCTGAGAACCCAAGCTAGGCCTCGGATTCCGGGTGAGGATATGGCAGGCACAATCTACAGACCTCAATCGAGATTTCGTGCATCTGAAGTGTGGGCGAGGATCAGATGATCGCTCAGGTTGGACAGTCTGTCCAAAATGGCCCCTTCTTGAAGGGGGGGTGTATCACGATGCCATGGGGGTTTTCCCACGATGGGACTTGTGAGAAGCTCCCATCTGCAAAGATTCTTCTGTAGGACAATTTTTACCTGTTGGTTGGCTCCAAGACAACGATTCCGAGCAGGGTTCTAAGGATGGATGGCTGGGTAGCCCACCTCGCATTCCAATTGTCTTCAAGCAACAAGACAGGTTAGATCTGCTGGATCTGGGGGAGCAACCGAGGAGGCTGAGTTGAAATGGACTCTCCCGTGGATGTGTCCAAATATGTTTTTGTGTCTATGGAGACCTTGGAATGAAGCGGTGGCACTGGGGCCCTGAAGGGTTCTCCTAAAAGGGGCTTTCACACAGCTCCATCGTGCAAGTTTCCCATGTGTAGATGAGATTTGTTCTGATGGGTGAGTCAAGAAACAGCCATATGCTGTTATTGAAATCCAGGCCTCTGAGGAGAGATGCCTGGAAAACAAAGCAATGGATCCGATAGGTGCCTAGGGTCGTGTTCGTTCCTTTTTACCTCTGGGGACATCAGTCTACGGGTCTGAGTGCCGGTAGGTGCTCAGATGGGCCCAGATTGCCCCATTTGTCCTGGGAAAGCCACAAATATTGGGTTGGCCTCAGGGACTTTGGAGGTTTATACTCTTAGGAGGGTGTGGCCATTGGAATGGGCACATACAATTCCCTTGGAGAGGGCAAGCACTGTCGTCAGGTTTGGCTCCAGGGGCCTGAGCCTGTAGGGTGTGTAGGCCTGGGTTGTTTGGACAGTTGTCTGAAAAAACAAACTCGGCTTATGTTTCGGGTCATAGGTATGGCAGGACTGATCTACAGACCATGAGGAGAACACTTCGGGATATGAAAAAAGGGCGAGTGTGAGGCTCTTGAACAAGTTTTTTGTCTCTGTATATCGTGTCACTCATGGTCGTGAAATTTCCGGGTGTCTTCATGGGAAATGGACGAGTCTTACTCTCGGGGGGTTTGGCCCCGTCCAAAGACTTTGGGGTCATTCTGTGGGATGGAAGATGTCCGTTGCTCTGTTGTTGATTTGTTTTGTTTTGTTTTTCAACCTCAGGTGTCCCAACAAATGAGGGATTCCAGAGTCGAGCCCTGGGGAGGGGCGACTGGACAACCAGAAATCTGGTTAAAAATTGGGGCCTAGGGACATGTCAAGCCCATTATGACATCTAATGGTCCAGCCACTGAGAGGACGTACTAGAGGACAGGACTCACGCTGAGGGTCACAATGCGTGTTTATGCCCTCGTCGCACTCAAGAATGGGCGGGGCCGCAGGGTGAATGCTGGTTTCTCCTACACTGAACATTGGACAACATGCCAACCACAAGTTCTTTTCTTGCCATGGGTAAGTAAGAGTTCTGATTCTGCATCACAGTCTCCCCTGGGCAGTGATTGGAGATAAGGTCTAGGTTATGAATACTGAAAACTGAGGTAGGGAAGAGATGATGACCTAAGGCCGTGGCGGGTCTGTTGTACTCAGTGTGTGGTCAGCTGTCTGGGTGTTGTTCACGAGGTCCGGGCTCAGGTTGTCAGACAGTGCATTAGTGCCCAGGTTAGACTATATATTTTGGGTGCATTCGAGTGCCGTGTAGGTTCTTATCTGAAGAACTCTTCAGGATATGTAGAATGAGCGAGGCTGAGGCGCGTGCTCAGGCTTTTTGTCTCTGGATTTTGTATCAGCGTTGGCCGTGGAATGTTGGGGAGGCCACATGGGCAATGGACGAATCTTGTTCTCTGTGGACTTGGCCCGATCCCAATTGTATTTCGTCAATCTGTGGGATGGGAGGACTCCTTTCAGGTTTGTTACCTCAGGTGTCCCAACAAAAGAGGAAATTCCAAAGCAGAGCCCTGGGCAAGAGTGAAGGGACAAACCCGACCTATGGTTAAAAATGGGGGCCTAGGGGCATGGCAAGCCCAATATGCTGTCTCTCCATCCAGCCACTGAGAAGCCTTACCTGAGAACTGGGCTCAGGCTGAGGGTCACAATGTGTGTTTGTGACCAATGTGGCCCGCAAGAATGGGCCGGGCCTCATGGGCCACACTGGTTTCAACTACCCTGAACCTTGGACAACATGCCAACCATAAGGTTTCTGGCCATGGGGAAAGAGTTCTGATTTCTGCATCATTTTCAAACCAAGGCGTGATTGGAGATAAGGTCTAGGTTCTGATGCCTGAAAACCGAGGTTGAGAAGAGATGACGACCTAAGGCCATGAGGGGTCCGATGTGCTCAGTGTGCGATCAGCTGTCTGGGTGGGGCCAGGAGGTCAAGGATCAGGCTGTGTCAGAAAGGGCATTAGTGCCCAGGTCAGCCTATATATTTGGGGTACAGCCGAATGGCGTACCCTGTTGATCCTCATTTGGGGTTTCTGGGTAGCCCCAGAGGGCAATGTTTTTCTTCTGGAGGGCAGGCAGAGGGCAGGCAGAGTGCTGCATTGTAGTTCTGGATTGCGAAACTGGACGGCTTGTGGGACAGTAGTCTGAGGACGGAAGTCTGAGAACCCAAGCTAGGCCTAGGTTTCTGGGTGAGGATATGGCAGGCACAATCGACAGACCTGAATCGAGATCTCGTGCATCTGAAGTCAGGGCGAGGATCAGACGATCGCTCAGGTGGGACATTATGTCCCTAATGGCCCCTTCTTGAAGGGGGGGTGGTTCACGATGGCATGGGGGTTTTCCCAAGATGGGAGTTGTGAGAAGCTCCCATCTGCAAAGATTCTTCTGCAGGACAATTGAGACCTGTAGGTTGGCTCCAGGACAACGATTCTGAGCAGGGTTCTAAGGATGGATGGCTGGGTAGCCCACCTCGCATTCCAATTGTCTCCAAGCAACAAGACAGGTTAGATCTGCTGGATCTGGGGGAGCAACCGAGGAGGCTGAGTTGAAATGGACTCTCCCGTGGATGTGTCCTAATGTGATTTTGTGTCTAAGGAGACCTTGGAATGAAGCGGTGGCACTGGGGCCCTGAAGGGTTCTCCTAAAAGCGGCTTTCACACAGCTCCATCGTGCAAGTTTCCCATGTGTAGATGAGATTTGTTCTGATGGGTGAGTCAAGAAACAGCCATATGCTGTTATTGAAATCCAGGCCTCTGAGGAGAGATGCCTGGAAAACAAAGCAATGGATCCGATAGGTGCCTAGGGTCGTGTTCGTTCCTTTTTACCTCTGGGGACATCAGTCTACGGGTCTGAGTGCCGGTAGGTGCTCAGATGGGCCCAGATTGCCCCATTTGTCCTGGGAAGCCACAAATATTGGGTTGGCCTCAGGGACTTTGGAGGTTTATACTCTTAGGAGGGTGTGGCCATTGGAATGGGCACATACAATTCCCTTGGAGAGGGCAAGCACTGTCGTCAGGTTTGGCTCCAGGGGCCTGAGCCTGTAGGGTGTGTAGGCCTGGGTTGTTTGGACAGTTGTCTGAAAACACAAACTCGGCTTATTTTTCGGGTCATAGGTATGGCAGGACTGATCTACAGACCATGAGGAGAACTCTTCGTGATATGAAAAAAGGGCGAGTGTGAGGCTCTTGAACAAGTTTTTGTCTCTGTATATCGTGTCACTCATGGTCGTGAAATTTCCGGGTGTCTTCATGGGAAATGGACGAGTCTTACTCTCGGGGGGTTTGGCCCCGTCCAAAGACTTTGGGGTCATTCTGTGGGATGGAAGAAGTCCGTTGCTCTGTTGTTGATTTGTTTTGTTTTGTTTTTCAACCTCAGGTGTCCCAACAAATGAGGGATTCCAGAGTCGAGCCCTGGGGAGGGGCGACTGGACAACCAGAAATCTGGTTAAAAATTGGGGCCTAGGGACATGTCAAGCCCATTATGACATCTAATGGTCCAGCCACTGAGAGGACGTACTAGAGGACAGGACTCACGCTGAGGGTCACAATGCGTGTTTATGCCCTCGTCGCACTCAAGAATGGGCGGGGCCGCAGGGTGAATGCTGGTTTCTCCTACACTGAACGTTGGACAACATGCCAACCACAAGGTTTCTTGCCATGGGTAAGTAAGAGTTCTGATTCTGCATCACAGTCTCCCCTGGGCAGTGATTGGAGATAAGGTCTAGGTTATGAATACTGAAAACTGAGGTAGGGAAGAGATGATGACCTAAGGCCGTGGCGGGTCTGTTGTACTCAGTGTGTGGTCAGCTGTCTGGGTGTTGTTCACGAGGTCCGGGCTCAGGTTGTCAGACAGTGCATTAGTGCCCAGGTTAGACTATATATTTTGGGTGCATTCGAGTGCCGTGTAGGTTCTTATCTGAAGAACTCTTCAGGATATGTAGAATGAGCGAGGCTGAGGCGCGTGCTCAGGCTTTTGTCTCTGGATTTTGTATCAGCGTTGGCCGTGGAATGTTGGGGAGGCCACATGGGCAATGGACGAATCTTGTTCTCTGTGGACTTGGCCCGATCCCAATTGTATTTCGTCAATCTGTGGGATGGGAGGACTCCTTTCAGGTTTGTTACCCTCAGGTGTCCCAACAAAAGAGGAATTCCAAAGCAGAGCCCTGGGCAAGAGTGAAGGGACAACCCGACCTATGGTTAAAAATGGGGGCCTAGGGGCATGGCAAGCCCAATATGCTGTCTCTCCATCCAGCCACTGAGAAGCCTTACCTGAGAACTGGGCTCAGGCTGAGGGTCACAATGTGTGTGTTTGTGACCAATGTGGCCCGCAAGAATGGGCCGGGCCTCATGGGCCACACTGGTTTCAACTACCCTGAACCTTGGACAACATGCCAACCATAAGTTTTCTGGCCATGGGGAAAGAGTTCTGATTTCTGCATCATTTTCAAACCAAGGCGTGATTGGAGATAAGGTCTAGGTTCTGATGCCTGAAAACCGAGGTTGAGAAGAGATGACGACCTAAGGCCATGAGGGGTCCGATGTGCTCAGTGTGCGATCAGCTGTCTGGGTGGGGCCAGGAGGTCAAGGATCAGGCTGTGTCAGAAAGGGCATTAGTGCCCAGGTCAGCCTATATATTTGGGGTACAGCCGAATGGCGTACCCTGTTGATCCTCATTTGGGGTTTCTGGGTAGCCCCAGAGGGCAATGTTTTTCTTCTGGAGGGCAGGCAGAGGGCAGGCAGAGTGCTGCATTGTAGTTCTGGATTGCGAAACTGGAGGTCTTGTGGGCCAGTAGTCTGAGGACGGAATTCTGAGAACCCAAGCTAGGCCTCGGATTCCGGGTGAGGATATGGCAGGCACAATCTACAGACCTGAATCGAGATTTCGTGCATCTGAAGTGTGGGCGAGGATCAGATGATCGCTCAGGTTGGACAGTCTGTCCAAAATGGCCCCTTCTTGAAGGGGGGGTGTATCACGAGGCCATGGGGGTTTTCCCACGATGGGACTTGTGAGAAGCTCCCATCTGCAAAGATTCTTCTGCAGGACAATTTTTACCTGTTGGTTGGCTCCAGGACAACGATTCCGAGCAGGGTTCTAAGGATGGATGGCTGGGTAGCCCACCTCGCATTCCAATTGTCTTCAAGCAACAAGACAGGTTAGATCTGCTGGATCTGGGGGAGCAACCGAGGAGGCTGAGTTGAAATGGACTCTCCCGTGGATGTGTCCAAATATGATTTTGTGTCTATGGAGACCTTGGAATGAAGCGGTGGCACTGGGGCCCTGAAGGGTTCTCCTAAAAGGGGCTTTCACACAGCTCCATCGTGCAAGTTTCCCATGTGTAGATGAGATTTGTTCTGATGGGTGAGTCAAGAAACAGCCATATGCTGTTATTGAAATCCAGGCCTCTGAGGAGAGATGCCTGGAAAACAAAGCAATGGATCCGATAGGTGCCTAGGGTCGTGTTCGTTCCTTTTTACCTCTGGGGACATCAGTCTACGGGTCTGAGTGCCGGTAGGTGCTCAGATGGGCCCAGATTGCCCCATTTGTCCTGGGAAGCCACAAATATTGGGTTGGCCTCAGGGACTTTGGAGGTTTTATACTCTTAGGAGGGTGTGGCCATTGGAATGGGCACATACAATTCCCTTGGAGAGGGCAAGCACTGTCGTCAGGTTTGGCTCCAGGGGCCTGAGCCTGTAGGGTGTGTAGGCCTGGGTTGTTTGGACAGTTGTCTGAAAAAAACAAACTCGGCTTATGTTTCGGGTCATAGGTATGGCAGGACTGATCTACAGACCATGAGGAGAACACTTCGGGATATGAAAAAAGGGCGAGTGTGAGGCTCTTGAACAAGTTTTTGTCTCTGTATATCGTGTCACTCATGGTCGTGAAATTTCCGGGTGTCTTCATGGGAAATGGACGAGTCTTACTCTCGGGGGGTTTGGCCCCGTCCAAAGACTTTGGGGTCATTCTGTGGGATGGAAGAAGTCCGTTGCTCTGTTGTTGATTTGTTTTGTTTTGTTTTTCAACCTCAGGTGTCCCAACAAATGAGGGATTCCAGAGTCGAGCCCTGGGGAGGGGCGACTGGACAACCAGAAATCTGGTTAAAAATTGGGGCCTAGGGACATGTCAAGCCCATTATGACATCTAATGGTCCAGCCACTGAGAGGACGTACTAGAGGAAAGGACTCACGCTGAGGGTCACAATGCGTGTTTATGCCCTCGTCGCACTCAAGAATGGGCGGGGCCGCAGGGTGAATGCTGGTTTCTCCTACACTGAACGTTGGACAACATGCCAACCACAAGGTTTCTTGTCATGGGTAAGTAAGAGTTCTGATTCTGCATCACAGTCTCCCCTAGGCAGTGATTGGAGATAAGGTCTAGGTTATGAATACTGAAAACTGAGGTAGGGAAGAGATGATGACCTAAGGCCGTGGCGGGTCTGTTGTACTCAGTGTGTGGTCAGCTGTCTGGGTGTTGTTCACGAGGTCCGGGCTCAGGTTGTCAGACAGTGCATTAGTGCCCAGGTTAGACTATATATTTTGGGTGCATTCGAGTGCCGTGTAGGTTCTTATCTGAAGAACTCTTCAGGATATGTAGAATGAGCGAGGCTGAGGCGCGTGCTCAGGCTTTTGTCTCTGGATTTTGTATCAGCGTTGGCCGTGGAATGTTGGGGAGGCCACATGGGCAATGGACGAATCTTGTTCTCTGTGGACTTGGCCCGATCCCAATTGTATTTCGTCAATCTGTGGGATGGGAGGACTCCTTTCAGGTTTGTTACCTCAGGTGTCCCAACAAAAGAGGAATTCCAAAGCAGAGCCCTGGGCAAGAGCGAAGGGACAACCCGACCTATGGTTAAAAATGGGGGCCTAGGGGCATGGCAAGCCCAATATGCTGTCTCTCCATCCAGCCACTGAGAAGCCTTACCTGAGAACTGGGCTCAGGCTGAGGGTCACAATGTGTGTGTTTGTGACCAATGTGGCCCGCAAGAATGGGCCGGGCCTCATGGGCCACACTGGTTTCAACTACCCTGAACCTTGGACAACATGCCAACCATAAGGTTTCTGGCCATGGGGAAAGAGTTCTGATTTCTGCATCATTTTCAAACCAAGGCGTGATTGGAGATAAGGTCTAGGTTCTGATGCCTGAAAACCGAGGTTGAGAAGAGATGACGACCTAAGGCCATGAGGGGTCCGATGTGCTCAGTGTGCGATCAGCTGTCTGGGTGGGGCCAGGAGGTCAAGGATCAGGCTGTGTCAGAAAGGGCATTAGTGCCCAGGTCAGCCTATATATTTGAGGTACAGCCGAATGGCGTACCCTGTTGATCCTCATTTGGGGTTTCTGGGTAGCCCCAGAGGGCAATGTTTTTCTTCTGGAGGGCAGGCAGAGGGCAGGCAGAGTGCTGCATTGTAGTTCTGGATTGCGAAACTGGACGGCTTGTGGGACAGTAGTCTGAGGACGGAAGTCTGAGAACCCAAGCTAGGCCTAGGTTTCTGGGTGAGGATATGGCAGGCACAATCGACAGACCTGAATCGAGATCTCGTGCATCTGAAGTCAGGGCGAGGATCAGACGATCGCTCAGGTGGGACATTATGTCCCTAATGGCCCCTTCTTGAAGGGGGGGTGGTTCACGATGGCATGGGGGTTTTCCCAAGATGGGAGTTGTGAGAAGCTCCCATCTGCAAAGATTCTTCTGCAGGACAATTGAGACCTGTAGGTTGGCTCCAGGACAACGATTCTGAGCAGGGTTCTAAGGATGGATGGCTGGGTAGCCCACCTCGCATTCCAATTGTCTCCAAGCAACAAGACAGGTTAGATCTGCTGGATCTGGGGGAGCAACCGAGGAGGCTGAGTTGAAATGGACTCTCCCGTGGATGTGTCCTAATGTGATTTTGTGTCTATGGAGACCTTGGAATGAAGCGGTGGCACTGGGGCCCTGAAGGGTTCTCCTAAAAGCGGCTTTCACACAGCTCCATAGTGCAAGTTTCCCATGTGTAGATGAGATTTGTTCTGATGGGTGAGTCAAGAAACAGCCATATGCTGTTATTGAAATCCAGGCCTCTGAGGAGAGATGCCTGGAAAACAAAGCAATGGAACCGATAGGTGCCTAGGGTCGTGTTCGTTCCTTTTTACCTCTGGGGACATCAGTCTACGGGTCTGAGTGCCGGTAGGTGCTCAGATGGGCCCAGATTGCCCCATTTGTCCTGGGAAGCCACAAATATTGGGTTGGCCTCAGGGACTTTGGAGGTTTATACTCTTAGGAGGGTGTGGCCATTGGAATGGGCACATACAATTCCCTTGGAGAGGGCAAGCACTGTCGTCAGGTTTGGCTCCAGGGGCCTGAGCCTGTAGGGTGTGTAGGCCTGGGTTGTTTGGACAGTTGTCTGAAAACACAAACTCGGCTTATGTTTCGGGTCATAGGTATGGCAGGACTGATCTACAGACCATGAGGAGAACTCCTCGGGATATGAAAAAAGGGCGAGTGTGAGGCTCTTGAACAAGTTTTTGTCTCTGTATATCGTGTCACTCATGGTCGTGAAATTTCCGGGTGTCTTCATGGGAAATGGACGAGTCTTACTCTCGGGGGGTTTGGCCCCGTCCAAAGACTTTGGGGTCATTCTGTGGGATGGAAGAAGTCCGTTGCTCTGTTGTTGATTTGTTTTGTTTTGTTTTTCAACCTCAGGTGTCCCAACAAATGAGGGATTCCAGAGTCGAGCCCTGGGGAGGGGCGACTGGACAACCAGAAATCTGGTTAAAAATTGGGGCCTAGGGACATGTCAAGCCCATTATGACATCTAATGGTCCAGCCACTGAGAGGACGTACTAGAGGACAGGACTCACGCTGAGGGTCACAATGCGTGTTTATGCCCTCGTCGCACTCAAGAATGGGCGGGGCCGCAGGGTGAATGCTGGTTTCTCCTACACTGAACGTTGGACAACATGCCAACCACAAGGTTTCTTGCCATGGGTAAGTAAGAGTTCTGATTCTGCATCACAGTCTCCCCTAGGCAGTGATTGGAGATAAGGTCTAGGTTATGAATACTGAAAACTGAGGTAGGGAAGAGATGATGACCTAAGGCCGTGGCGGGTCTGTTGTACTCAGTGTGTGGTCAGCTGTCTGGGTGTTGTTCACGAGGTCCGGGCTCAGGTTGTCAGACAGTGCATTAGTGCCCAGGTTAGACTATATATTTTGGGTGCATTCGAGTGCCGTGTAGGTTCTTATCTGAAGAACTCTTCAGGATATGTAGAATGAGCGAGGCTGAGGCGCGTGCTCAGGCTTTTGTCTCTGGATTTTGTATCAGCGTTGGCCGTGGAATGTTGGGGAGGCCACATGGGCAATGGACGAATCTTATTCTCTGTGGACTTGGCCCGATCCCAATTGTATTTCGTCAATCTGTGGGATGGGAGGACTCCTTTCAGGTTTGTTACCTCAGGTGTCCCAACAAAAGAGGAATTCCAAAGCAGAGCCCTGGGGAAGAGTGAAGGGACAACCCGACCTATGGTTAAAAATGGGGGCCTAGGGGCATGGCAAGCCCAATATGCTGTCTCTCCATCCAGCCACTGAGAAGCCTTACCTGAGAACTGGGCTCAGGCTGAGGGTCACAATGTGTGTTTGTGACCAATGTGGCCCGCAAGAATGGGCCGGGCCTCATGGGCCACACTGGTTTCAACTACCCTGAACCTTGGACAACATGCCAACCATAAGTTTTCTGGCCATGGGGAAAGAGTTCTGATTTCTGCATCATTTTCAAACCAAGGCGTGATTGGAGATAAGGTCTAGGTTCTGATGCCTGAAAACCGAGGTTGAGAAGAGATGACGACCTAAGGCCATGAGGGGTCCGATGTGCTCAGTGTGCGATCAGCTGTCTGGGTGGGGCCAGGAGGTCAAGGATCAGGCTGTGTCAGAAAGGGCATTAGTGCCCAGGTCAGCCTATATATTTGGGGTACAGCCGAATGGCGTACCCTGTTGATCCTCATTTGGGGTTTCTGGGTAGCCCCAGAGGGCAATGTTTTTCGTCTGGAGGGCAGGCAGAGGGCAGGCAGAGTGCTGCATTGTAGTTCTGGATTGCAAAACTGGAGGGCTTCTGGAACAGTAGTCTGAGGAAGGAAGTCTGAGAACCCAAGCTAGGCCTAGGTTTCTGGGTGAGGATATGGCAGGTACAATCTACAGACCTGAATCGAGATCTCGTGCATCTGAAGTCAGGGCGAGGATCAGACGATCGCTCAGGTTGGACATTCTTTCCCTGATGGCCCATACTTGAAGGGGGTTGGATCACGAGGCCATGGGTGTTTTCGCACGATGGGAGTTATGAGATACTCCAAACTGCAAAGCTTCTTCTGCAGGACAATTGAGACCTGTTGGTTGGCTCCAGGACAATTCCGACCAGGGTTCTAAGGATGGATGGCAGGGTAGCCCACCTCGCATTTCAATTGACTCCAAGCAACAAGACGGGTTAGATCTGCTGGATCTGGGTACAACCACGGAGGCTGAGTTGAAATGGACTCTCCCGTGGATGTGTCCTAATGTGATTTTGTGTCTATGGAGAGCTTGGAATGAAGCGGTGGCACTGGGGCCCTGAAGTGTTCTCCTAAAGAGAGGCTTTCACACAGCTCCATCGTGCAAGTTTCCCATGTGTAGATGAGATTTGTTCTGATGGGTGAGTCAAGATACAGCCATATGCTGTTATTGAAATCCAGGCCTCTGAGGAGAGATGCCTGGAAACCAAAGCAATGGATCCGATAGGTGCCTAGGGGCCTGTAGGTTCCTTTTTACCTCTGGGGACATCAGTCTACGGGTCTGAGTGCAGGTAGGTGCTCAGATGGGCCCAGTATGACCCTGTTTGTCCTGGGAAGCCACAAATATTGGGATGGCCTCTGGGACTTTGGAGGTTTATCCTATTAGTAGGGTTGTGGCCATTGGAATGGGCACTTACAATTCCCTTGGAGAGGGCAAGCACAGTCGTCAGGTTTGGCTCCAGGGGCCTGAGCCTGTAGGGTGTGTAGGCCAGGGCTGTTTGGACAGTTGTCTGAACACACAAACTCGGGTATGTTTCGGGTCAAAGGTATGGCAAGACTGAACTACAGTGCATGAGGAGAAGTCTTCGGGATATGAAAAAAGGGCGAGTGTGAGGCCCTTGCTCACGTTTTTGTCTCTGGATATCCTGTCACACATGGTCTGAAATTTCCGGGTGACTTCATGGGAAATGGACGAGTCTTACACTCTGGGCTTTGGCCCCGTCCAAAGAGTTTGGGGTCATCCTGTTGGATGGAAGAAGTCCGTTGTTCTGTTGTTGTTGATTTGTTTTGTTTTGTTTTTCAACCTCAGGTGTCCCACCAAATGAGGGATTCCAGAGTAGAGCCCTGGGGAGGGGCGACTGGACAACCAGAAATCTGGCGATAAATTGGGGCCTAGGGACATGTCAAGCTTATTATGACATCTAATGGTCCAGCCACTGAGAGGAAGTACTAGAGGACAGGACTCACGCTGACAGTCGCAATGCGTGTTTATGCCCTCGTCGCACTCAAGAATGGGCGGGGCCTCAGGGTGAATGCTGGTTTCTCCTACACTGAACGTTGGACAACATGCCAACCACAAGTTTTCTTGCCATGGGTAAGGAAGAGTTCTGATTTCTGCATCACAGTCACCCCTGGGCAGTGATTGGAGATAAGGTCTAGGTTCTGAAGCCTGAAAACAGAGGTAAGGAAGAGATGATGACCTAAGGCCATGGCGTGTCTGATGTGCTCTGTGTGCATTCAGCTGTCTGGGTGTTGGTCACGAGGTGTGGGCTCAGGTTGTGAGACAGTGCATTAGTGCCCAGGTTGGACTATATATTTTGGGTGCCTTCGAGTGCCGTGTAGGTTCTTATCTGAAGAACTCTTCAGGATATGAAGAATGAGCGAGTCTGAGGCGCGTGCTCAGGCTTTTGTCTCTGGATTCTCTAGCAGCAATGGCCGTGGAATGTTCGGAAGACCTCATGGGACATGGACGAATCTTGCTCTCCATGGATATGGCCCGATCCCAATTGTTTTTCGTCAATCTGTGGGATGGGAGGACTCCTTTCAGGTTTGTTACATCAGGATCCAACCAAACGAGGAACTCCAAAGCTGAGCCCTGGAGAAGAGTGAAGGGACTTCCCGAACTATGGTTAAAAATTGGGGCCTAGGGGCATGGCAAGCCCAATATGCTGTCTCTCCATCCAGCCACTGAGAGGCCGTACCTGAGGACTGGGCTCATGCTGAAGGTCACAATGTGTGTTTGTGACCAATGTGGACCGAAAGCATGGGCTTGTCCTCATGGGCCACACTGATTTCAACTACACTGAACCTTGGACAACATGCCAAACACAAGGTTTCTTGCCATGGGGAAAGAGTTCTGATTTCTGCATCCTTTTCAAATCCGGGCCATGATTGGAGATAAGGTCTAGGTTCTGAATCCTGAAAACTGAGGTTGAGAAGAGATAACGACCTAAGGACATGGCGGGTTCGATTTGTTTAGTGTGCTGCCAGCTGTCTGAGTGGGGCCAGGAGGCCCAGGCTCAGGCTGTGTCAGAAATGGTATTAGTGCCCAGGTAAGCCTATATATTTGGGGTACAGCCGAATGGCGTACAGGTTGATCCTCATTTGGGGATTCTGGGTAGCCCCAGAGAGCAATGTTTTTCTTCTGGAGGGCTGGCAGAGTGCTGCATTGTAGTTCTGGATTGCAAAACTGGAGCGCTTGTGGGCCAGTAGTCTGAGGACGGAAGTCTGAGCACCCAAGCTAGGTCTAGGTTTCTGGGTGAGGTTATGGCAGGCACAATCTACAGACCTGAATCGAGATCTCGTGCATCTAAAGTCAGGGCGAGGATCAGACGATCGCTCAGGTTGGACATTCTGTCCCTGATGGCCCCTTCTTGACGGGGGGAAGGATCACGAGGCCTTGGGGGTTTTCCCACAATGGGAGTTGTGAGAAGCTCCCAACTGCAAAGATTCTTCTGCAGGACAATTAAGACCTGTTGGTTGGCTCAGGACAACGATTCCGAGCAGAGTTCTAAGGATGGATGGCTGGGTAGCCCACCTCGCATTCCCATTGTCTCCAAGCAACAAGACAAGTTAGATCTGCTGGATCTGGGGGAGCATCCTAGGAGGCTGAGTTGAAATGGACTCTCCCGTGGATGTGTCCTAATATGATTTTGTGTCTATGGAGACCTTGGAATGAAGCGGTGGCACTGGGGCCCTGAAGGGTTCTCCTAAAGAGAGGCTTTCACACAGCTCCATCGTGCAAGTTTCCCATGTGTAGATGAGATTTGTTCTGATGGGTGAGTCAAGAAACAGCCATATGCTGTTATTGAAATCCAGGTCTCTGAGGAGAGATGCCTGGAAACCAAAGCAATGGATCCGAAGGGTTCCTAGGGGCCTGTTCGTTCCTTTTTACCTCTGTGGACATCAGTCTACGGTTCTGAGATCCGGTAGGTGCTCAGGTGCGCCCAGATTGCCCCTGTTTGCCCTGGGAAGCCACAAATATTGGGATGGCCTCAGGGACTTTGGAGGTTTATCCTCTTAGTAGGATTGTGGCCATTGGAATGGGCACATACAATTCCCTTGGAGAGGGCAAGCAGAGTCGTCAGGTTTGTCTCCAGGGGCCTGAGCCTGTAGGGTGTGAAGGTCAGGGCTCTTTGGACAGTTGTCTGAACACACAAACTCGGGTATGTTTCGGGTCAAAGGTATGCCAAGACTGAACTACAGTGCATGAGGAGAAGTCTTCGGGATATGAAAAAAGGGCGAGTGTGAGGCTCTTGCTCATGTTTTTATCTCTGGATATCTTATCACTCATGGTTGTGAAATTTCCGGGTGACTTCATGGGAAATGGACGAGTCTTAATCTCTGGGGGTTTGGCCCCGTCCAAAGAGTTTGGGGTCATTCTGTCGGATGGAAGAAGTCCGTTGTTCTGTTGTTGTTGATTTGTTTTCTTTTGTTTTTCAACCTCAGGTGTCCCACCAAATGAGGGATTCCAGAATAGAGCCCTGGGGAGGGGCGACTGGACAACTAGAAATCTGGATAAAAATTGAGGCCTAGGGACATGTTAAGCCCATTATGACATCTAATGGTCCAGACAATGAGAGGACGTACTAGAGGACAGGACTCACGCTGAGGGTCACAATGCGTGTTTTTGCCCTCTACACACTCAAGAATGGGCGGGGCCTCAGGGTGAATGCTGGTTTCTCCTACACTGAACGTTGGACAACATGCCAACCACAAGGTTTCTTGCCATGGGTAAGGAAGAGTTCTGATTTTTGAATCACAGTCACCGCTGGGCAGTCTTTGGAGATAAGGTCTAGGTTCAGAAGCCTGAAAACAGAGGTAGGAAAGAGATGATGACCTAAGGCCATGGCGGGTCTGATGTGCTCAGTGTGCGGTCAGCTGTCTGGGTGTTGGTCACGAGGTCCGGGCTCTGGTTGTCAGAGAGTGCATTAGTGCCCAGGTTAGACTGTATATTTTGGGTGCATTCGAGTGCCGTGTAGGCTCTTATCTGAAGAACTCTTCGGGATATGAAGAATGAGCGAGTCTGAGGCGCATGCCCTGGCTTTTGTCTCTGGATTTTTTATCAGCGATGGCCGTAGAATGTTGGGGAGGCCTCATGGGATATGGACGAATCTTGCTCTCTGTGGATTTGGCCCGACCCAATTGCTTTTCGTCAATCTGTGGGATGGGAGGACCCCTTTCAGGTTTGTTACCTCAGGTGTCCCACCAAAAGAGGAATTCCAAAGCAGAGCCCTGGGGAAGACTGTAGGGACACCCGAAATATGGTTAAATTGGGGCCTAGGGGAATGGCAAGCCTAATGCGTTTTTATGCCCTCGTCGCACTCAAGAATGGGCGGGGCCTCAGGGTGAATGCTGGTTTCTCCTTCACTGAACGTTTGACAACATGCCAACCACATGGTTTCTTGACACTGGTAAGAATAGGTTCTGTAATCTGCATCACAGTCACCCCTGGGCAGTGATTGGAGATAAGGTCTAGGTTTTGAAGCCTGAAAACTGAGTTAGGGAAGAGATGATGACCTAAGGCCATGGCGGGTCTGATGTGCTCAGTGTGCACTTAGCTGTCTGGGTGTTGGTCACGAGGTCCGGGCTCAGGATGTCAGACAGTGCATTAGTGCCCAGGTTAGACTATATATTTTGGGTACCTTCGAGTGCCGTGTAGGTTCTTATCTGAAGAACTCTTCAGGATATGAAGAATGAGCGATTCGGAGGCGCATGCTCAGGCTTTTGTCTCTGGATTTTGTATCAACGATGGCCGTGGAATGTTGGGGAGGCCTCATGGGCCATGGACGAATCCTGCTCTCTGTGGATTTGGCCCGATCCCAATTGTTTTTCGTCAATCTGTGGGATGGGAGGACTCCTTTCAGGTTTGTTACCTCAGGGGTCCCACCAAAAGAGGAATTCCAATGCAGAGCCCTGGGGAACAGTGTTGGGACAACCCGCTCTATCGTTAAAAATTTGGGCCTAGTTGCATGGAAAGCCCAATATGCTGTCTCTCCATCCAGCCAGTGAGAGGCCTTACCTGAGGACTGGGTTCATGCTGAGGGTCACAATGTGTGTTTGTGAACAATGTGGCCTGCAAGCATGGGCGGGGCCTCATGGGCCACCCTAGTTTCATCTAATCTGAACCTTGGACAACATGCCAACCACAAGGTTTCTTGCCATGGGGAAAGAGTTCTGATTTCTGCATCATTTTCAAACCCGGGACGTGATTGGAGATAAGGTCTAGGTTCTGAAGCCTAAAAACCGAAGTTGAGAAGAAATGACGTCCTAAGTCCATGGCGGATCCGATGTGCTCAGTGTGAGGCCAGCTGTCTGGGTGGGGCCAGGAGCTCCAGGCTCAGGCTGTGTCAGAAAGGGCATTAGTGCCCAGGTCAGCCTATATATTTGGGGTAGAGCCGAATGGCGTCAGGTTGATCCTCATTTGGTGTTTCTGGGTAGCCCCAGAGGGCAATGTTTTTCTTCTGGAGGGCAGGCAGAGTGCTGCATTGTAGTTCTGGATTGCCAAACTGGAGGGCTTGTGGGCCAGTAGACTGAGGACGGAAGTCTGAGAACCCAAACTAGGCCTAGGTTTCTGGTTGAGACCTGAATCGAGATCTCGTGCATCTGAAGTCAGGGCGAGGATCAGACGATCGCTCAGGTTGGACATCTGTCCCTGATGGCCCCTTCTTGAAGGTGGGGGTGGATCACGAGGCCTTGGGTGTTTTCCCACGATGGGAGTTGTGAGAAGCTCCCAACTGCAAAGATTCTTCTGCAGGACAATTGAGACCTGTTGGTTGTCTCCAGGACAACGATTCCGAGCATGGTTCTAAGGATGGATGGCTGGGTAGCCCACCTCGCATTCCAATTGTCTCCAAGCAACAAGACAGTTTAGAACTGCTGGATCTGGGGGAGCAACCGAGGAGGATGAGTTGAGATGGACTCTCCCGTGGATGTGTCCTAATATGATTTTGTGATTATGGAGACCTTGGAATGAAGCGGTGGCCCTGGGGCCCTGAAGGGTTCTCCTAAATAGAGGCTTTCACACAGCTCCATCGTGCAAGTTTCCCATGTGTAGATGAGATTTGTTCTGATGGGTGAGTCAAGAAACAGCCATATGCTGATAATGAAATCCAGTCCTCTGAGGAGAGATGCCTGGAAACCAACGTAATGGATCCGATAGGTGCCTAGGGGCCTGTTCATTCCTTTTTACATCTGGGGACATCAGTCTTCCGGTGGGAGAGCAGGTAAGTTCTCAGATGGGCCCAGATTTCCCCTGTTTGTCCTGGGAGCCACAATATTGGGAAGGCCTCAGGGAATTTGGACGTTTATCGTATTAGTAGGGTTGTGGCCATTGGAGTGGGCACATACAATTCCCTTGGAGTGGGAAAGCACAGTCGTCAGGTTTGGCTCTATGGGCCTGAGCCTGTAGGGTGTGTAGGCCAGGGCTTTTTGGACAGTTGTCTGAAAACACAAATTCGGCTTATTTTTCGGGTCATATGTATGGCAGGACTGATCTACAGACCATGAGGAGAACTCCTCGGGATATGAAAATAGGGCGAGTGTGAGGCTCTTGCTCAAGTTTTTGTCCCTGGATATCGTGTCACTCATGGTCGTGAAATTTCCAGGTGACTTCATGGGAAATGGAAGAGTCTTACTCTCTGGGGGTTTGGCCCCGTCCAAAGAGTTTGGGGTCATTCTGTGGGACGGAGGAAGTCCGTTGTTCTGTTGTTGTTGATTTGTTTTGTTTTGTTTTTCAACCTCCGGTGTCCCACTGAATGAGGGATTCCAGAGTAGAGCCCTGGGGACGGGCGACTGGAGAACCAGAAACCTGGTTAAAAATTGGGGCCTAGGGACATGTCAAGCCCATTATGACATCTAATGGTCCAGCCACTGAGTGGACGTATTAGAGGACAAGACTCACGCTGAGAGTCACAATGCGTGTTTATGCCCTCGTCGCACTCAAGAATGGGCGGGGCCTCAGGGTGAATGTGGTTTCTCCTACACTGAACGTTGGACAACATGCCAACCACAAGGATTCTTGCCATGGTTAAGGAAGAGTTCTGATTTCTGCATCACAGTCACCCCTGGCAGTGATTGGAGATAAGGTCAAGGTTCAGAATCCTGAAAACTGAGGTAGGGAAGAGATGATGAACTAAGGCCATGGCGGGACTGATGTGCTCAGTGTGCGGTCAGCTGTCTGGGTGTTGATCACGAGATCCTGGCTCAGGTGTCAGACAGTGTTTAGTACACAGGTTAGACTATATATTTTGGGTGCCTTCGAGTGCCGTGTAGGTTCTTATCTGAAGAACTCTTCAGGATATGAAGAATGAGCGAGTCTGAAGCACGTACTCAGGCTTTTGTCTCTGGATTTTGTATCAGTGATGGACGTGGAATGTTGGGTAGGTCTCATGGGCCATGGACTTATCCTGCTCTCTGTGGATTTGCCTCGATCCCAATTGTTTTTCGTCAATCTGTTGGATGGGAGGACTCCTTTCAGGTTTGTTACCTCAGGTGTCCCACCAAAAGAGGAATTCCAAAGCAGAGCCCTGGGGAAGAGTAAGGGACAACCCGAACTATGGTTAAAAATTGGGGCATAGGGGCATGGCAAGCCCAATATGCTGTCTCTTCATCCAGCTTCTGAGAGGCCTTACCTGAGGACTGGGCTAAGGCTGTGGGTCACAATGTGAGTTTGCCACCTATGTGGCCCGCGAGCAATGGTGGGGCCTCATCGGACAAACAGGTTTCCACTACACTGAACGTCGGACAACAAGCCAACCACAAGATTCTTGACATTGGGAAGGAGTTCTGATTTCTGCATCATTTTCAAACCTGGGCAGTGATTGAAGATATGGTCTATGATCTGAATCCTGAAAACCGAGGTTGGGAAGAGATAACGACCTAAGGCAATGGCTGGTCCTATGTACTAAGTGAGCGGCAAGCTGTCTGGGTGGGGCCAGGAGGTCCAGGCTCAGCCTCTGTCAGAAAGGGCATTATTGCCCAGGTCAGCCTATATATTTGGGTACAGCCAAGTGGCGTGCAGGTTGATCTTCATTTGGGGTTTCTGGGTAGCCCCAGAGGGCAATGTTTTTCTTCTGGAGGGAAAGCAGAGTGCTGCATTGTAATTCTGGATTGCCAAACTGGAGGGCTTGTGGGCCATTAGTGTGAGGATGGAAGTCTGAGGACACCAGCTAGGCTTAGGTTTCTGGGTGAGGACATGGCAGGCACAATATATAGACCTGAATTGAGATCTCGTGCATCTGAAGTCAGGGTGAGGATCAGACTATTTCTCAGGTTGTACCTTATGTCCCTGAAGGCCCCTTCATGAAGGGGGGGTATCACGAGGCCATGGGGGTTTCTCACGATGGGAGTTGTGAGAAGCTCCCAACTGCAAAGATTCTTCTGCAGGACAATTGAGACCTGTTGGTTGGCTCCAGGCCAATGATTCTGAGCAGGTTTCTAAGGATGGATGACGGGGTAGCCCACCTCGCATTCCAATTGTCTCCTAGCAACAAGACAAGTTAGATCTGCTGGATTTCGCGGAGCAACTGAATATGCTGAGTTGAATTGGACTCTCCCATGGATGTGTCCTAATATGATTTTGTGTCTATGGAGACCTTGGAATGAAGCAGTGGCACTGGGCCCCTGAAGTGTTCTCCGAAAAAGAGGCTTTGACACACCTCCCACGTGCAAGTTTCCTATGTGTAGATGAGTTTTGTTCTGATGGGTGAGTCAAGAAACAGCCATATGCTGGTACTGAAATCCAGGCCTCTGAGGAAGATGCCTGGAAACCAAAGCAATGGATCCGATTAGGGCCTAGGGGCCTGTTCATTCCTTTTTACCTCTACGGATATCAGTCTACAAGTCTGAGGGCAGGTAGATTCTCAGATGTGCTCAGATTGCTCCTGTTTGTCCTGGCATGCCACCACTATTGGGATGGCCTCAGGGACTTTGGAGGTTTATTCTATTAGTACAGTTGTGGCCATTGGAATGGGCACAGAAATTCCCTTGGAGAGGGCAAGTACAGTCCTCAGGTTGGCTCCAGGGGCCTGAGCCTGTAGGGTGTGTAGGCCTGGGCTCTTTGGACAGTGGTCTGAAAACACAAACTCGGATAATGTTTCGGGTCATAGGTATGGTAGGACTGATCTACAGACCATGAGGAGAACTATTCGGGATATGAAAAATGGGCGAGTGTGAGGCTCTTGCTCATGGTTTTATCTCTGGATATCGTGCCATTCATGTTCATGAAATATCCGGGTGACTACATGGGAAATCGACGAGTCTTACTTTCTGGGGGTTTGGCCCCGTCCAAAGAGTTTGGGGTCATTCTGTGGGATGGAAGAAGTCCGTTTTTGTTGTTGTTGTTGTTGTTGTTGTTTTGTTTTGTTTTTCAAACCCCACCAAATGAGGGATTCCAGAGTAGAGCCCTGGGGAGGGGCGATTGGACATCCAGAACACTGGTTTAAATTTGGGGCCTAGGGACATGTCCAGCCATTATGGCATCTAATGTTCTAGCCACTGAGAGGACGTACTAGAGGACAGGACTCACGCGGAGGGTCACAATGCGTGTTTATGCCGTCGTCGTTCTCAAGAATGGGCGGGGCCATAGGGGGAATGCTGGTTTCCCCTACACTGAACGTTGGACAACATTCCAACCACAAGGTTTCTTGCCATGGGTAAGGAAGAGTTCTGATTTCTGCATCACACTCACCCTTGGGCAGTGATTGGAGATAAGGTCTAGATTCTGAAGCCTGAAAACTGAGGTAGGGAAGAGATGATGACCTAAGGCCACGGCGGGTCTTATGGGCTCAGGGTGCGGTCAGCTGTCTGGGTGTTGCTCAGGAGGTCCCGGCTCAGGGTGTGTCAGACAGTGCATTACTGCCCAGGTTAGACTATATAATTTGGGTACATTCGAGTGCCGTGTAGGTTTATTCTCATTTAATGTGCCCGGGCAGCTTATTGGGCAATATTTTGTTTCTCGAGGGCAGGCAGAGTGCTGCAATGATGGTCCGGAATTGCCAAACTTGTCGGCTTCGGGGGCCAGGAGTGTGAGGACGGAAGTCTGAGAACACAAGCTAGACTTGGGATTCAGGGCGAGGGCACGGCATGTACATCTTGAAGATCTCAAGCAATATCTCATTCATCTGAAGTCAGAGCGAGGATCAGACGTTGGCTCAGCTTGGATTTTCTGTTCATGACGGCCCCTTCATGAAGGGAGCCGAATCTCGAGGCCGTGGAGGTATTCCCACGTTGGGAGTGGTGGGATGCCCCCTCCAAGGATTCCTTCTGCGGGACAATTGAGACCTGTTGGACAGCTCCAGGACATCCCATATGGATGAGTCCAGACCAACGTTCGAGGATGGATGCCTGGGAATCCCGCCTCACATTCCAATTGTCTCCTAGCAACAAGACAGTTTAGATCTGATGGCTCTGCGGGAGCAACCGGGGTGCCTGAGTTGAAATGGACTTTCCTGAGGATGGGTCTAATGTGTGTTTGTGTCCATGAGGGCCTTGGAATGGGGCGGTGGTACCGGGACCCTGAAGTATTCTCCTAAGCTTTTGACATAGCTCCCATGCACAAGTATCCTTTTGGAGATGAGGTTTGTTCTGATGGGTGCCTCAGGAAAACCCCAATGCTGGTATTGGAATCCAGGGTTTTGAGGAGACATGCCTGTAAACCAAAGCAATGGATCCGATTTTGGCCTAGGGTCCTGTCTGGTTCAATCTTCTTCTCTGGTGACATCCTTCTAGGGTATGAGTGGAGGTAGATGCTCAGCTGGTGTCAGACTGCCCTTTTTTGTCCCGGGCGACCTATACTATTGGGATGGCCTCAGGGACTTTGGAGGGTTCTCCTAACTTGTACAATTTTGGACAATGGAATGGGCAGAATTCCCATGGATTGGGTAGGCACAGTCCTAATGTGTGGCTCCAGGGTCCCCACCCTGGAGGGTATGCGGCCCAGGACTTTGAGGACAGAAGTCTGAAAACACAACCTCAGCTTATGTTTGGGGATGTAGGTATGGCAGGACCAATCTACAAACCATGAGAAGACATCTTCAGGATATGAAGATAGTGCGAGTCTGAGGCGCTTGCTTAGGCTTTTGTCTCTGGATTTTGTATCAGCGATGGCCGTGGAATGTCGAGGAGGCCTCATGGGCCATGGACGAATCTTGCTCTCTGTGATTTTGGCCCGATCCCAATTGTTTTTCGTCAATCTGTTGGATGGAGGACTACTTTCAGGGTTGTTACCTCAGGTGTCCCACCAAAAGAGGAATTCCAAAGCAGAGCCCTGGGGAAGAGTGAAGGGACAACACGAATTATGGTTAAAAATTGGGGCCTAGGGGCTTGGCAAGCCCAATATGCTGTCTGTTCATCCAGCCACTGAGAGGCCTTACCTGAGGACTGGGCTAAGGCTGAGGGTCACAATGTGTGTTTGCAACCTATGTGGCCTGCGAGCAATGGCGGGTCCTCATTGGACACACTGGTATCCACTACACTGAACATTATACAACAAGCCTACCACAAGGTTTCTTGCCATCGGGAAAGAGTTCTGATTTATGCATCATTTTCAAACATGGGCAGTGAATGGAGATAAGGTCTAGGTTCTAAATCCTGAAAACCGAGGCTGGGAAGAGATAACGACCTAAGGCAACTTCAAAGATTCTTCTGCAGGACAATTGAGACCTGTTTGTTGGCTCCAGGCTAACGATTCCGTTTAGGGTTCTAAGGATGGATGGCTGGGTAGCCCACCTCGCATTCCAATTGTCTCCTAGCAACAAGACAAGTTAGATCTGCTGGATCTTGCGGAGCAACCGAATACGCTGAGTTGAAATGGACCCTCGTGTGGATGGGTCCTAATGTGTTTTTGTGTCTATGGTACCTTGGAATGACGCGGTGGCACTGGGGCCCTGAAGGGTTCTCAAAGAGAGGCTTTCACACAGCTCCCACGTGCAAGTTTCCCATGTGTAGATGAGACTTGTTCTGGTGGGTGAGTCAAGAAACAGCCATATGCTGGTACTGAAATCCAGGCCTCTGAGGAGAGATGCCTTGAAACCAAAGCAATGGATCCGATTAGGGCCTAGGGGCCTGTTCGTTCCTTTTTACCTCTGGGGATATCAGTCTACGAGTCTGAGTGCAGGTAGGTTCTCAGATGGGCTCAGATTGCTCCGGTTTGTCCTGGGAAGCCACCACTATTGGGATGGCCTCAGGGACTTTGGAGATTTATCCTATTAGTAGCGTTGTGGCCATTGGAATGGGCACACAGAATTCCCTTGGAGAGGGCAAGTACAGTCCTCAGCTTGGCTCCAGGGGCCTAAGCCTGTAGGCTGTGTAGGCCAGGGCTGTTTGGACAGTTGTCTGAAAACACAAACTCGGCTTATGTTTCGGGTCATAGGTATGGCAGGACTGATCTACAGACCATGAGGAGAACTCTTCGGGATATGAAAAAAGGGCGAGTGTGAGGCTCTTGCTCAAGTATTTATCTCTGGATATCATGGCATTCATGGTCATGAAATTTCCGGGTGACTTCATGGGAAATGGACGAGTCTTACTCCCTGGGGGTTTGGCCCATTCCAAAGAGTTTGGAGTCATTCTGTGGGACGGAAGAAGTCCGTTTTTTGTCGTTGTTGTTTTGTTTCGTTTTGTTTTTCAAACTCAGTTGTCCCACCAAATGAGGTATTCCAGAGTAGAGCCCTGGGGAGGGGTGAATTGACAACCAGAAATCTGGTTAAATATGGGTCCTATGGACAGCTAGACTTGGTTTTCAGGGCGAGGCCAGGCATGTATCCCCTGAAGATCTGAAGCAATATCTCATGCATCTGAAATCACAGCGAGGATCAGACATTGGCTCAGCTTGGATTTTCTGTTCATGACGGCCTCTTCATAAAGGGAGCCGAATCTCGAGGCCGTGGAGGTTTTCCCACGTTGGGAGTGGTGGGATGCCCCCTCCAAGGATTCCTTCTGTGGGACAATTGAGACCTGTTGGACAGCTCCAGGACATCCAATATGGATGAGTCCAGACCAACGTTCAAGGATGGATGCCTGGGAAGCCCGCCTAGCATTCCAATTGTCTCCTAGCGACAAGACAGTTTAGATCTGATGGCTCTGCGGGAGCAACCGGGGTGGCTGAGTTGAAATGGACTTTCCTGAGGATGGGTCTAATGTGTGTTTGTGTCCATGAGGGCCTTGTAATGGGGCCGTGGCACCGGGACCCTGAAGTATTCTCCTCAGCTTTTGACATAGCTCCCATGCACCAGTTTCCTTGTGGAGATGAGGTTTGTTCTGATGGGTGCCTCAGGAAAACCCCAATGCTGGTATTGGAATCCAGGGTTTTGAGGAGACATGCCTGTAAACCAAAGCAATGGATCCGATTTTGGCCTAGGGTCCTGTCTGGTTCAATCTTCTTCTCTGGGGACATCCTTCTAGGGTATGAGTGGAGTTAGATGCTCAGCTGGTGTCAGACTGCCCTTTTTTGTCCCGGGCTACCTATACTATTGGGATGGCCTCAGGGACTTTGGAGGGTTCTCCTAATTTGTACGATTTTGGACAATAGAATGGGCAGAATTCCCATGGATTGGGTAGGCACAGTCCTAATGTGTGGCTCCAGAGTCGCCAGCCTGGATGGTGTGTGGCCCAGGACTTTGAGGACAGAAGTCTGAAAACACAAACTCAGCTTATGTTTGGGGACGTAGGTATGGCAGGCCCGATCTACAAACCATGAGAAGACATCTTCAGGATATGAAGACAGTGCGAGTCTCAGGCGCTTGATCAGGCTTTTGTCTCTGGAGTTTGTTTCAGCGATGGCCGTGGAATGTCGAGGACGCCTCATGGGCCATGGACGAATCTTGCTCTCTGTGGATTTGGCCCAATCCCAATTGTTTTTCGTCAATCTGTTGAATGGAGGACTCCTTTCAGGGTTGTTACCTCAGGTGTCCCACCAAAAGAGGAGTTCCAAAGCAGAGCCCTGGGGAAGAGTGAAGGGACAACCCGAACTATTGTTAAAAATTGGGGCCTAGGGGCATGGCAATGTCAATATGCTGTCTCTTCTTCCAGCCACTGAGAGGCCTTACCTGAGGACTGGGCTAAGGCTGTGAGTCACAATGTGTGTTTGCCACCTATGTGGCCTGCGAGCAATGGCGGGGTCTCATTGGACACACTGGTATCCACTACACTGAACATTATACAACAAGCCTACCACAAGGTTTCTTGCCATCGGGAAAGAGTTCTGATTTCTGCATCATTTTCAAACATGGGCAGTATTGGAGATAAGTTCTAGGTTCTAAATCCTGAAAACCGAGGCTGGGAAGAGATAACGACCTAAGGCAATGGCTGGTCCGATGTGCTCTGTGAGCGGCCATCTGTATGGGTGGGGCCAGGAGGTCCAGGCTCAGCCTCTGTCAGAAAGGGCATTATTGCCCAGGTCAGCCTATACATTTTGGGTACAGCCAAGTGGCGTGCAGGTTGATCTTCATTTGGGGTTTCTGGGTAGCCCCAGAAGGCAATGTTTTTCTTTTGGAGGGCAGGCAGAGTGCTGCATTATAATTCTGGATTGCCAAACTGGAGGGCTAGTGAGCCAGTAGTCTGTGTACAGAAGTCTGAGGACACAAGGAAGGCTTAGGTTTCTGGGTGAGGACATGGCAGGCACAATCTACAGACCTGAACCGAGATCTCCTGCATCTGAAGTCAGAGTGAGGATCAGACGATCGCTCATGTTGGACATTATGTCCCTGATGGCCAATTTATGAAGGGGGGGGATCATGTGGCCATGGGAGTTCTCTCACGATGGGAATTCTGAGAAACTCCCAACTGCAAAGATTCTTCTGCAGGACAATTGAAACCTGTTGGTTGGCTCCAGGTCAACGATTCCGAGCAGGGTTTTAAGGATGGATGGCGGGGTAGGCCACCTCACATTCCAATTGTCTCCTAGCAACAAGACAAGTTAGATCTGCTGGATCTCCCGGCGCAACCGAATACGCTGAGTTGAAATGGACTCTCCTGTCGATGGGTCCTAATGTGTTTTTGTGTCTATGGAGACCATGTAATGGGGCAGGGCACACAGGCCCTGAAGGATTCTCCTAACTGGAGGTTTTGAGACATCTTCAAAGGATAATTTTCCCGTGTGGAGAAGAGATTTGTTCTGATTGCTGCCTCATGAAATCCCCATATGCTAATATTGGAAACCAGGCCTCTGAGGAGAGATACCTGTAACCGAAAGCAATGAATCTGATTCAGGCCTAGGGGCCTGTCTGATTCAATCTTCTTCTCTGGGGACATCCATCTACGCTGAGTAGAGGCAGATGCTCAGCTGGTTTCAGATGACCCTTGTTTGTCCTGGGCGTCCTACATTATTGGGATGTCCTTGGGGACTCTGGAGGTTTTTCCTAATTTGTACGATTTTGGACAATGAAATGGGCAGAATTCCCGTGGTATGGACAGGCACAGTCCTGATGTGTGGCTCCAGGGGCCCCAGCCTTAAGGGTCTGTGGGCCAGGAATGTGGGGACAGAAGTCTGAAAACACAAACTCGGCTTAGGTTTGGGAAGTAGGTATGGCAGGCCCGATCTATAGACCGTGAGGAGAACTCTTCGGGATACGACAAAAGAGCGAGTGTGAGGCGCTTGCTCAGACTTTTGTCTCTGGATTTGTTGTCAACGATGGCTGTGGAATCTCGGGGAGGCCTCATGGGCCATGGACGAGACTTCCTCTCTGTGAATTTGGTCCCATCCCAATTGTTTGGGGTCAATCTGAAGGATGGGAGGAGTCCTTTTAGTTTTGATACCTCAGGTGTCTCACCAAAAGAGGGATTCCAAAGCAGAGCTCAGGGGAGGGATGAGTGGACAACCCGAACAATCCAATTGGGGTGAGGTCGAGAACCGAGCAGGTTGATCCTCATTTGGGGTTTATGGAGATCCCCATAGAGCAACGTTTTTCTTCTGGAGGGCCAGCATAGGGCTGCATTTTGGTTCCAGAATTCCAAGTCTTGAGGACATGTTTGCCAGGAGTGTGAGGAAGGAAGTCTGAAAACACAAGGTAGCCCGAGGTTTGGGCCCACTGTGCAGAGGCTGAATCGAGAGGTCATGCATCTGAGGTCAGGGGGAGTATCAGATGTTGCCTCAAGCTGGAGTTTTTGTCCATGACGGCCCCTTCTTGAAGAGGGTGGGGGCGTCATGAGGCCAGGGAGGTTTCCCTACGCTGGGAGGTGTGAGCTGCTCCAAACTTCAAAGTTTCCTTCTTCAGGACAGTCGAGTACTATTGGATGGTTCCACGATGCCCCATACAGAAAGACTCGAGAGCAGGGGCTTAAGCATGGATGCCGAGAAATGCCAACTCACCTTCCCATTGCCTGGTCGAGACAAGGCACGCTCAATCTGCGGGCTCTTGGGTGTGCTACCCAGAAGGCTGAGTTTAAATGGACTTTCCTGAGAATTAGTCATAATGTGGGTTGGTGGCCATGGAGACCTTGGAATGTGTCGGTAGCTAAGGGACTCTGCAGGATTCTCCAACCCGAAGGGTTTGACACAACTCCAACAAGGAAGCTTTCCATGTGGAGATGAGAGGTGTTCTGTCTGGTGCCTCAGGATAGCCCCATATGCTGGTCTTCGAACCCAGGCCTCTGAGGAGTGATACCTGGACACCAAAGCAAGAGTTCATAATAGGGCCTAGGGGCCTGTCTGGTTCAATCTTCTGTCTCTGCGGATATCAGTCTGTGTGTCTGCATGGAGGTAGTAGTTGCTCAGCTGGTGTCATAATGCCCCTGTTTGTCCAGTGCGGCTTGCGGTAGTGGGATGTCCTTGGGGACCTTGAGGTTTCTACTATTTTGTAGAGTTGTGGCCAATGGAACGGGCAGTTTCTTAGGAGAGAGCAGGCACAGTTCTGTGGTGTGGCTCCAGAGACCCCAGCCTGGAGGCGGTGAGGGCCACGGCTCTGCAGACAGACATTCAAAAACCGAAACTGAGCTCAGGTTTGGGGCCGAGGTTATGGCAGGCCTGATCTACAGTCCGTGAGGGGAGCTCCTCTGGATATGAAAGAAGGGTGAGAGGGAGGCAGTCGCTCAGTCTTTTGTCTCTGGATATTTTGTCCACAATGGCCGTTTAATGTAGGAGTTGCCTCATGGGTCGTAGAAGTCTCCCTCTCTGGTAGTTTGTCCAGCCCCCAGAGTTTGGCGTCATTCTGTGGGAAGGGAAGAGTCCTGTTTTCTGCTTCATGTGTCCCCCCATTAGAGGGATTCTGGAGCATAGCAGTGGGTACTGACAACTGGAATACTGGCTCTCTAGTTAAGCCTGGGGGCCAATGGATATGACAAGCCCCATATGCAGGATCTTGGTCCAGCCACTGAGAGGCGTTACTTTAATACGGGACTCACGCTACAGGTCACAATGCATGTCTGTGCCCTAGGCGGCCCTCAAGCACTGGCGTGGACTTTCCGACAATGCAGGTTTTCCCACATTGAACGTTGGACAACATGCCAACCACAAGGTTACTGGCCATGGGGAAGGAGGAATTCTAATTTCTGCATCACGTTCACCCCTGGGCAGTGACTGGAGATAAGGTCTAGGTACTGAAGCCTGAAAACCGAGATTGGGAAGAGATGACGAACTACAGCCATAGCGGGTCCCTTGTGTCCAGGTTGGAGCCAGCTGTCTAGGTGTCGTTTGGGATGTCTTGTCTCAGGCTGTGCCAGACAGGGCATTGGTATTCAGGGTAGGCTGTATAATTGCTTTACAGTCGAGTGGCATGCATTAGATAATCATTTGGGGTTTCTTATTAGCAGCATAGGGCAAAGTTTTTCTTCTGGAGGGCAGGCAGAGTGCTGCATTGTGGCTTCGGAATTCCAAAACTGGAGGGCTTGTGGGCCAGGAGAGTGAGGACGCAAGTCTGAGAACACAAGCTAGGCTTAGGTTTCGGGGAATGGACATGGCAGGCACACTCTGCAGAGCTGAATTGAGATCTCATGAGTCTGAAGTCAGGTCGAGGATCAGACTTTGGCTCAGGTTGGAGTTTCTGTCCATGTTGGCCCCTTCATGAAGGGGGCGGCATTATGAGGCCATGGGGGTTTTCCCACTATTAGAGTTGTGAGATGCTCCAAACCGCAAGGATTCCTTCTGTGGGACAATTAAGATTTGTTGGATGGCTCCAGGACTTCTCCTAAGGTATTTTTCCATAACAGGGTTCTAAGTATGGATGCCTGGGCAGACAGCCTCAATTCCAATTGTCTCCTAGCAACAAGAAACATTTGATCTGCTGGCTTGGGGTAGCATCAGAGGGGGCTGAGTTGGAATGGACTTTCCTGAGGATGGTCTTAAATGAGTTGAAATGGACTTTCCTGAGGATGGTCTTAATGTTGGTTTGCGTCCATTGAGACCTTGGTATGGGGCAGTGGCACCAGGGCCCTGAAGGATTCTCCTAACCAGAGGTTATAACAAAGCTCCAATGAGCAAGTTTTCCATGGGGAGACGAGATTTGTTCTTATTGGTGCCTCAGGAAAGCACCATTTGCTGGTATTGGAAATGAGGCCTCTGAGGAGAGATGCCTGGAAACCAAAGCAATGGATCTGATTAGGGCCTAGGGGCCTGTCCGGTTCAATATTCTTCTCTGGGGACATCTATTGTCTGAGTGGAGGTAGTTGCTCAGCTGGTTTGAGATAACACCTGTTTGTCCTGGGCGGCCTACACTATTGGGATGGCCTCGGTAACTTTGGAGGTTTTTCCTAATTTGCAAGGTTGTGGCCAATGGAATGGGAATAATTCTCGTGAAAGGGAAGCACAGTCCTGAGGTGTGGCTCCAGGGACCCAAGTGTGGAGCGTGTGTGGTCCAGGGCTATTTGGACAAAAGTCTGAAAACACAAACTCCACTTAGGTTTGGGTCTGTAGATATGGCCGGCCCGATATATAGACCGTGAGGAAAACTCTTCGGGATATGAACAAAGGGCGAAAGTGAGGTGCTTGCTCATGCTTATTTTTTTCTGGATATGTGTCACCGATTGCCATGGAATGTCCGGGTGTCCTCATGGGCCATCGATGAGGCTCCCTTTCTGGGGATTTGACCCAATCCCAAGAGTTTGGGGTCATTCTGTAGGAAGGGAGGAGGCCTTTCTGGTTTTTTTTTTACCTCAGGTGGACCACCAAAAGAGGGATTCCACAGCAGAGTCCTGGGGAGGGGCGACTGGACAACCAGAACTCTGGTTAACATTGGGACCTAAGAACATGCCAAGCCCCATATGTGGGCTCTTGGTCCAGACCCTGAGAGGCCTTCCTTGAGCATAGGGCTCACACTGAGTTTCACAATGTGTTTTTGTGCCCAAGGAGCCCCTCAAGTCAGGGCGTGGCCTAATGTACCATGCTGGTTTCTCCTACACTGAACGTTGCACAATATGGCAACCACAAGTTTTCTGGCCATGGGGAAGAAGGAGTTCTAATTTCTGCAACACTTTCACTCCTGGACTGTGATTGGATTTAAGGTCTAGGTTCTGAAGCCTGAAAACTGAGGTTGGGAAGAGATGAAGACCTAAGGCCATGGTGTGACTGATGTGCTCAGTGTTGGGCCAGCTGTTGAGTGTGGGTTGGGAGGTGCAGGCTCAGGCTGTGGCAGACAGGGAATTAGTGCACGGGCTAGACTGTATCATAGGGGTGCAGTCGAGTTTTGTACAGGTTGGTACTCATTTGTGGTTACTGGGTAGCCCCAGAGGGCAACGTTTTTCTTCTGGAAGGAAGACACAGTGCCACATAGTGGCTCCAGAATTCCCAAACTGGAAGGCTTGTGGGCCAGGAGTGTGAGGAAAAAATTCTGAGAACACAAGCCAGACTTAGATTTCGGGGTGAGGGGACGGCAGGAACCCTCTGCAGAGATGATTCGAGATCCCGTGTACATGAAGACAGAGCTAGGATCAGACGTTGGCTCAGGTTGGAGTTTCTGTCCATGACGGCCCCCTCATGAAGGGGAGGGTGTCACGAGGCCATGGAGGTTTTCCCACGATGGGAATTGTGAGATGCTCCAAACCGCAATGATTCCTTCCGTGGGACAGTCGAGACCTGCTGGATGGCTCCAGGACATCCCATAAGGAAGTTATCCAGAGCAGGGTTCTAAGGATGGATTCCTGGGCAGCCTGCCTCCCATTCCAGGTGTCTCATAGCGCCAAGGCAAGTTCGATCTGCTGGATCTAGAGGAGTAACCGAGGCGGGTGTGTTGAAATGGGTGAGTTGAGGATGGGTCATAATGTGCATTTGTGTCCATGGAGACCTTGGAATGGGGTGCTTGATCCGGGGCCTTGAGGGATGTTCATAACCGGAGGTTTTGATGGAGCTCTAAAGAGTACGTTTCCTATGTAGAAAAGAGAATTGTTTTGATGAGTGCCTAAGGAATCTCCCATATGCTGGTATTGGAAACCAGGCCTCTGAGGAGAGATGCCTGGAAACAAAAGCAATGGATATGATTAGGGCCTCGGTGCCTGTCCGGTTCAATCTCTTTCCTGGGGATACGTGTCTATGGATCTGAGGGGAGGTAGTTGCTCGGCTTGTGTCAGATCGCCCCTGTTTGTCCTGGGCAGCCTATAATATTGGGAATGGCCTCGGGATTTTGGAGTTTCTCCTAATCTATAGGGTTGTGGCCAATGGAATGGGCAGAAATCCCCTGGAGAGGGCCGGCACAGTTCTGAGTTTGGCTCTAGGGGCCCAGCCTTGAGGGTGTGTGGGCCAGGCCTGTGGGGACAGAAGTCTGAAAACACAAATTCCGCTTAGGATTGGGGACATAGGTATGGTACGCCCAATCTACAGACCGTGATAACACTTCGGGATATGAAAAAGGGTGAGTTTGAGGTGCTTGCTCAGGTTTTGTCTCTGGATTTGTGTCAACAATGTGGGTCGAATGCTGGCGTGGCCTCATGGGTTGTGGACGGCTCTCCTTCTCTGAGGATTTGACCCAATCCCAAGAGTTTGGGTACATTCTGTTGGATGGGAGGTGTCCTTTCTGTTTTTTATTTTATTTTATGTACCTCATGTGTGCCAATAAAAGAGGGATTCCCGAGCAGAGTCCTTGGTAGGGACAACTGGATAACCCCACCTCTGTTTAAGTTTGGGGGCCTAGGGGCATGGCAAGTCCAATATGTGGGCTCTTGATTCAGACACTGAGAGGTCTTCCTTGAGGACAGGGCTCGTGCTGAGGGTCACAAAGCCTATTTGTGCCCAAAAAGGCCCTCAAGCATGGGAAGGGCCTCATGGGCCACGCTGGATTCTCCTACACTGAACGTTGGAGAATATGCCAACCACAAGGTTTCCGGCCATGGCGAAGGAAGAGTTGTGATTTCTGCATCACGTTCACCCCTGGACAGTGATTGGAGTTTAGGTCTAGGTTCTGAAACCCGAAAACCGAGGTTGGGAAGAGATGAAGACCTAAGGACCTGATGGGTATAATGAGCCCAGTGTGTGGCTAGCTGTTGAGCGTAGGTCTGGAGGTGTGGGCTCATGCTGTGTCAGACAGGGCATTAGACAGGGTAGACTGTATATTTGGGGTGCAGTCGAGTGGCGTTCAGTTGATCCTCATTCGGGTTTCTAGGTAGCTCCATGAGGCAACGTTTTTCTTCTGGACGGCAGGCAGAGTGTTGCATTGTGGCCCCAGTATTGCCAAATTGTAGGGATTTCGGGACAGGGGTGTGAGGACGGTAGTCTGAGAACACAAGCTAGGCTTAGTTTTTGGGGTGAGGGCACAGAAGGCACACTCTGCAGACCTGAATCAAGATCTCATGCACCTGAAGCCAGGGCGAATATCAGACGTTTGCTCAGGTTGGAGTTTCTGTCCATGATGGCCCCTTCATAAAGTGGAGCGCCTCAAGAGGCCATGAAGATTTTCTCACAATGGGAGTTGTGAGATGCACCAGACTGCAAAGATTCCTTCTGTGGGACACTTGAGACCTGTTGGATGGCTCTAGGATGTCCCATATGGAATGACTCCAGAGTAGGGTTCTAAGGATGGATGCCTGGGCAGCCCGCCTCCCATTCTAGTTGTCTCCTAGCAACAAGGCAGGTTTGATCTGCAGGCCCTGGGGGAGAAACCAAGGGGGATGAGTTGACATGGACTCTACCGAGGATAGATCATAATGTGGGTTTAAGTCCATGGAGACCTTGGAATGGGGCATTTGATCCGGGGCCCTGAAAGATTCTCCTAAACAGAGGTTTTTATAGAGCTCCAAAGAGTACATTTCCTATGTGGAGATGAGATTTTTCTATGAGTGCCTCAGTAATCCCCCATATGCTGGTATTGGTAACCAGGCCTCTGAGGAGAGATGCCTGGAAACAAAAGCAATGGATCTGATTAGGGCCTAAGTGCCTGTCCAGTTCAAACTTATTCTATGGGGATATCTGTCTCTGGGTCTGAGTGGAGGTAGTTTCCTAACTTGTGAAAGATCATCCCAGTTTGTCCTGGGCAGCCAACACTATTGGGATGGCCTCGGGGTGTTTGGAGGTTTCTCCTAATCTATAGGGTTGTGGCCAATGGAAATGGCAGAATTCCCCTGAAGAAGGAAGCCACAGTCCTCAGGTGTGGCTCCAGGGGCCCCAGCTTGGATGGTGTGTGGGCCAGGACTGTGGGGACAGAAGTCTGAAAACACAAACTCAGCTTAGGTTTGTGGATATATGTATGAAGGCTCGATCGACAGACCGTGAGAATTTTCCGGGCTATGAACAAAGGGCGAGTATGTGGCGTTTGCTCAGGCTTTTGTCTCTGGATTTTGTGCCTACGGTGGCCATGGAATGTCGGGGTGTCCTCAAGGGCCATGGACAAATCTTTCTCTGGTGATTTGGCCTGATCCCAAGTGGTTGGGATCATTCTGTGGATGGGAAGAGTCCTTTCTGTATTTTTTTTTTTTTACCTCAGGTGTCCCACCAAAGTGGGATTCCAGAGCAGTGCCCTGAGTAGGGGTGACTAGACATCTCTAACTCTGGTTGAGATTGGGGGACTAGGAGCTTGGCAAGCCCCATATGTGGGCTGTTGTTCCAGTCACTAAGAGGCTTTACATGAGGATAGGGCTCACGCTGAGTGTCACAATGTGTGTTTGTGCAAATTGTAGCCGTCAGGGATAGGTGGGGCCTCATAGTCCATGCTGCTTTCTCCTACAATGAACGTTGGACCACATGCCAACCACAAGGTTTCTTGCCATGGCGAAGGAGAAGTTCTGATTCTTGTATCACGTTCACTCCTGAGCAGTGAGTGGAGATAAGGTCTAGGTTCTGAAGGTGAAAACTGAGGTTGGGTAGATATGATGGCCGAAAGCCATTGTGGGTTTGATATGCTCAGTGTACGGCCAGCTGTCTGGGTGTTGGACTGGAGTTCTGCCTTCAGGCTGTGTCAGACAGTGCTTTAGTGCACAGGCTAGAATGTATAATTGGGGTATGGTGGAGTGGCATGCAGGTTGTTACTCATTTGGCATTTCTGGTTAGCCCTATAGGGCAACATTTTTCTTCTGGAGGGCAGGCAGAGTGCTGCATTGTGTCTCCAGCATTGCCAAACTGGAGGGGTGTGGCCAGGACTGTGAAGACGGAAGTCTGAGAACACAAGTTAGGCTTAGGTTTCGGGGCGAGGGCACAGCAGGCACACTCTCAAGTGCTGAATCGAGATCTCGTGCTTCTGATTTCAGGGCGGGGATCACACTTTGGCTTAGGATGGAGTTTCTGTCCATGATGGCCCATTTATGAAGGTGTGGGGCATCATGAGGAAATGGAGGTTTTCTCACAGTGGGATTGTGTGATGTTTCAAACAACAAGGATTCATTCTGCGAGACAGTCAAGACAGGTTGGTTGGATTCATGACGTCCCATAAAGAAATTCTCCAGAGCAGGGTTCTAAGGATGGATGCCTGGGCAGCCCACCTCGCATTCCAACTGTCTCCTAGTGACAAGGCAGGTTTGATCTGCTGGCTCTGGGTGAGCAGCCGAGGGGGCTGATTTGAAATGGACTCTCCTGAGGATGGATCATAATGTAAGTTTGTGTCCTTGGAGACCTTGGAATTGGGCCATGGTGCCAGCGCCCTGAAGGATCCTCCTAACCTGAGGTATTGAAACAGCTCCAAAGAGCAAGTTTCTCATGTGTAGATGAGATCTGTTCTGATTGTTTCCTTAGGAAACCCCCATTATCTGATATTGGAAACCAGGCCTCTGAGGAGAGATACATAGAAACCAAAGCAATGGATCAGAATTTGGGCAGGTTGGAGTTTCTGTCCATGATGGCCCCTTTATAAAGGGGAGCATCTCATGAGGCCATGTAGGTTTTCCCACGATAGGAGTTGTGAGATGCTCCAATCTGCAAGGATTCCTTCTGCAAGACAGTCAAGACCTGTTGGAAGGCTCCCAGGACATTCCATATGGAACGGCGCCAGAGCAGGATTCCAACGATGGATGCCTAGAGAGTCTGCTTTGCATTCCAGTTGTCTCCTAGTGACAAGGCAGGTTTGATATTCTGGATCTGGGGGAGTAATCAACGGGGCTGAGTTGAAATGTACTCTCCTGCCGAATGGTCATAATGCGGGTTTGTGTCCATGGAGACCTTGGAATAGGGCGGTGGCTCCGGTTACCTGAAGGTTTCTCCTAACTGGAGGTTTTTACAGAGCTCCAAAGGATAAGTTTCCCATGTGGAGACAAGATTTGTTCTGATTGGTATCTCTGGAATCCCCCATATGCTGGTATTGGAAAACAGGCCTCTGAGGAGAGATGCTTAGAAACAAAAGCAATGGAACCAATTACGTTCTAGGGGCCTGTCCAGTTTAATACCTTTCTTTGGGATATCTGTCTACGGGTGAGTTGAGGTCGTTGCTCAGCTTGTGACAGATCACCCCTCTTTGTACTGGGCTGCCTACACTATTGGAATGGCCTCTGGGACTTTGGAGGTTTCTCCTAATCTGTAGGGTTGTGGCCAATGGAATGGGAAGAATTTCCTTGGAGAGGGCAGGCACAGTCCTGAGGTGTGGCTCCAGGGGCCTCAGCCTGGAGGGTGTGTGGGACAGGGATGTCAGGATAGAAGTCTGAAAACACGGTTTGAGGTTGTAGGTATGGCAGGCCCGATCTACAGACTATGAGGAGAATTTTTTGGGCTATGACCTAAGGGTGAGCCTTATGTCTCTGGATTTTGTGTCAATAGTGGCCGTGGAATGTCGGGCTGGCCTCATGGGCTTTGGACGAGTCTTTCTCTCTGGGGATGGCCTGATCCCAAGTGATTGGGGTCATTCTGTGGGTGGGAGGAATCCTTTCTGTGTTTACTTACCTCAAATGTCCCACCAAAGAGGGATTCCAGAGCAGAGCCCTGAGTAGGGGTGACTAGATATCTCTACCTCTGGTTAAGATTGGGTCACTTGGGGCATGGCAGACCCCATATGTGGGCTCATGGACCAGCCACTGAGAGGCTTTACTTGAGGACAGGGCTCAAACTGAGGGTCCCAATGTGTGTTTGTGCCCACCGCAGCTCTTAAGCAGGGCAGGGCCTCAGGGACCCTACACTACCCTCAGGGGCCCTACTACTACTCCTGTAGGCCCTACAGGGGTCCTACACTGAACTTTGGAGTAGATGCCCACCACAAGATTCTGGCGAGAGGGAAGGAGGAGTTATGATTTCTGCATCACGTTCACCCATGGGAAATGAGTACAGATAAGGTCTAGGTTTCTGTAGCCTGAAAACCAGGTTGGAAAGAGATGGCAACCTAAGGCCATGGCGCTCCAGATGTTCTCAGTGTACGGCAAGCTGTCTGGGTGTCGGTTGGGAATTCAGGCCTCAGGTTGTGTCAGACAGGGCATTAGTGCACAGGCTAGACTATATAATTGGTGTACAGTTGAGTGGCATGCAGGTTTATCCTCATTTGAGGTTTCTGGGTAGACCCATAGGGCAAAATTTTTCTTCTAGAGGGCAGGCAGAGTGCAGCACTGTGTCATCGGAAATCCAAAAATGGAGGGCGTGTGGTCCAGGAGAGTGAGGACGGAAGTCTGAGAACACTAGCTATGCGTAGGATTTGGGGTGAGGGCACAGCAGGTACACTCTGAAGAGCTTAATCAAGATCTCGTGCATCTGAAGTCAAGGCGAAGATCAGCCGTTGGGTCAGGTTGGAGTTTCTTTCCATGATACGCCTTCATGAAGATTGGGGGCATCATGTGACCTTGGAAGCTTTCCATGATATGAGTTGTGAGGTGGTCCATGAATAAGGACTCCTGTGGGACATTCGACACCTGATGGATGGCTCAAGGATGTCTCATAAGGAACGACGCAAGAGCAGGGTTCTAAGGGTTCTAAGGATCTCTAAGGAGAGATGCCTGGAAACCAAAACAATAGATCCGATAGGTGCCTATGGGCCTGTTCGTTCCTTTTTACCTCTGGGGACATCAGTCTACGGGTCTGAGTGCAGGTAGGTTCTCAGATGGGCCCAGATTGCCGCTGTTTGTCCTGGGAAGCCCGAAATATAGGGATGGCCTCAGGGACTTTGGAGGTTGATCCTATTAGTAGCGTGGTGGCCATTGGAATGGGCACATACAATTCCCTTGGAGAGGGCAAGCCCAGTCTTCATGTTTGGCTCCAGGGGCCTGAGCCTGTAGGGTGTGTAGGCCAGGGCTGTTTGGACAGTTGTCTGAAAACACAAACTCGGCTTATGTTTCGGGTCATAGGAATGGCAGGACTGATCTACAGACCATAAGGAGAACACTTCGGGCGAGTGAAAAAAGGGCGAGTGTGAGGCTCTTGCTCAAGTTTTTGTCTCTGGATATCGTGTCACTCATGGTGGTGAAATTTCCGGGTGAATTCATGGGAAATGGACGAGTCTTACTCTCTGGGGGTTTGGCCCCGTCCAAAGAGTTTGGGGTCATTCTGTGGGATGGAAGAAGTCCGTTGTTCTGTTGTTGTTGATTTGTTTTGTTTTGTTTTTAAACCTCAAGTGTCCCACCAAATGAGGGATTCCAGAGTAGAGCCCTGGGGAGGGGGGACTGGACAACCAGAAATGTGGTTAAAAATTGGGGCCTAGGGACATGTCAAGCCCATTATGACATCTAATGGTCCAGCCACTGAGAGGACGTACTAGACGACAGGACTCACGCTGAGTGTCACAATGCGTTTTTATGCCCCCATCGCACTCAAGAATGGGCGGGGCCTCAGGGTGAATGCTTGTTTCTCCTACAATGAATGTTGGACAACATGCCAACCACATGGTTTCTTGCCATGGGTAAGGAAGAGTTCTGATTTCTGCATCACAGTCACCTTTGGACATGATTGGAGATAAGGTCTAGGTTCTGAAGCCAGAAAACTGAGTTAGGGAAGAGATGATGACCTAAGGCCATGGGGGTCTGATGTGCTCAGTGTGCGGTCTGCTGTCTGGGTGTTGGTCACGAGATCCGGGCTCAGGTTGTCAAACAGTCCATTAGTGCCCAGGTAGACTATATATTTTGTGTGCATTCGAGTGCCGTGTAGGTTCTTATATGAAGAACTCTTCAGGATATGAAAAATGAGTGAGTCTGACGTGCGTGCTCAGTCTTTTGTCTCTGGATTTTGTATCAGCGATGGCCGTGGAATGTTGGGGAGGCCTCATGGGCCATGGTCGAATCTTGCTCTCTGTGGATTTGGCCCGATCCCAATTGTTTTTCATCAATCTGTGGGATTGGAGGACTCCTTTCAGGTTTGTTACCTCAGGTGTCCCAAGAAAAGAGGAATTCCTAAGCAGAGCCCTGGGGAAGAGTGAAGGGACAACCCGAACTATGGTTAAAAATTGGGGCCTAGGGGCATGGCAAGGCCAATATGCTGTCACCCCATCCAGCCACTGAGAGGACTTACCTGAGGACTGGGCTCAGGCTTAGGGTCACAATGTGTGTTTGTGACCAATGTGGCCCGCAAGCATGGGCGGGGCTTCATGGGCCACACTAGTTTCAACTACACTGAACCTTGGACAACATGCCATCCACAAGTTTTCTTGCATGGGGAAAGTGTTCTGATGTCTGCATCATTTTCAAACCCGGCCCGCGATTGGAGATAAGGTCTAGGTTCTAAAGCCTGAAAACCGAGGTTGAGAAGAGATGACGAACTAAGGCCATGACGGTCCAATGTGCTCAGTATGCGTCCAGCTGTCTGGGTGGGGCCAGGAGGTCCAGGCTCAGGCTATGTTAGAAATGGCATTAGTGCCCAGTTAAGCCCTTATATTTGGGGTAGAGCTGAATGGCGTGCAGGTTGATCCTCATGTGGGGTTTCTGGGTGCCCCAGAGGGCAATGGTTTTCTTCTGGAGGGCAGGCAGAGTGATGCATTATTAGCTCTGGATTGCCAAACTGGAGGGTTTGTGAGCCAGTATTCTGAGGATGGAAGTCTGAGAACCCAAGATAGCCCTAGGTTTCTGGTTGAGGATATGGCAGGCACAATCTACGGACCTGAATCGAGATCTCGTGCATCTGAAGACAGGGCGAGGATCAGACGATCGCTCAGGTTGGACATTCTGTCCCTGATGGACCCTTCTTGAAGGGTGGGTGGATCACGAGGCCTTGGGGGTTTTTCCACAATGGGAGTTGTGAGAAGCTCCCAACTGCTAAGATTCTTCTGCAGGACAATTGAGACCTGTTGCTTGGCTCCAGGACAACGATTCTGAGCAGGGTTCTAAGGATGGATGGCTGCGTAGCCCACCTCGCAATCCAATTGTCTCCAAGCAACAAGACAGGTAGATCTTTTGGATCTGGGGGAGCAACCAAGGAGGATGAGTTGTGATGGACTCTCCCGTGGATGTGTCCTAATATGATTTTGTGTCTATGGAGACCTTGGAATGAAGCGGTGGCACTGGGGCCCTGAAGGGTTATCCAAAAGAGAGGCTTTCACACAGCTCCATCACGCAAGATTCCCATGTGTAGATGAGATTTGTTCAGATGGGTGAGTCAAGAAACAGCCATATGCTGCTATTGAAATCCATTCCTCTGAGGAGAGATGCCTGGAAACCAAAGCAATGGATTCGAGAGGTGCCTAGGGTCCTGTTTGTTCCTTTTTATTTCTGGGGACATCAGGCTATGGGTCTGAGTGCCGGTAGGTGCTCAGGTGGGCCCAGATTGCCCCTGTTTGTCCTTGGAAGCCACAAATATGGGGATGGCCATAAGGATTTTGGAAGTTTATCCTATTAGTAGGGTTGTGGCCATTGGAATGGGCACATACAATTCCCTTAGAGAGCGCAAGCCAAAGTCGTCAGGTTTGGCTCCAGGGGCCTGAGCCTGTAGTGTGTGTAGGCCACGGCTGTTTGGACAGTTGTCTGAAAACACAAACTCGGCTTATGTTTCAGGTCATAGGTATGGCAGGACTGATCTACAGACCATGAGGAGAACTCTTCGGTATATGAAAAAAGGGCGAGTGTGAGGCTTTTGCTCAAGTCTTTGTCTGTGAATATCGTGTCCCACATGGTTTTGAAATTTCCGGGTGACTTCATGGGAAATGGACGAGTCTTACTCTCTGGGGGTTTGGCCCCGTCCAAAGAGTTTGGGGTCATTATGTTGGATGAAAGTAGTCCGTTGTTCTGTTGTTGTTGATTTGTTTTGTTTTGTTTTTCAACCTCAGGTGTCCAACCAAATGAGGGATTCCAGAGTAGAGCCCAGGGGAGGGGCGACTGGACAACCTGAAATGTGGTTAATAATTGGGGCCTAGGGACATTTCAAGCACATTATGACATTAATGGTCCAGCCACTGTGAGGACGTACTAGAGGACAGGACTCACGCTGAGGGTCACAATGCGTGTTTATGCCCTCGTCGCACTCAAGAATGGGCGTGTGTCAGGGTGAATGCTGGTTTCTCCTACCCTGAACGTTGGACAACATGCCAAACACAAGGTTTCTTGCCAAGGGTAAGGAAGAGTTCTGATTTCTGCATCACAGTCACCCCTGGGCAGTGATTGGAGATAAGGTCTAGGTTCTGAAGCCTGAAAACTGAGGTAGGGAAGAGATGATGACCTAAGGCCATGGGGAGTCTGATGTGCTCCGTGTGCGGTCAGCTGTCTGGGTGTTGGTCACGAGGTCCGGACTCAGGTTGTCAGACGGTTCATTAGTGCCCAGGTTAGACTATATATTTTGGGTGCATTCAAGTGCCTTGTTGGTTCTTATCTGAAGAACTTATCAGGATATGAAGAATGAGCGATTCTGAGGCGCGTGCTCAGGCTTTTGTCTCTGGATTTTGTATCAGCGATGGCCGTGGAATGTTGGGGAGGCCTCATGGGCCATGGATGCATCTGGCTCTCTGTGGATTTGGCCCGATCCCAATTGTTTTTCGTGAATCTGTGGGATGGGAGTACTCCTTTCAGGTTTGTTACCTCAGGTGTCCCACCAAAAGAGGAATTCCAAAGCAGATCCCTGGGGAAGAGGGAAAGCACAACCCGAACTATGGTTAAAAATTGGGGCCTAGGGGCATGACAAGCCCAATATGCTGTCTCTCCATCCAGCCACTGAGAGGCCTTACCTGAGGACTGGGCTCAGGCTGAGGGTCACAATATGTGTTTGTGAACAATGTGGCCCGCAAGCATTGGCGGGGCCTCATGGGCCACACTGGTTTCAACGACACCTAACCTTGGACAACATGCCACCCACAAGGTTTCTTGCCATGGGGAAAGAGTTTTTATTTCTGCATCATTTTCAAACCAAGGCGTGATTGGAGATAAGGTCTATGTTCGGAAGCCTGAAAACCGAGGTTGAGAAGAGATGACGACCTAAGGCCATGGCGCGTCCGATGTTATCATTGTGTGGCCAGCTGTCTGGGTGGGGCCAGGAGGTCCAGGCTCAGGCTGTGTCAGAAAGGGCATTAGTGCCCAGGTCAGCCTATATATTTGGGGTACAGCCGAATGGCGTGCAGGTTGATCCTCAGTTGGGGTTTCTGGGTAGCCCCAGAGGGCAATGTTTTTCTTCTGGAGGGGCGGCATAGTGCTGCATTGTAGTTCTGAATTGCCAAATTGGAGGCCTTGTGGGCCAGTAGTCTGAGGACGGAATCTGAGAACCCAAGCTAGGCCTAGGTTTCTGGGTGAGAATATGGCAGGCACAATCTACAGTCCTGAATCTAGATCTCGTGCATCTGCTGTCAGGGCGAGTATCAGACGATCGCTTACGTTGGACATTCTGTCCCTGAAAGCCCCTTATTGAAGCGGGGGATCACAAGGCCATGGGGGTTTTCCCAGATGGGAGTTGTGATGAGGTCCCAATTGCAAAGATTCTTCTGCAGGACAATTGAGACCTGTTGGTTGGTTCCAGGAAAACGATTCCGAGCTGGGTTCTAATGATGGATGGCTGGGTAACCCACCTCGCATTCCAATTGTCTCCAAGCAACAAGACAGGTCAGATCTGCTGGATCTGGTGGATCAACAGTGGGGGCTGAGTTGAAATGGACTCCCCAGTGGATGTGACCTAATATGATTTTGTGTCTATGGAGACCTTGGAATGAAGCGGTGGCACTGGGGCCCTGAAGGGATCTCCTAAAGAGAGGCTTTCACACAGCTCCATCGTGCAAGTTTCCCATGTGTAGATGAGATATGTTCTGATGGTGAGTCAAGAAACAGCCATATGCTGTTATTAAAATCCAGGCCTCTGAGGAGAGATGCCTCGAAACCAAAGCAATGGATCCGATAGGTGCCTAGGGGCCTGTTCGTTCCTTATTACCTCTGGGGATATCAGTCTAAGGGTCTGAGTGCAGGTAGGAGCTTAGATGGGCTCAGATTTCCCCTGTTTGTCCTGGGAAGCCAAAACTATTGGGATGGCCTCAGGAATTTTGGAGGTTTATCCTCTTAGTAGGGTTGTGGCCATTGGAATGGGCACATACAATTCCCTTGGAGAGTGCAAGCACAGTCTTCAGGTTTGGCCTCAGGGGCCTGAGCGTGTAGGGAGTGTAGGCCAGAGCTGTTGGGACAGTTGTCTTAAAACACAAACTCGGCTTATGTTTCAGGTCATAGGTATGGCAGGAATGATCTACAGACCATGAAGAGAACACTTTGGGATATGAAAAATGGGCTAGTGTGAGACACTTGCTCACGTTTTAGTCTCTAGATATTGTGTTACTCATGGTCGTGAAATTTCCGGGTGACTTCATGGGAAATGGACGAGTCTTACTCTCTGGGGGTTTGGCCCCGTCCAAGGAGTTTGTGGTCACCCTGTGGGATGGAAGAAGTCCGATTTTTTTGTTGTTGTTGATTTGTTTTGTTTTGTTTTTCAACCTCAGGTGTCCCACCAAATGAGGGATTCCAGAGTAAAGCCCTGGGGAGATGTGACTGGACAACCAGAAATCTGGTTAGAAATTGGGGCCTAGGGACATGTCAAGCCCATTATGACATCTAATGGACCAGCCACTGAGAGGATTTACTAGAGGTCAGGAATCACGCTGAGGGTCACAATGTGCGTTTATGCCCTCGTCGCACTCAAGAATGGGCATGACCTCAGGGTGAATGCTGGTTTCTCCTACACTGAACATAGGACAATATGGGAACCACAAGGTTTCTTGCCTTGGGTAAGCAGGAGTTCTGATTTCTGCATCACAGTCACCCCTGGCAGTGATTGAAGATAAGGTCTAGGTTCTTAAGCCTGAAAACAGAGGTAGGGCAGAGATGAGGACCTAAGGCCATGGCCGGTCTGATGTGCTCAGTGTGTGGTCAGCAGTCTGGGTGTTGGTTACGAGGTCCGGGCTCTGGTTGTCAGACAGTGCATTAGTGCCCAGGCTAGACTATGTATTTTGGGTGCCTTCGAGTGCCGTGTAGGTTCTTATCTGAAGAACTGTTCAGGATATGAAGATTGAGCGAGTCTGAGGCGCGTGCTCAGGCTTTTGAATCTGGATTTTGTATTAGCGATGGCCGTGGAATGTTGGGGAGGCCTCCTGGGCCATGGACGAATCTTGCTCTCTGTGGATTTGGCCCGATCCCATTGTTTTTCATCCATCTGTGGGATGGGAGGTCTCCTTTCAGGATTGTTACCTCAGGGGTCTCACCAAAAGAGGAATTCCAAAGCAGAGCCCTGGGGAAGAGTGACGGGAAATCCCGAACTATGGTTAAAAATTGGGGCCTAGGGGCATGGCAAGCCCAATATGCTGTCTCTCCTTCCATCCACTGAGAGGCCTTACCTGAGGACTGGGCTCAGGCTGCGGGTCACAATGTGTGTTTGTGACCAATGTGGCCCGCAAGCATGGGCGGGGCCTCATGGGCCACACTGGTTTCAACTACACTGAACCTTGGAGTACATGCCAACCACAAGGTTTCTTTCCATGGGGAAAGAGTTCTGATTTCAGCATCATTTTCAAACCCGAGCCGTGATTGGAGATAAGGTCTAGGTTCTAAAGCCTGAAAACCGAGATTGAGAAGAGATGACGACCTAAGGCCATGGCGGGTCCGATGTGCTCAGTGTTCGACCAGCTATCTGGGTGGGGCCAGGAGGTCCAGGCTCAGGCTGTGTCAGAAAGGGCATTAGTACCCACGAAGCCTATATATTTGGGGTACAGCCGAATGGGTGCAGGTTGATCCACATTTGGTGTTACTGGGTAGTCCCGGAGGGCAATGTTTTTCTTCTGGAAGTCAGGCAAAGTGCTGCATTGTAGTTCTGGGTTGCCAAACTGGAGGGCTTGTGGGCAAGTAGTCTGAGGACGGAAGTCTGAGAACCCAAGCTAGGCCTAGGTTTCTGGGTGAGGATATGGCAGGCACAATCTACAGACCTGAATCGAGATCTCGTGCTTCTGAAGTCATGGCGAGAATCAGACGATCGCTCAGGTTGGACATTCTGTCCCTGATGGCCCCTTCTTGAAGGGGCGGGGTAGATCGCGAGTCCATGGGGGTTTTCCCTCGATGTGAGTTGTGAGAAGCTCCCAACTGCAAAGATTCTTCTGCAGGACAATTGAGACCTGTTGGTTGGCTCCAGGACAAGGATTCCGAGCACGGTTCTAATGATGGATGGCTGGGTAGCCCACCTCGCATTCCAATTGTCTCCAAGCAACAAGACAGGTCAGATCAGCTGGATCTGGGGGAGCAACCGAGGAGGCTGAGTTGAAATGGACTCTCCCGTGGTTGTGACCTAATATGACTTTGTGTCTATGGAGACCTTGCAATGAAGCGGTTGCATGGGGCCATGAAGGTTTCTCCTAAAGAGAGGCTTTCACACAGCTCCATCGTGCAAGTTTCCCATGTGTAGATGAGATTTGTTCTGATGGTGAGTCAAGAAACAGCCATATGCTGTTATTGAAATCCATTCCTCTGAGGAGAGATGCCTCGAAACCAAAGCAAAAGATCCGATAGGTGATTAGGGGCCTGATTGTTCCTTATTACATCTGGGGATATCAGTCTACGGGTCTGAGTGCAGGTAGGTGCTCAGATGGGCTCAGATTGCCCCTGTTTGTCCTGGGAAGCCACAACTATTGGGATGGCCTCAGGAATTTTGGAGTATTATCCTCTTTGTGGGGTTGTGGCCATTGGAATGGGCGCATACAATTCCCTTGGAGAGGGCAAGCACTGTCTTCAGGTTTGCCCTTAGGGGCCTGAGCCTGTAGGGTGTGTAGGACAGAGCTGTTGGGACAGTTGTCTGAAAACACAAACTCGGCTTATGTTTCGGGTCATAGGTATGGCAGGACTGATATATAGACCATGAGGAGAACACTTTTGGATATTAAAAATGGGCAAGTGTGAGGCTCTTGCTCACGTTTTTGTCTCTAGATATTGTGTCACTCATGGTCGTGAAATTACCGGGTGACTTCATGGGAAATGGACGAGTCTTACTCTCTTGGGGTTTGGCCCCGTCCAAAGAGTTTGGGGTCACTCTGTGGGATGGAAGAAGTCCGTTGTTCTGTTGTTATTGATTTGTTTTGTTTTGTTTTTCAACCTCAGGTGTCCCAGCAAATGAGGGATTCCAGAGTAGAGCCCTGGGAGGGGCGACTGGACAACCAGAAATCTGGTTAAAAATTGGGCCCTAGGGACATATCAAGCCCATTATGACATCTAATGGTCCAGCGACTGAGAGGACGTACTAGAGGACAGGACTCACACTGAGGGTCACAATGCGTGTTTTTGCCCTCGTCGCACTGAAGAATGGGAGGGGCGTCACGGTGAAAGCTGGTTTCTTTCCTACACTGAACGTTGGACAACATGCCAACCACATGGTTTCTTGCCTTGGGTAAGGAAGAGTTCTGATTTCTGCACCATAGTCACCCCTGGGCAGTGATTGGAGATAAGGTCTAGGTTTTGAAGACTGAAAATGAGGTAGGTAAGAGATGATGACCTAAGGCCATGACGTGTCTGATGTGCTCAGTGTGCGGTCAGCTGTCTGGGTGTTGGTCACGCGGTCCGGGCTCAGGTTGTCAGACAGTGCATTAGTGCCCAGGTTAGACTATATATTTTGGGTGCCTTCGAGTGACGTGTAGGTTCTTATCTGAAGAACTCTTCAGGATATGAAGAATGAGCGAGTCTGAGGCGCGTGCTCAGGCTTTTGTCTCTGGATTTTGTATCAGCGATGGCCGTGGAATGTTGGCGAGGCCTCATGGGCCATGGACGAATCTTGCTCTCGGTGGACTTGGCCCGATCCCAATTGTTTTTCGTCAATCTGTGGGATGGGAGGACTCCTTTCAGGTTTGTTACCTCAGGGATCCTACCAAAAGAGGAATTCCAAATCAGAGCCCTGGGGAAGAGTGAAGGGACGACCCGAACTATGGTTAAAAATGGGGGCCTAGGGGCATGGCAAGCCCAATATGCTGTCTCTCCATCCAGCCACTGAGAGGCCTTACCTGAGGACTGGGCTCAGGCTGAGGGTCACAATGTGTGTTTGTGACCAATGTGGCCCGCAAGCATGGGCGGGGCCTCATGGGCCACACTGGTTTCAAGTACACTGAACCTTGCACAACATGCCAACCACAAGGTTTCTTGCCATGGGGAAAGCGTTCTGATTTCTGCATCATTTTCAAACCCGGGCCGTGATTGGAGATAATGTCTAGGTTCTGAAGCCTGAAACCCGAGATTGAGAAGAGATGAAGTCCTAAGGCCATGGCAGGTCATATGAGCTCAGTGTGCGGCCAGCTGTCTGGGTGGGGCCAGGAGGTCCAGACTCAGGCTGTCTCAGAAAGGGCATTAGTGCCCAGGTCAGCCTATATATTTGGGGTACAGCCGAATGGCGTGCAGGTTTAATACCATTTGGGGTTTCTGTGTAGCCCCAGACGGCAATGTTTTTCTTCTGGAGGGCAGGCAGAGTGCTGCACTGTAGTTCTGGATTGACAAACTGGAGGGCTTGTGGGCCACTAGTCTGAGGACGGAAGTCTGAGAACCCAAGCTAGGCCTAGGTTTCTGGGTGAGACCGGAATCTAGATCTCGTGCATCTGAAGTCAGGGCGAGGATCAGACGATCGCTCAGTTTGGACATTCTGTCCCTGATGGCCCCTTCTTGAAGGGGGCCGTGGATCTCGAGGCCATGCGTGTTTTCCCCCGATGGGAGTTGTGAGAAGCTCCCAACTGCAAAGATTCTTCTGCAGGACAATTGAGACCTGTTGGTTGGCTCCAGGACAATGATTCCAAGCAGGGTTCTAAGGATGGATGGCTGGGTAGCCCATCTCGCATTCCAATTGTCTGCAAGCAACAAGACAGGTTAGATCTGCTGGATCAGGGGGAGCAACCGAGGAGGCGGAGTTGAAATGGACTCTCCCGTCGATGTGGCCTAATATGGTAATATATCTATGGAGACCTTGGAATGAAGCGGTGGCACTGGGGCCCTGAAGGGTTCTCCTAAAGAGAGGCTTTCACACAGCTCCATCGTGCAAGTTTGCCATGTGTAGATGAGATTTGTTCTGATGGGTGAGTCAAGAAACAGCCATATGCTGTTATTGAAATCCATTCCTCTGAGGAGAGATGCCTGGAAACCAAAGCAATGGATCGGATATGTGCCTAGGGGCCTGTTCGTTCCTTTTTACCTCTGGGGACATCAGTCTACGGGTCTGAGTACCCGTAGGTGCTCAGATGGGCCCAGATTGCCCCTGTTTGTCCTGGGAAACCACAAATAATGGGATGGCCTCAGGGACTTTGGAGGTTTATCCTCTTAGTTGGGTTGTGGCCATTGGAATGGGCACACACAATTCCCTTGGAGAGGGCAAGCACAGTCGTCAGGTTTGGCTCCAGGGGCCTGAGCCTGTAGGGTGTGTAGGCCAGGGCTGTTTGGACAGTTGTTTGAAAACACAAACTCGGCTTATGTTTCGGGTCATAGGTTTGGCAGGACTGATCTACAGACCATGAGGAGAACTCTTCGGGATATGAAAAAAGGGCGAGTGTGAGGCTCTTGCTCAAGTTTTTGTCTCGGGTTATCGTGTCACACATGGTTGTGAAACTTCCGGGTGACTTCATTGGAAATGGACGAGTCTTACTCTCTGGGGGTTTGGCCCCGTCCAAAGAGATTGGGGTCATAATGTGGGATGGAAGAAGTCCGTTCTTTTGTTGTTTTTGATTTGTTTTGTTTTGTTTTTCAACCTCAGGTGAACCAGCAAATGAGGGATTCCAGAGTAGAGCCCTGGGAGGGGGGACTGGACAACCAGAAATCTGGTTAAAAATTGGGGCCTAGGGACATGTCAAGACCCTTATGACATCTAATGGTCAGCCACTGAGAGGACGTACTAGAGGACAGGACTCACACTGAGGGTCACAATGCGTGTTTATGCCCTCGGCGCACACAAGAATAGGCGGGGCGTCAGGGTGAATGCTGGATTCTCCTACACTGAACGTTGGACAACATGCCAACCACATGGTTTCTTGCCTTGGGTAAGGAAGAATTCTGATTTCTGCATCATAGTCACCCCTGGGCAGTGATTGGAGATAAGGTCTAGGTTTTGAATACTGAAAACTGAGGTAGGGAAGAGATGATGACCTAAGGCCATGGTGGGTCTGATGTGCTCACTGTGCGGTCAGCTGTCTGGTTGTTGGTCACGACGTCCGGGCTCAGGTTGTCAGACAGTGCATTAGTGCCCAGGGTAGACTATATATTTTGGGTGCCTTCGAATGACGTGTAGGTTCTTATCTGAAGAACTCTTCAGGATATGAAGAATGAGCGAGTCTGAGGCGTGTTCTCAGGCTTTTGTCTCTGGATTTTGTATCAGCGATGGCCGTGGAATGTTGGCGAGGCCTCATGGGCCATGGACGAATCTTGCTCTCTGTGGACTTGGCCCGATCCCAATTGTTTTTCGTCAATCTGTGGGATGGGAGGACTCCTTTCAGGTTTGTTACCTCAGGTGTCTGACCAAAAGAAGAATTCCAAATCAGAGCCCTGGGGAAGAGTGAAGGGACAACCCGAACTATGGTTAAAAATTGGGGCCTAGGGGCATGGCAAGCCCAATATGCTGTCTCTCCATCCAGCTACTGAGAGGTCTTACCTGAGGACTGGGCTCAGGCTGAGGGTCACAATGTGTGTTTGTGACCAATGTGGCCCGCAAGCATGGGCGGGGCCTCATGGGCCACACTGGTTTCAAGTACACTGAACCTTGGACAACATGCCAACAACAAGATATCTTGCCATGGGGTAAGAGTTCTGATTTCTGCATCATTTTCAAACCCGGGCCGTGATTGGAGATAATGTCTAGGTTCTGAAGCCTGAAACCCGAGTTTGAGAAGAGATGAAGACCTAAGGCCATGGCAGGTCATATGAGCTCAGTGTGCAGCCAGCTGTCTGGGTGGGGCCAGGAGGTCCAGACTCAGGCTGTCTCAAAAAGTTCATTAGTGCCCCGGTCAGCCTATATATTTGGGGTACAGCCGAATGGTGTGCAGGTTGAATCTCATTTGGGGTTTCTGGGTAGCCCCAGACGGCAATGTTTTTCTTCTGGAGGGCAGGCAGAGTGCTGCACTGTAGTTCTGGATTGCCAAACTGGAGGGCTTGTGGGCCAGTATTCTGTGGACGGAAGTCTGAGAACCCAAGCTAGGCCTAGGTTCCTGGGTGAGACCTGAATCTAGATCTCGTGCATCTGAAGTCAGGGCGAGGATCAGACGATCGCTCAGGTTGGACATTCTGTCCCTGATGGCCCCTTCTTGTAGGGGGGCGTGGATCACGAGGGCATGCGGGTTTTCCCACGATGGGAGTTGTGAGAAGCTCCCAACTGCAAAGATTCTTCTGCAGCACAATTGAGACCTGTTGGTTGGCTCCAGGACAACGATTCCGAGCAGGCTTCTAAGGATGGATGGCTGGGTAGCCCATCTCGCATTCCAATTGTCTGCAAGCAACAAGACAGGTTAGATCTGCTGGATCTGGGGGAGCAACCGAGGAGGCTGAGTTGAAATGGACTCTCCCGTGGATGTGTCCTAATATGATAATATGTCTATGGACACCTTGGAATGAAGCGGTGGCACTGGGGCCCTGAAGGGTTCTCCTAAAGAGAGGTTTTCACACAGCTCCATCGTGCAAGTTTGCCATGTGTAGATGAGATTTGTTCTGATGGGTGAGTCAAGAAACAGCCATATGCTGTTATTGAAATCCATTCCTCTGAGGAGAGATGCCTGGAAACCAAAGCAATGGATCGGATATGTGCCTAGGGGCCTGTTCGTTCCTTTTTACCTCTGGGGACATCAGTCTACGGGTCTGAGAGCCGGTAGGTGCTCAGATGGGCCCAGATTGCCCCTGTTTGTCCTGGGAAGCCACAAATATTGGGATGGCCTCAGGGACTTTGGAGGTTTATCCTCTTAGTTGGGTTGTGGCCATTGGAATGGGCACACACAATTCCCTTGGAGAGGGCAAGCACAGTCGTCAGGTTTGGCTCCAGGGGCCTGAGCCTGTAGGGTGTGTAGGCCAGGGCTGTTTGGACAGTTGATTAAAAAAACAAACTCGGCTTATGTTTCGGGTCATAGGTATGGCAGGACTGATCTACAGACCATGAGGAGAACTCTTCGGGATTTGAAAAAAGGGCGAGTGTGAGGCTCTTGCTCAAGTTTTTAATCTCTGGTTATCGTGTCACTCATGGTCGTGAAATTCCCGGGTGACTTCATGGGAAATGGACGAGTCTTACTCTCTGGGGGTTTGGCCCCGTCCAAAGAGTTTGGGGTCATTCTGTGGGATGGAAGAAGTCCGTTGTTCTGTTGTTATTGATTTGTTTTGTTTTGTTTTTCAACCTCAGGTGTCCCAGCAAATGAGGGATTCCAGAGTAGAGCCCTGGGAGGGGCGACTGTACAACCAGAAATCTGGTTAAAAATTGGGCCCTAGGGACATATCAAGCCCATTATGACATCTAATGGTCCAGCGACTGAGAGGACGTACTAGAGGACAGGACTCACACTGAGGGTCACAATGCGTGTTTTTGCCCTCGTCGCACTCAAGAATGGGAGGGGCGTCACGGTGAAAGCTGGTTTCTTTCCTACACTGAACGTTGGACAACATGCCAACCACATGGTTTCTTGCCTTGGGTAAGGAAGAGTTCTGATTTCTGCATCATAGTCACCCCTGGGCAGTGATTGGAGATAAGGTCTAGGTTTTGAAGACTGAAAACTGAGGTAGGTAAGAGATGATGACCTAAGGCCATGGCGTGTCTGATGTGCTCAGTGTGCGGTCAGCTGTCTGGGTGTTGGTCACGCGGTCCGGGCTCAGGTTGTCAGACAGTGCATTAGTGCCCAGGTTAGACTATATATTTTGGGTGCCTTCGAGTGACGTGTAGGTTCTTATCTGAAGAACTCTTCAGGATATGAAGAATGAGCGAGTCTGAGGCGCGTGCTCAGGCTTTTGTCTCTGGATTTTGTATCAGCGATGGCCGTGGAATGTTGGCGAGGCCTCATGGGCCATGGACGAATCTTGCTCTCTGTGGACTTGGCCCGATCCCAATTGTTTTTCGTCAATCTGTGGGATGGGAGGACTCCTTTCAGGTTTGTTACCTCAGGGATCCTACCAAAAGAGGAATTCCAAATCAGAGCCCTGGGGAAGAGTGAAGGGACGACCCGAACTATGGTTAAATGGGGGCCTAGGGGCATGGCAAGCCCAATATGCTGTCTCTCCATCCAGCCACTGAGAGGCCTTACCTGAGGACTGGGCTCAGGCTGAGGGTCACAATGTGTGTTTGTGACCAATGTGGCCCGCAAGCATGGGCGGGGCCTCATGGGCCACACTGGTTTCAAGTACACTGAACCTTGCACAACATGCCAACCACAAGGTTTCTTGCCATGGGGAAAGCGTTCTGATTTCTGCATCATTTTCAAACCCGGGCCGTGATTGGAGATAATGTCTAGGTTCTGAAGCCTGAAACCCGAGATTGAGAAGAGATGAAGACCTAAGGCCATGGCAGGTCATATGAGCTCAGTGTGCGGCCAGCTGTCTGGGTGGGGCCAGGAGGTCCAGACTCAGGCTGTCTCAGAAAGGGCATTAGTGCCCAGGTCAGCCTATATATTTGGGGTACAGCCGAATGGCGTGCAGGTTTAATACCATTTGGGGTTTCTGTGTAGCCCCAGACGGCAATGTTTTTCTTCTGGAGGGCAGGCAGAGTGCTGCACTGTAGTTCTGGATTGCCAAACTGGAGGGCTTGTGGGCCACTAGTCTGAGGACGGAAGTCTGAGAACCCAAGCTAGGCCTAGGTTTCTGGGTGAGACCGGAATCTAGATCTCGTGCATCTGAAGTCAGGGCGAGGATCAGACGATTGCTCAGGTTGGACATTCTGTCCCTGATGGCCCCTTCTTGAAGGGGGCCGTGGATCTCGAGGCCATGCGTGTTTTCCCCCGATGGGAGTTGTGAGAAGCTCCCAACTGCAAAGATTCTTCTGCAGGACAATTGAGACCTGTTGGTTGGCTCCAGGACAATGATTCCAAGCAGGGTTCTAAGGATGGATGGCTGGGTAGCCCATCTCGCATTCCAATTGTCTGCAAGCAACAAGACAGGTTAGATCTGCTGGATCTGGGGGAGCAACCGAGGAGGCTGAGTTGAAATGGACTCTCCCGTCGATGTGGCCTAATATGATAATATATCTATGGAGACCTTGGAATGAAGCGGTGGCACTGGGGCCCTGAAGGGTTCTCCTAAAGAGAGGCTTTCACACAGCTCCATCGTGCAAGTTTGCCATGTGTAGATGAGATTTGTTCTGATGGGTGAGTCAAGAAACAGCCATATGCTGTTATTGAAATCCATTCCTCTGTGGAGAGATGCCTGGAAACCAAAGCAATGGATCGGATATGTGCCTAGGGGCCTGTTCGTTCCTTTTTACCTCTGGGGACATCAGTCTACGGGTCTGAGTACCCGTAGGTGCTCAGATGGGCCCAGATTGCCCCTGTTTGTCCTGGGAAACCACAAATAATGGGATGGCCTCAGGGACTTTGGAGGTTTATCCTCTTAGTTGGGTTGTGGCCATTGGAATGGGCACACACAATTCCCTTGGAGAGGGCAAGCACAGTCGTCAGGTTTGGCTCCAGGGGCCTGAGCCTGTAGGGTGTGTAGGCCAGGGCTGTTTGGACAGTTGTTTGAAAACACAAACTCGGCTTATGTTTCGGGTCATAGGTTTGGCAGGACTGATCTACAGACCATGAGGAGAACTCTTCGGGATATGAAAAAAGGGCGAGTGTGAGGCTCTTGCTCAAGTTTTTGTCTCGGGTTATCGTGTCACTCATGGTTGTGAAACTTCCGGGTGACTTCATTGGAAATGGACGAGTCTTACTCTCTGGGGGTTTGGCCCCGTCCAAAGAGATTGGGGTCATTCTGTGGGATGGAAGAAGTCCGTTGTTCTGTTGTTATTGATTTGTTTTGTTTTGTTTTTCAACCTCAGGTGTCCCAGCAAATGAGGGATTCCAGAGTAGAGCCCTGGGAGGGGCGACTGGACAACCAGAAATCTGGTTAAATATTGGGCCCTAGGGACATATCAAGCCCATTATGACATCTAATGGTCCAGCGACTGAGAGGACGTACTAGAGGACAGGACTCACACTGAGGGTCACAATGCGTGTTTTTGCCCTCGTCGCACTCAAGAATGGGAGGGGCGTCACGGTGAAAGCTGGTTTCTTTCCTACACTGAACGTTGGACAACATGCCAACCACATGGTTTCTTGCCTTGGGTAAGGAAGAGTTCTGATTTCTGCATCATAGTCACCCCTGGGCAGTGATTGGAGATAAGGTCTAGGTTTTGAAGACTGAAAACTGAGGTAGGTAAGAGATGATGACCTAAGGCCATGGCGTGTCTGATGTGCTCAGTGTGCGGTCAGCTGTCTGGGTGTTGGTCACGCGGTCCGGGCTCAGGTTGTCAGACAGTGCATTAGTGCCCAGGTTAGACTATATATTTTGGGTGCCTTCGAGTGACGTGTAGGTTCTTAACTGAAGAACTCTTCAGGATATGAAGAATGAGCGAGTCTGAGGCGCGTGCTCAGGCTTTTGTCTCTGGATTTTGTATCAGCGATGGCCGTGGAATGTTGGCGAGGCCTCATGGGCCATGGACGAATCTTGCTCTCTGTGGACTTGGCCCGATCCAAATTGTTTTTCGTGAATCTGTGGGATGGGAGGACTCCTTTCAGGTTTGTTACCTCAGGTGTCCGACCAAAAGAGGAATTCCAAATCAGAGCCCTGGGGAAGAGTGAAGGGACAACACGAACTATGGTTAAAAATTGGGGCCTAGGGGCATGACAAGCCCAATATGCTGTCTCTCCATCCAGCCTCTGAGAGGCCTTACCTGAGGACTGGGCTCAGGCTGAGGGTCACAATGTGTGTTTGTGACCAATGTGGCCCGCAAGCATGGGCGGGGCCTCATGGGCCACACTGGTTTCAAGTACACTGAACCTTGCACAACATGCCAACCACAAGGTTTCTTGCCATGGGGAAAGCGTTCTGATTTCTGCATCATTTTCAAACCCGGGCCGTGATTGGAGATAATGTCTAGGTTCTGAAGCCTGAAAACCGAGATTGAGAAGAGATGAAGACCTAAGGCCATGGCATATGATATGAGCTCAGTGTGCGGCCAGCTGTCTGGGTGGGGCCAGGAGGTCCAGACTCAGGCTGTCTCAGAAAGGGCATTAGTGCCCAGTTCAGCCTATATATTTGGGGTACAGCGAATGGCGTGCAGGTTGAATCTCATTTGGGGTTTCTGGTAGCCCCAGACGGCAATGTTTTTCTTCTGGAGGGCAGGCTAGAGTGCTGCACTGTAGTTCTGGATTGCCAAACTGGAGGGCTTGTGGGCCAGTAGTCTGAGGACGGAAGTCTGAGAACCCAAGCTAGGCCTAGGTTTCCGGGTGAGACCTGAATCTTGATCACGTGCATCTGAAGTCAGGGCGAGGATCAGACGATCGCTCAGGTTGGACATTCTGTCCCTGATGGCCCCTTCTTGAAGGGGGCCGTGGATCTCGAGGCCATGCGTGTTTTCCCCCGATGGGAGTTGTGAGAAGCTCCCAACTGCAAAGATTCTTCTGCAGGACAATTGAGACCTGTTGGTTGGCTCCAGGACAACGATTCCGAGCAGGGTTCTAAGGATGGATGACTGGGTAGCCCATCTCGCATTCCAATTGTCTGCAAGCATCAAGACAGGTTAGATCTGCTGGATCTGGGGGAGCAACCGAGGAGGCTGAGTTGAAATGGACTCTCCCGTCGATGTGGCCTAATATGATAATATGTCTATGGAGACCTTGGAATGAAGCGGTGGCACTGGGGCCCTGAAGGGTTCTCCTAAAGAGAGGCTTTCACACAGCTCCATCGTGCAAGCTTCCCATGTGTAGATGAGATTTGTTCTGATGGGTGAGTCAAGAAACAGCCATATGCTGTTATTGAAATCCATTCCTCTGTGGAGAGATGCCTGGAAACCAAAGCAATGGATCGCATATATGCCTAGGGGCCTATTCGTTCCTTTTTACCTCTGGGGACATCAGTCTACGGGTCTGAGTACCCGTAGGTGCTCAGATGGGCCCAGATTGCCCCTGTTTGTCCTGGGAAGCCACAAATATTGGGATGGCCTCAGGGAATTTGGAGGTTTATCCTCTTAGTTGGGTTGCGGCCATTGGAATGGGCACACACAATTCCCTTGGAGAGGGCAAGCACAGTCGTCAGGTTTGGCTCCAGGGGCCTGAGCCTGTAGGGTGTGTAGGCCAGTGCTGTTTGGACAGTTGTTTGAAAACACAAACTCGGCTTATGTTTCGGGTCATAGGTATGGCAGGACTGATCTACAGACCATGAGGAGAACTCTTCGGGATATGAAAATAGGGCGAATGTGAGGCTCTTGCTCAAGTTTTTATCTCTGGTTATCGTGTCACTCATGGTCGTGAAATTTCCGGGTGACTTCATGGGAAATGGAGGAGTCTTACTCTCTGGGGGTTTGGCCCCGTCCAAAGAGATTGGGGTCATTCTGTGGGATGGAAGAAGTCCGTTCTTTTGTTGTTTTTGATTTGTTTTGTTTTGTTTTTCAACCTCAGGTGAACCAGCAAATGAGGGATTCCAGAGTAGAGCCCTGGGAGGGGGGACTGGACAACCAGAAATCTGGTTAAAAATTGGGGCCTAGGGACATGTCAAGCCCATTATGACATCTAATGGTCCAGCCACTGAGAGGACGTACTAGAGGACAGGACTCACACTGAGGGTCACAATGCGTGTTTATGCCCTCGGCGCACACAAGAATAGGCGGGGCGTCAGTGTGAATGCTGGTTTCTCCTACACTGAATGTTGAACAACATGCCAACCACATGGTTTCTTGCCATGGGTATGGAAGAGTTCTGATTTCTGCATCATAGTCACCCCTGGGCAGTGATTGGAGATAAGGTCTAGGTTTTGAATACTGAAAACTGAGGTAGGTAAGAGATGATGACCTAAGCCATGGTGGGTCTGATGTGCTCAGTGTGCGGTCAGCTGTCTGGGTGTTGGTCACGAGGTCCGGGCTCAGGTTGTCAGACAGTGCATTAGTGTCCAGGTTAGATTATATATTTTGGGTGCCTTCGAATGACGTTTAGGTTCTTATCTGAAGAACTCTTCAGGATATGAAGACTGAGCGAGTCTGAAGCATGTACTCAGGCTTATATCTCTGGATTTTGTATCAGAGATGGACGTGGAATGTTGGGGAGGACTCATGGGCCATGGACGAATCTACTCTCTGTGGATTTGGCTCGATCCCAATTGTTTTTCGTCAATCTGTGGGATGGGAGGACTCCTTTTAGGTTTGTTACCTCAGGTGTCCGACCAAAAGAGGAATTCCAAATCAGAGCCCTGGGGAAGAGTGAAGGGACAACCCGAACTATGGTTAAAAATTGTGGCCTAGGGGCTTGGCAAGCCCAATATGCTGTCTCTCCATCCAGCCACTGAGAGGCCTTACCTGAGGACTGGGCTCACGCTGAGGGTCACAATGTGTGTTTGTGACCAATGTGGCCCGCAAGCATGGGCGGGGCCTCATGGGCCACACTGGTTTCAAGTACACTGAACCTTGGACAACATGCCAACCACAAGATTTCTTGTCATGGGGAAAGAGGTCTGATTCCAGCATCATTTTCAAACCCGGGCGGTGATTGGAGATAAGGTCTAGGTTCTGAAGCCTGAAACCGAGCTTTGGAAGAGATGACGAACTAAGGACATGACGGGTCCGATGTGCTCAGTGTGCGGCCAGCTGTCTGGTTGGGGCCAGGAGGTCCACGCTCAGGCTGTGTCAGAAAGGGCACTAGTGCCCAGGTCAGCCTATACAGCCGAATGCCCTGTAGGTTGATCCTCATTGGGGGTTTCTGGGTAGCCCCAGAGGGCAATGTTTTTCTTCTGGAGGGCAGGCAGAGTGCTGCAGTGTAGTTCTGGATTGCCAAACTGGAGGGCTTGTGTGCCAGGTGTCTGAGGACTGAGGTCTTAGAACCCATCTAGGCCTCGGTTTCTGGGTGAGGATATGGCAGGCACAATCTACAGACCTGAATCGAGATCTTGTGCATCTGAAGTCAGGGCGAGGATCAGACGATCGCTCAGGTTGGACATTCTGTCCCTGATGGCCCCTTCTTAAAAGGGGGGTGGATCACGAGGCCATGGGAGTTTTCCCACGATGGGAGTTGTGAGAAGATCCCAACTGCAAAGATTCTTCTGCAGAACAATTGAGACGAGTTGGTTGGCTCCAGGACAACGATTCCGAGCAGAGTTCTAAGGATGGATGGCTGGGTAGCCCACCTCGCATTCCAATTGTCTCCAAGCAACAAGACAGGTCAGATCTGCTGGATCTGGGGGAGCAACCGAGGAGCCTGAATTGAAATGGACTCTCCCGTGGATGTGACCTAATATGATTTTGTGTCTATGGAGACCTTGGAATGAAGTGGTGGCATTTGGGCCCTGAAGGGTTCTCCTAAAGAGAGGCTTTCACACAGCTCGATCGTGCAAGTTTCCCATGTGTATATGAGATGTGTTCTGACGGTGAGTCAAGAAACAGCCATATGCTGTTATTGAAATCCAGGCCTCTGAGGAGAGATGCCTCGACACCAAAGCAATGGGTCCGATTGGTGCCTAGGGGCCTGTTCGTTCCTTATTACCTCTGGGGATATCAGTCTACGGGTCTGAGTCCAGGTATATGCTCAGATGGGCTCAGATTGCCCCTGTTTGTTGGGAAGCCACAACTATTGGGATGGCCTCAGGAATTTTGGAGTTTTATCCTCTTAGTAGGGTTGTGGCCATTGAATGGGCACATACAATTCCAATGGAGAGGGCAAGCACAGTTCTCTGGTTTGGCCTCAGGGGCCTGAGCCTGTAGGGAGTGTAGGCCAGAGCTGTTGGGACAGTTGTCTGAAAACAGAAACTCGGCTTATGTTTCGGGTCATAGGTATGGCAGGACTGATCCTCAGACCATGAAGAGAACTCTTCTGATATGAAAAAAGGGCGAGTGTGAGGCTCTTGCTCAAGTATTTATCTCTGGATTTCATGCCATTCATGGTCATGAAATTTCCGGGTGACTTCATGGGAAATAGACGAGTCTTACTCCCTTGGGGTTTGGCCCATCCAAAGAGTTTGGGGTCAGTCTGTGGGACGGAAGAAGTCCGTTTTTTGTTGTTGTTGTTGTTGTTTTGTTTTGTTCTTCAAACTCAGGCGTCCCACCAAATGAGGGATTCCAGAGTAGATCCCTGGGGAGGGGCGATTGGACAACCAGAAATTTGGTTAAAATTGGGTCTTAGGGACATCTAGACTTGGGTTTCAGGGCGCGGGCATGGCATGTACCCCCTGAAGATCTGAAGCAATATCTCATGCATCTTAAGTCAGAGCGAGGATCAGACGTGGGCTCAGCTTGGATTTTCTGTTCATGACGGCCCCTTCATAAAGGGAGCCGAATCTCGAGGCCGTGGAGGTTTTCCCACGGTTGGAGTGGTGGGATGCCCCCTCCTAGGATTCCTTCTGCGGGACAATTGAGACCTGTTGGACAGCTCCAGGACATCCCATATGGATGAGTCCAGACCAACGTTCGAAGATGGATGCCTGGGAAGCCCGCCTCGCATTCCAATTGTCTCCTAGCGACAAGACAGTTTAGATCTGATGGCTCTGCGGGAGCAACCGGGGTGGATGAGTTGAAATGGACTTTCCTGAGGATGGGTCTAATGTGTGTTTGTGTCCGTGAGGGCCTTGGAATGGGGCGGTGGCACCGGGACCCTGAAGTATTCTCCTCAGCTTTTGACATAGCTCCCATGCACAAGTTTCCTTGTGGAGACGAGGTTTGTTCTGATGGGTGCCTCAGGAAAACCCCAATGCTGGTATTGGAATCCAGGGTTTTGAGGAGACATGCCTGTAAACCAAAGCAATGGATCCGATTTTGGCCTAGGGTCCTGTCTGGTTCAATCTTCTTCTCTGGGGACATCCATCTAGGGTATGAGTGGAGGTAGATGCTCAGCTGGTGACAGTCTGACCTTTTTTGTCCCGGGCGACCTGTACTATTGGGATGGCCTCAGAGACTTTGGACGGTTCTCCTAATTTGTACGATTTTGGACAATGGAATGGGCAGAATTCCCATGGATTGGGTAGGCACAGCCTAATGTGTGGCTCCAGGGTCCCTAGCCTGGTTGGTGTGTGGCCCAGGACTTTGAGGACAGAAGTCTGAAAACACCATCTCAGCTTATGTTTGGGGACGTAGGTATGGCAGGCCCGATCTACAAACCCTGAGAAGACATCTTCACGATATGAAGATAGTGCGAGTCTGAGGCGCTTGCTCAGACTTTTGTCTCTGGATTTTGTTTCAGCGAAGGCCGTGGAATGTCGAGGAGGCCTCATTGGCCAAGGACGAATCTTCCTCTCTGTGGATTTGGACCAATGGCAATTGTTTTTCGTCAATCTGTTGGATGGAGGACTCCTTTCAGGGTTTTTACATCAGGTGTCCCACCAAAAGAGGAATTCCAAAGCAGAGCCCTGGGGAAGAATGAAGGGATAACCCGAAATATGGTTAAAATTTGGGGCCTATGGGCATGGCAAGCCCAATATGCTGTCTCTTCATCCAGCCACTGAGAGTCCTTACCTGAGGACTGGGCTAAAGCTGAGGGTCACAATGTGAGTTTGCCACCTATGTGGCCCGCGAGGAATGGCGGGGCCTCATCAGACAAACAGGTTTCAACTACACTGAACGTTGGACAACAAGCCAACCACAAGGTTCTTGCCATTGGGAAGGAGTACTGATTTCTGCATCATTTTCAAACCTGGGCAGTGATTGGAGATAAGGTCTAGGATCTGAATCCTGAAAACCGGGTTGGGAAGAGATAACGACCTAAGGCAATGGCTGGTCCTATGTGCTCAGTGAGCGGCAAGCTGTCTGGTTGGGGCCAGGAGGTCCGGTCTCAGGCTCTGTCAGAAAGGGCATTAATGCCCAGGTCAGCCTATATATTTTGGGTACAGCCAAGTGGCGTGCAGGTTGATCTTCACTTGGGGTTTCTGGGTAGCCCCAGAGGGCAATGTTTTTCTTCTGGAGGGCAAGTAGAGTGCTGCATTCTAATTCTGGATTGCCAAACTGGAGGGTTTGTGGGCCATTAGTCTGAGGACGGAAGTCTGAGGACACAAGATAGGCTTAGGTTTCTGGGTGAGGACATGGCAGGCACAATCTACAGACCTGAATCGAGATCTCGTGCATCTGAAGTCAAGGTGAGGATCAGACTATTTCTCAGTTTGGACCTTATGTCCCTGATGGCCCCTTCATGAAGGGGGGGGTATCACGAGTCCATGGGGGTTTCTCACGATGGGAGATGTGAGAAGCTCCCAACTGCAAATATTCTTCTGCAGGAAAATTGAAACCTGTTGGTTGGCTCCAGGCCAATGATTCCGAGCAGGGTTCTAAGGATGGATGGCGGGGTAGGCCACCTCGCATTCCAATTGTCTCCTAGCAACAAGACAAGTTAGATCTGCTGGATCTCGCCGAACAACCGAATATGCTGAGTAGAATTGGACTCTCCCGTGCATGTGTCCTAATATGATTTTGTGTCTAGGGAGACCTTGGAATGAAGCGGTGACACTGGGGCCCTGAAGGGTTCTCCTAAAAAGAGGCTTTGACACACATCCCACGTGCAAGTTTCCCATGTGTAGATGTGTTTTGTTCTTATGGGGGAGTCAAGAAATAGTCACATGCTGGTACTGAAATCAGGCATCTGAGGAAGATGCCTGGAAGGCAAAGCAATGGATCCGATTAGGGCCTAGGGGCCTGTTAATTCCTTTTTACCTCTGGGGATATCAGTCGACGAGTCTGAGTGCAGGTAGGTTCTCAGAAGCTCTCAGATTGCTCCTGTTTGTCCTGGGAAGCCACCACTATTGGGATGGCCTCAGGGACTTTGGAGGTTTATTCTATTAGTAGGGTTGTGGCCATTGGAATGGGCACACAGAATTCCCTTGGAGAGGGCAAGTACAGTCCTCAGGTTGGCTCCAGGGGCCTGAGCCTGTAGGGTGTGTAGGCCTGGGCTGTTTGGACAGTTGTCTGAAAACACAAACTCGGCTTATGTTTCGGGTCATAGGTATGGCAGGACTGATCTACAGACCATGAGGAGAACACTTCGGGATATGAAAAAAGGGCGAGTGTGAGGCTCTTGCTCAAGTTTTTATCTCTGGATATCGTGCCATTCATGGTCAGGAAATATCCGGGTGTCTTCATGGGAAATGGACGAGTCGTACTATCTGGGAGTTTGGCCCCGTCCAAAGAGTTTGGGGTCATTGTGTTGGATGGAAGAAGTCCGTTTTTTTTTTTTTTTGTTTGTTTGTTTTTTTTGTTTTGTTTTGTTTTGTTTTGTTTGGTTGTTCAAACCTCACCAAATGAGGGATTCCAGAGTAGAGCCCTTGGGAGGGGCGATTGGCCAACCAGAAATCTGGTTTAATTTTGGGGCCTAGGGACATGTCAAGCCATTATGGCATCTAATGGTCTAGCCACTGAGAGGATGTACTAGAGGACAGGACTCACGCTGAGAGTCACAATGCGTGTTTATGCCCTCGTTGCACTCAAGAATGGGCGGGGCCTCAGGGTGAATGCTGGTTTCACCTACACTGAACTTTGGACAACATGCCAACCATAAGGTTTCTTGCCATGGGTAAGGAAGAGTTCTGATTTCTGCATCACACTGACCCTTGGGCAGTGATTGGAGATAAGGTCTAGGTTCTGAAGCCTGAAAACTGAGGTAGGGAAGAGATGATGACTTAAGGCCACGGCGGGTCTTATGGGCTCAGGGTGCGGTCAGCTGACTGGGTGTTGCTCAGGAGGTCCCGGCTCAGGGTGTGTCAGACAGTGCATTACTGCCCAGGTTAGACTATATAATTTGGGTACATTCAAGTGCCGTGTAGGTTTATTCTCATTTAATGTGCCCGGGCAGCTCACTGGGCAATATTTTGTTTCTAGAGGGCAGGCAGAGTGCTGCAATGATGGTCCGTAATTGCCAAACTTGTGGGCTTCGGGGCTAGGAGTGTGAGGACAAAAGTCTGAGAACACAAGCTAGACTTGGGATTCAGGGCGAGGGCACGGCATGTACCCCGTGAAGATCTGAAGCAATATCTCATGCATCTGAAGTCAGAGCGAGGATCAGACGTTGGCTCAGCTTGGATTTTCTGTTCATGACGGCCCCTTCATGAAGGGAGCCGAATCTCGAGGCCGTGGAGGTTTTCCCATGTTGGGAGTTGTGGAAGGCCCCCTCCATGGATTCCTTCTGCAGGACAATTGAGACCTGTTGGACAGCTCCAGGACATCCCATATGGATGAGTCCAGACCAACGTTCGAGGATGGATGCCTCTGAAGACCGCCTCGCATTCCAATTTTCTCCTAGCGACAAGAGAGTTAGGATCTGACGGATCTGCGGGAGCAACCGGGGTGGATGAGTTGAAATGGACTTTCCTGAGGATGGGTATAATGTGTGTTTGTGTCCATGAGGGCCTTGGAATGGGGCGGTGGCCCCGGGACCCTGAAGTATTCTCCTCAGCTTTTGACATAGCTCCCATGCACAAGTTTCCTTGTGGAGACGAGTTTGGTTCTGATGGGTGCCTCAGGAAAACCCCAATGCTGGTATTGGAATCCAGGGTTTTGAGGAGACATGCCTTTTAACCAAAGCAATGGATCCGATTTTGGATTAGGGTCCTGTCTGGTTCAATCTTCTTCTCTGGGGACATCCTTCTAGGGTATGAGTGGAGTTAGATGCTCAGCTGGTGTCAGACTGACCTTTTTTGTCCTGGGCAACCTATACTATTGGGATGGCCTCAGGGAATTTGGAGGGTTCTCCTAACTTGTACGATTTTGGACAATGGAATGGGCAGAATTCCCATGGTTTGGGTAGTCACAGTCCTAATGTGTGGCTCCAGGGTCCCCAGCCTGGAGGGTATGTGGCCCAGGACTTTGAGGACAGAAGTCTGAAAACACAAACTCAGCTTTTGTTTGGGGACGTAGGTATGGCAGGACCAATCTACAAACCATGAGAAGACATCTTCAGGATATGAATATAGTGCGAGTCTGAGGCACTTGCTTAGGCTTTTGTCTCTGGATTTTGTATCAGCGATGGCCGTGGAATGTCGAGGAGGCCTCATGGGCCATGGACGAATCTTGCTCTCTGTTGATTTGGCCAGATCCCAATTGTTTTTCGTGAATCTGTTGGATGGACGACTCCTTTCAGGGTTGTTACATCAGGTGTCCCACCAAAAGAGGAATTCCAAAGCAGAGCCCTGGGGAAGAGTGAAGGGACAACACGAACTATGCTTAAAAATTGGGGCCTATGTGCATGGCAAGCCCAATATGCTTTCTCTTCATCCAGCCACTGAGAGGCCTTACCTGAGGTCTGGGCTAAGGCTGAGGGTCACAATGTGTGTTTGCTACCTATCTGGACCGCGAGCAATGGCGGGGCCTCAAGGGACACACTGGTTTCCAGTACACTGAACGTTGGACAACAAGCCAACCACAAGTTTTCCTGCCATCGGGAAGGAGTTCTGATTTCTGCATCATTTTCAAACCTGGGCAATGATTGGAGATAAGGTCTAGGTTCTGAAGCCTGAAAACTGAGGTTGGGAAGGGATAACGACCTAAGGCCATGGGGGTCTGAAGTTTTCAGTTTGTAGCCAGCTGTCTGGGTGGGCCTAGGAGGTCCAGGCTCAGGCTGCGTCAGAAAGGGCATTATTGCCCAGGTCATCCTATATATTTTGGATATAGCCAAGTGTCGTGCAGGTTGATCTTCATTTGGGGTTTCTAGGTAGGTAGCCCCAGGGGCAATTTATTTCTTCTGCAGGGCAGGTAGAGTGCTGCATTGTAGTTCTGATGCCAAACTGGAGGGCTTGTGAGCCAGTAGTCTGTGTACAGAAGTCTGAGGACACAAGCATGGCTTAGGTTTCTGGGTGAGGACATGGCAGCCACAATCTACAGACCTGAACCGAGATCTCGTGCATCTGAAGTCAGGGTGAGGATCAGACGATCGCTCAGGTTGGACCTTATGTCCCTGATGGCCCCTTTATGAAGGGGGTGGGATCATGTGGCCATGGGGGTTCTCTCACAATGGGAGTTCTGAGAAGCTCCCAACTGTAAAGATTCTTCTGCAGGAAAATTGAGACCTGATGTTTGGCTCCAAGCCAACGATTCTGAGCAGGGTTTTAAGGATGGATGGCGGGGTTGTCCACCTCACATTCCAATTGTCTCCTAGCATCAAGACAAGTTAGATCTGCTGGTTCTCGCGGAGCAACCGAATACGCTCAGTTGAAATGGACTCTCGTGTGGATGGGTCCTAATGTGTTTTTGTGTCTATGGAGACCTTGTAATTGGGCAGTGGCACACAGGCCCTGAAGGATTCTCCTAACTGGAGGTTTTGAGACATCTTCAAAGGATGATTTTCCCATGTGGAGAAGAGATTTGTTCTGATTGCTGCCTCATGAAAACCCCATATGCTAATATTGGAAACCAGGCCTCTGAGGAGAGATACCTGTAACCGAAAGCAATTAATCTGATTCAGGCCTAGGAGCCTGTCTGATTCAATCTTCTTCTCTGGGGACATCCATCTACCCTGAGTAGAGGAAGATGCTCAGCTGGTTTCAGATAACCCTTGTTTGTCCTGGGCGGCCTACATTATTGGGATGTTCTTGGGGACTCTGGAGGTTTGTCCTAATTTGTACGATTTTGGACAATGAAAAGGGCAGAATTCCCGTGGTATGGACAGGCACAGTCCTGATGTGTGGCTCCAGGGGCCCCAGCCTGAAGGGTCTGTGGGCCAGGAATGTGGGGACAGAAGTATGAAAACACAAACTCGGCTTAGGTTTGGGAAGTAAGTATGGCAGGCCCGATCTACAGACCGTGAGGAGAACTCTTCGGGATACGACAAAAGAGCGAGTGTGAGGCGCTTGCTCAGACTTTTGTCTCTGGATTTGTTGTCAACGATGGCTGTGGAATCTCGGGGAGGCCTCATGGGCCATGGACGAGACTTCCTCTCTGTGAATTTGGTCCAATCCCAATTGTTTGGGGTCAATCTGAAGGATGGGAGGAGTCCTTTTAGTTTTGTTACCTCAGGTGTCCCACCAAAAGAGGGATTCCAAAGCAGAGCTCTGGGGAGGGATGAATGGACAACCCGAACAATCCAATTGGGGTGAGGTCGAGAACCGAGCACGTTGATCCTCATTTGGGGTTTATGGAGATCCCCATAGAGCAACGTTTTTCTTCTGGAGGGCCAGCATAGGGCTGCATTTTGGTTCCAGAATTCGAAGTCTTGAGGACATGTTTGCCAGGAGAGTGAGGGAGGAAGTCTGAAAACACAAGGTAGCACGAGGTTTGGGCCCACTGTGTAGAGGCTGAATCGAGATCTCTTGCATCTGAGGTCAGGGCGAGTATCAGATGTTGCCTCAAGCTGGAGTTTGTGTCCATGAGGGCCCCTTCCTGAAGGGGGTGGGGGCGTCATGAGGCCAGGGAGGTTTCCCTACGCTGGGAGTTGTGAGCTGCTCCAAACTTCAAAGTTTCCTTTTTCAGGACAGTCGAGTACTATTGGATGGTTCCAGGATGCCCCATACAGAAAGACTCGAGAGCAGGGCCCTAAGCATGTATGCCGAGAAACGCCAACTCCCCTTCCCATTGCCTGGTCGAGACAAGGCACGCTCAATCTGCGGGCTCTTGGGTGAGCTACCCAGAAGGCTGTGTTTAAATGGACTTTCCTGAGGATGAGTCATAATGTGGGTTGGTGGCCATGGAGACCTTGGAATGTGGCAGTAGCTAAGGGACTCTGCAGGATTCTCCTACCCGAAGGGTTTGACACAACTCCAACAAGGAAGCTTTCCATGTGGAGATGAGAGGTGTTCTGTCTGGTGCCTCAGGATAGCCCCATATGCTGGTCATCGAACCCAGGCCTCTGAGGAGTGATACCTGGACACCAAAGCAAGAGTTCATAATAGGGCCTAGGGGCCTGTCTGGTTCAATCTTCTGTCTCTGCGGATATCAGTCTGTGTGTCTGCATGGAGGTAGTAGTTGCTCAGCTGGTGTCATAATGCCCCTGTTTGTCCAGTGTGGCTTACGGTAGTGGGATGTCCTTGGGGACCTTGAGGTTTCTACTATTTTGTAGAGTTGTGGCCAATGGAACGGGCAGTTTCTTAGGAGAGAGCAGGCACAGTTCTGTGGTGTGGCTCCAGAGACCCCAGCCTGAAGGCGGTGTGGGCCACGGCTGTGCAGACAGACATCCAAAAACCCAAACTCATCTCAGGTTTGGGGCCGAGGTTATGGCAGGCCTGATCTACAGTCCGTGAGGGGAGCTCCTCGGATATGAAAGAAGGGTGAGAGGGAGGCATTCGCTCAGTCTTTTGTCTCTGGATATTTTGTCCACAATGGCCGTTTAATGTAGGAGTTGCCTCATGGGTCGTAGAAGTCTCCCTCTCTGGTAGTTTGTCCAGCCCCCAAGAGTTTGGGGTCATTCTGTGGGAAGGGAAGAGTCCTGTTTTCTGCTTCATGTGTCCCCCCAGTAGAGGGATTCTAGAACATAGCAGTGGGTCCTGACAACTGGAATACTCGCTCTCTGGTTAAGCCTGGGGGCCTATGGATATGACAAGCCCCATATGCAGGATCTTGGTCCAGCCACTGAGAGGCGTTATTTTAATACGGGACTCACGCTACAGGTCACAATGCATGTCTGTGCCCTAGTCGGCCCTCAAGCACTGGCGTGGCCTTTCCGACAATGCAGGTTTTCCCACATTGAACGTTGGACAACATGCCAACCACAAGGTTTCTGGCCATGGGGAAGGAGGAATTCTAATTTCTGCATCACGTTCACCCCTGGGCAGTGATTGGAGATAAGGTCTAGGTTCTGAAGCCTGAAAACCGAGGTTGGGAAGAGATGACGAACTACAGCCATAACGGGTCCCTTGTGTCCAGGTTGGAGCCAGCTGTCTAGGTGTCGTTTGGGATGTCTTGTCTCAGGCTGTGCCAGACAGGGCATTCGTATTCAGGGTAGGCTGTATAATTGCTTTACAGTCGAGTGGCATGCATTAGATAATCATTTGGGGTTTCTTATTAGCAGCATAAGGCAAAGATTTTCTTATGGAGGGCAAGCAGAGTGCTGCATTGTGGCTTCGGAATTCCCAAACTGGAGGGCTTGTGGGCCAGGAGAGTGAGGACGGAAGTCTGAGAACACAAGCTACGCTTAGGTTTTGGGGAATGGACATGGCAGGCACACTCTGCAGAGCTGAATTGAGATCTCATCAGTCTGAAGTCAGGTCGAGGATCAGACTTTGGCTCAGGTTGGAGTTTCTGTCCATGTTGGCCCCTTCATGAAGGGGGCGGCATTATGAGGCCATGGGGGTTTTCCCACTATTAGAGTTGTGAGATGCTCCAAACCGCAAGGATTCCTTCTGTGGGACAATTAAGATTTGTTGGATGGCTCCAGGACGTCTCCTAAGGTATTTTTTCCAGAACAGGGTTCTAGTATGGATGCCTGGGCAGACAGCCTCAATTCCAATTGTCTCCTAGCAACAAGAAACGTTTGATCTGCTGGCTTGGGGTAGCATCAGAGGGGGCTGAGTTGGAATGGACTTTCCTGAGGATGGTCTTAAATGAGTTGAAATGGGTTTTCCTGAGGATGGTCTTAATGTTGGTTTGAGTCCATTGAGACCTTGGTATGGGGCAGTGGCACCAGGGCCCTGAAGGATTCTCCTAACCAGAGGTGATAACAAAGCTCCAATGAGCAAGTTTTCCATGGGGAGACGAGATTTGTTCTTATTGGTGCCTCAGGAAACCACCATTTGCTGGTATTGGAAATGAGGCCTCTGAGGAGAGATGCCTGGAAACCAAAGCAATGGATCTGATTAGGGCCTAGGGGCCTGTCCGGTTCAATATTCTTCTCTGGGGACATCTATTGTCTGAGTGGAGGTAGTTGCTCAGCTGGTTTGAGATCACACCTGTTTGTCCTGGGCGGCCTACACTATTGGGATGGCCTCGGTAACTTTGGAGGTTTTTCCTAATTTGCAAGGTTGTGGCCAATGGAGTGGGAAGAATTCTCTTGAAAGGGAAGCACAGTCCTGAGGTGTGGCTCCAGGGACCCAAGTGTGGAGCGTGTGTGGTCCAGGGCTATTTGGACAAAAGTCTGAAAACACAAACTCCACTTAGGTTTGGGTCTGTAGGTATGGCCGGCCCGATATATGGACCGTGAGGAGAACTCTTTGGGATATGAACAAAGGGCGAAAGTGAGGTGCTTGCTCATGCTTATTTTTTTCTGGATATGTGTCACCGATTGCCATGGAATGTCCGGGTGTCCTCATGGGCCATCGATGAGGCTCCCTTTCTGGGGATTTGACCCAATCCCAAGCGTTTGGGGTCATTCTGTGGGAAGGGAGGAGGCTTTTCTGTTTTTTTTTTTTTTTTTTTTTTTTTTTTTTTTACCTCAGGTGGACAACCAAAAGAGGGATTCCACAGCAGAGTCCTGGGGAGGGGCGACTGGACAACCAGAACTCTGGTTAACATTGGGACCTAAGAACATGGCAAGCCCCATATGTGGGCTCTTGGTCCAGACACTGAGAGGCCTTCCTTGAGCATAGGGCTCACATTGAGTTTCACAATATGTTTTTGTGCCCAAGGAGCCCCTCAAGTCAGGGCGTGGCCTAATGTACCATGCTGGTTTCTCCTACACTGAACGTTGCACAATATGGCAACCACAAGTTTTCTGGCCATGGGGAAGAAGGAGTTCTAATTTCTGCAACACTTTCACTCCTGGACTGTGATTGGATTTAAGGTCTAGGTTCTGAAGCCTGAAAACTGAGGTTGGGAAGAGATGAAGACCTAAGGCCATGGTGTGACTGATGTGCTCAGTGTTCGGCCAGCTGTTGAGTGTGGGTTGGGAGGTGTAGGCTCAGGCTGTGGCACTCAGGGAATTAGTGCCCAGGCTAGACTGTATCATTGGGGTGCAGTCGAGTTTCGTGCAGGTGGTACTCATTTGTGGTTACTGGGTAGCCCCAGAGGGCAACGTTTTTCTTCTGTAAGGAAGACACAGTGCCACATAGTTGCTCCAGAAATCCCAAACTGGAAGGCTTGTGGGCCAGGAGTGTGAGGAAAAAATTCTGAGAACACAAGCCAGACTTAGATTTCGGGGTGAGGGGACGGCAGGAACCCTCTGCAGAGATGATTCGAGATCCCGTGTACCTGAAGACAGAGCTAGGATCAGACGTTGGCTCAGGTTGGAGTTTCTGTCCATGACGGCCCCTTCATGAAGGGGAGGGTGTCACGAGGCCATGGAGGTTTTCCCACGATGGGAATTGTGAGATGCTCCAAACCGCAATGATTCCTTCCGTGGGACAGTCGAGACCTGCTGGATGGCTCCAGGACATCCCATAAGGAAGTTATCCAGAGCAGGGTTCTAAGGATGGATGCCTGGGCAGCCTGCCTCCCATTCCAGGTGTCTCATAGCGCGAAGGCAAGTTCGATCTGCTGGATCTAGGGGAATAACCGAGGCGGGTGTGTTGAAATGGGTGAGTTGAGGATGGATCATAATGTGCATTTGTGTCCATGGAGACCTTGGAATGGGGTGCTTGATCCGGGGCCTTGAGGGATGTTCATAACCGGAGGTTTTAATGGAGCTCTAAAGAGTACGTTTCCTATGTAGAGAAGAGAATTGTTTTGATGAGTGCCTAAGGAATCTCCCATATGCTGGTATTGGAAACCAGGCCTCTGAGGAGAGATGCCTGGAAACAAAAGCAATGGATATGATTAGGGCCTAGATGCCTGTCCGGTTCAATCTCTTTCCTGGGGATACGTGCCTATGGATCTGAGGGGAGGTAGTTGCTCGGCTTGTGTCAGATCGCCCCTGTTTGTCCTAGGCAGCCTATAATATTGGGAATAGCCTCGGGACTTTAGAGTTTCTCCTAATCTATAGGGTTGTGGCCAATGGAATGGGCAGAAATCCCCTGGAGAGGGCACGCACAGTTCTGAGTTTGGCAATAGGGGCCCAGCCTTGAGGGTGTGTGGGCCAGGCCTGTGGGGACAGAAGTCTGAAAACACAAACTCTGCTTAGGATTGGGGACATAGGTATGGCACGCCCAATCTACAGACCGTGATAACACTTCGGGATATGAAAAAGGGTGAGTTTGAGGTGCTTGCTCAGGTTTTGTCTCTGGATTTGTGTCAACAATGTGGGTCGAATGCTGGCGTGGCCTCATGGGTTGTGGACGGTTTTCCTTCTCTGAGGATTTGACCCAATCCCAAGATTTTGGGTAGATTCTGTGGAATGGGAGATGTCCTTTCTGTTTTTTATTTTATTTTATGTACCTCATGTGTGCCAATAAAAGAGGGATTCCCGAGCAGAGTCCTTGGTAGCGACAACTGGATAACCCCACCTCTGTTTAAGTTTTGAGGCCTTGGGGCATGGCAAGTCCAATATGTTGGCTCTTGATTCAGACACTGAGAGGTCTTCCTTGAGGACAGGGCTCATGCTGAGGGTCACAATGCCTATTTGTGCCCAACAAGGCCCTCAAGCATGGGAAGGGCCTCATGGGCCACGCTGGATTCTCCTACACTGAACATTGGAGAATATGCCAACCACAAGGTTTCCGGCCATGGCGAAGGAAGAGTTGTGATTTCTGCATCACGTTCACCCCTGGACCGTGATTGGAGTTTAGGTCTAGGTTCTGAAACCCGAAAACCGAGGTTGGGAAGAGATGAAGACCTAAGGACCTGATGGGTACAATGAGCTCAGTGTGTGGCTAGCTGTTGAGCGTAGGTCTGGAGGTGTGGGCTCATGCTGTGTCAGACAGGGCATTAGACAGGGTATACTGTATATTTGGGGTGCAGTCGAGTGGCGTTCAGTTGATCCTCATTCGGGTTTCTAGATAGCTCCATAAGGCAACGTTTTTCTTCTGGAGGGCAGGCAGAGTGCTGCATTGTGGCCGCAGTATTGCCAAACTGTAGGGCTTTTGGGCCAGGGGTGTGAGGACGGTAGTCTGAGAACACAAGCTAGGCTTAGTTTTTGGGGTGAGGGCACAGAAGGCACACTCTGCAGACCTGAATCAAGATCTCATGCACCTGAAGCCAGGGCGAATATAAGACGTTTGCTCAGGTTGGAGTTTCTGTCCATGATGGCCCCTTTATAAAGTGGAGCGCCTCAAGAGGCCATGAAGATTTTCCCACAATGGGAGTTATGAGATGCACCAGACTGCAAAGATTCCTTCTGTGGGACACTTGAGACCTGTTGGATGGCTCTAGGATGTCCCATATGGAACGACTCCAGAGTAGGGTTCTAAGGATGGATGCCTGGGCAGCCCGCCTCCCATTCTAGTTGTCTCCTAGCAACAAGGCAGGTTTGATCTGCAGGCCCTGGGGGAGAAACCAAGGGGGATTAGTTGACATGGACTCTACCGAGGATAGATCATAATGTGGGTTTAAGTCCATGGAGACCGTGGAATGGGGCGCTTGATCCGGGGCCCTGAAAGATTCTCCTAAACAGAGGTTTTTATAGAGCTCCAAAGAGTACATTTCCTATGTGGAGACGAGATTTTTCTATGAGTGCCTCAGTAATCCCCCATATGCTGGTATTGGTAACCAGGCCTCTGAGGAGAGATGCCTGGAAACAAAAGCAATGGATCTGATTAGGGCCTAAGTGCCTGTCCAGTTCAATCTTATTCTATGGGGATATCTGTCTCTGGGTCTGAGTGGAGGTAGTTTCCTAACTTGTGAAAGATCATCCCTGTTTGTCCTGGGCAGCCAACACTATTGGGATGGCCGCGGGGAGTTTGGAGGTTTCTCCTAATCTATAGGGTTGTGGCCAATGGAAATGGCAGAATTCCCCTGGAGAAGGAAGCCACAGTCCTCAGGTGTGGCTCCAGGGGCCCCAGCTTGGATGGTGTGTGGGCCAGGACTGTGGGGACAGAAGTCTGAAAACACAAACTCAGCTTAGGTTTGGGGATGTATGTATGAAGGCTCGATATACAGACCGTGAGAATTTTCCAGGCTATGAACAAAGGGCGAGTATGTGGCATTTGCTCAGGCTTTTGTCTCGGGATTTTGTGCCTACGGTGGCGGTGGAAAGTCGGGGTGTCCTCAAGGGTCATGGACAAGTTTTTCTGTGGTGATTTGGCCTGATCCCAAATCGTTGGGATCATTCTGTGGATGGGAAGAGTCCTTTCTGTATTTTTTTTTTTTTTACCTCAGGTGTCCCACCAAAGAGGGATTCCAGAGCAGTGCCCTGAGTAGGGGTGACTATACATCTCTAACTCTGGTTGAGATTGGGGGACTAGGGGCTTGGCAAGCCCCATATGTGGGCTGTTGTTCCAGTCACTAAGTGGCTTTACATGAGGATAGGGCTCATGCTGAGGGTCACAATGTGTGTTTGTGCAAATTGTAGCCCTCAGGGATAGGTGGGGCCTCATAGTCCATGCTGCTTACACCTACAATGAACGTTGGGCAACATGCCAACCACAAGGTTTCTTGCCATGGCGAAGGAGAAGTTCTGTTTCTTGTATCACGTTCACTCCTGAGCAGTGAGTGGAGATAAGGTCTAGGTTCTGAAGGTGAAAACTGAGGTTGGGTAGAGATGATGGCCGAAAGCCATTGTGGGTTTGATATGCTCAGTGTACGGCCAGCTGTCTGGGTGTTGGACTGGAGGTCTGCCTTCACGCTCTGTCAGACAGGGCTTTAGTGCACAAGCTAGATTGTATAATTGGGGTAAGGTCGAGTGGCATGCAGGTTGTTACTCATTTGGCGTTTCTGGTTAGCCCTATAGGGCAACATTCTTCTTCTGTAGGGCAGGCAGAGTGCTGCATTGTGTCTCCAGAATTGCCAAACTGGAGGGGTGTGGCCAGGATTGTGAAGACGGAAGTCTGAGAACACAAGTTAGGCTTAGGTTTCGGGGCGAGGGCACAGCAGGCACACTCTCAAGTGCTGAATCGAGATCTTGTGCTTCTGAATTCAGGGCGCGGATCAGAACTTTGGCTTAGGATGGAGTTTCTGTCCATGATGGCCCATTTATGAAGGTGTGGGGCATCATGAGGAAATGGAGGTTTTCTCACAGTGGGATTGTGTGATGCTTCAAACCACAAGGATTCATTCTGCGAGACAGTCAAGACAGGTTGGTTGGATTCAAGACGTCCCATAAAGAAATTCTCCAGAGCAGGGTTCTAAGGATGGATGCCTGGGCAACCCACCTCGCATTCCAACTGTCTCCTAGTGACAAGGCAAGTTTGATCTGCTGGCTTTTGGTGAGAAGCCGAGGGGGTTGATTTGAAATGGACTCTCCTGAGGATGGATCATAATGTAAGTTTGTGTCCTTGGAGACCTTGGAATTGGGCCATGGTGCCAGCGCCCTGAAGGATCCCCCTAACCTGACGTATTGACACAGCTCCAATGAGCAATTTTCTCATGTGGAGATGAGATGTGTTCTGATTGTTTCCTTAGGAAACCCCCATATTCTGATATTGGAAACCAGGCCTCTGAGGAGAGATACATAGAAACCGAAGCAATGGATCAGAAGTTGGCTCAGGTTGGAGTTTCTGTCCATGATGGCCCCTTTATAAAGGGGAGCATCTCATGAGGCCATGTAGGTTTTCCCACGATAGGAGTTGTGAGATGCTCCAATCTGCAAGGTTTCCTTCTGCAGGACAGTCAAGACCTGTTGGAAGGCTCCCAGGACATCCCATATGGAACGGCGCCAGAGCAGGATTCCAACGATGGATGCCTAGAGAGTCTGCTTTGCATTCCAGTTGTCTCCTAGCGACAAGGCAGGTTTGATATTCTGGCTCTGGGGGAGTAATCAACGGGGCTGAGTTGAAATGTACTCTCCTGCCGAATGGTCATAATGCGGGTTTGTGTCCATGGAGACCTTGGAATAGGGCGGTGGCTCCGGTTACCTGAAGCTTTCTCCTAACTGGAGGTTTTTACAGAGCTCCAAAGGATAAGTTTCCCATGGGGAGACAAGATTTGTTCTGATTGGTATCTCTGGAATCCCCCATATGCTGGTATTGGAAAACAGGCCTCTGAGGAGAGATGCTTAGAAACAAAAGCAATGGAATCAATTACGTTCTAGGGGCCTGTACAGTTTAATACCTTTCTATTGGGATATCTGTCTACGGGTGAGTTGAGGTCGTTGCTCAGCTTGTCAAAGATCACCCCTCTTTGTACTGGGCTGCCTACACTATTGGAATGGCCTCTGGGACTTTGGAGGTATCTCCTAATCTGTAGGGTTGTAGCCAATGGAATGGGAAGAATTTCCTTGGAGAGGGCAGGCACAGTCCTGAGGTGTGGGTCCAGGGGCCTCAGCCTGTAGGGTGTGTGGGACAGGGATGTCAGGATAGAAGACTGAAAACACGGTTTGGGGACGTAGGTATGGCAGGCCCGATCTACAGACTATGAGGAGAATTTTTTGGGCTATGACCTAAGGTGAGGCTTATGTCTCTGGATTTTGTGTCAATAGTGGCCGTGGAATGTCGGGCTGGCCTCATGGGCCATGGAGGAGTCTTTCTCTCTGGGGATGGCCTGATCCCAAGTGATTGAGGTCATTCTGTGGGTGGGAGGAATCCTTTCTCTGTTTACTTACCTCAAATGTCCCACCAAAGAGGGATTCCAGAGCAGAGCCCTGAATAGGGGTGACTAGATGTCTCTACCTCTGGTTAAGATTGGGTGACTTGGGGCATGGCAGGCCCCATATGTGGGCTCATGGTCCAGGCACTGAGAGGCTTTACTTGAGGACAGGGTTCAAACTGATTGTCCCAATGTGTGTTTGTGCCCACCGCAGCTCTTAAGCATGGGCAGGGCCTCAGGGACCCTACACTACCCTCAGGGGCCCTACTACTACTCCTGTAGGCCCTACAGGGATCCTACACTGAACTTTGGATAAGATGCCAACCACAAGATTCTGGCGAGAGGGAAGTGGGAGTTATGATTTCTAAATCACGTTCACCCATGGGAAATGAGTAGAGATAAGGTCTAGGTTTCTGTAGCCTGAAAACCAGGTTGGAAAGGGATGGCAACCTAAGGCCATGGCGGTTCAGATGTTCTCAGTGTATGGCAAGCTGTCTGGGTGTCGGTTGGGAATTCAGGCCTCAGGTTGTATCAGACAGGGCATTAGTGCACAGGCTAGACTATATAATTGGTGTACAGTTGAGTGGCATGCAGGTTTATCCTCATTTGAGGTTTCTGGGTAGACCCATAGGGCAACGTTTTTCTTCTAGAGGGCAGGCAGAGTGCAGCACTGTGTCATCGGAAATCCCAAAATGGAGGGCGTGTGGTCCAGGAGAGTGAGGAGGGAAATCTGAGAACACTAGCTATGCTTAGGTTTTGGGGTGAGGGCACAGCAGGTGCACTCTGAAAAGCTTAATCAAGATCACGTGCATCTGAAGTCAAGGCGAAGATCAGCCATTGGCTCAGGTTGGAGTTTCTTTCCATGATCCGACTCCATGAAGATTGGGGGCATCATGTGACCTTGGAAGCTTTCCATGATATGAGTTGTGAGGTGGTCCAAGAACAAGGACACCTGTGGGACAGTCGACACCTGTTGAATGGCTCAAGGATGTCCCATAAGGAACAACACAAGAGCAGGGTTCTAAGGGTCTAAGGATCTCTAAGGAGAGATGCCTGGAAACCAAAGCAATGGATTCGAAAGGTGCCTAGGGGCCTGTTCGTTCCTTTTTACCTCTGGGGATATCAGTCTACGGGTCTGAGTGCCTGTAGGTGCTCAGATGGGCCCAGATTGCCCCTGTTTGTCCTGGGAAGCCCCAAATATAGGGATGGCTTCAGGGACTTTGGAGGTTTATCCTCGTAGTTGGGTTGTGGCCATTGGAATGGGGACATACAATTCCCTTGGAGAGGGCAAGCACATTCGTCAGGTTTGGCTCCAGGGGTCTGAGCCTGTAGGGGGTGTAGGCCAGGGCTGTTTGGACAGTTGTCTGAAAACACAAACTCGGCTTATGTTTCGGGTCATAGGTATGGCAGGACTGATCTACAGACCATGAGGAGAACTCTTCGGGATATGAAAAAAGGGCGAGTGTGAGGCTCTTGCTCAGTTTTTGTCTCTGGATATCATGTCACTCATGGTCGTGAAAATTCCGGGTGACTTCATTGGCAATGGACGAGTCTTACTCTCTGGGGATTTGGACCCGTCCAAAGAGTTTGGGATCATTCTGTGGGATGGAAGAAGTCCGTTGTTTTGTTGTTGTTGATTTGTTTTTTTTTTTTGTTTTTCAACCTCAGGTGCCCCACCAAATGAGGGATTCCAGAGTAGAGCCCTGGGGAGGGGCGAATGGACAACCAGAAATCTGGTTAAAAATTGGGGCCTAGAGACATGTCAAGCCCATTATGACATCTAATGGTCCAGACACTGTGAGGACATACTAGAGGACAGGACTCATGCTGAGAGTCACAATGCACGTTTATGCCCTCGTCGCACTCAAGAATGGGCGGGGCCTCAGGGTGAATGCTGGTGTCTCCTACATCGAACGTTGGAAAACATGCCAACCACAAGGTTTCTTGCCATGGGTAAGGAAGAGTTCTGATTTCTGCATCACAGTCACCCATGGGCAGTGATTGGAGATAAGGTCTAGGTTCTGAAGCCTGAAAACTGAGGTACGGAGGAGATGATGACCTAAGGCCATGGCGGGTCTGATGTGCTCAGTGTGCGGTCAGCTGTCTGGGTGTTGGTTACGAGGTCCAGGCTCAGGTTGTCAGACAGTGCATTTGTTCCCATGTTAGACTATATATTTTGGGTGCATTCGAGTGCCGTGTATGTTCTTATCTGAAGAACTCTTCAGGATATGAAGAATGAGCGAGTCTGAGGCGTGTGCTCAGGCTTTTGTCTCTGGATTTTGTATCAGCGATGGCCGTGGAATGATGGGGAGGCCTCATGGGCCATGGAAGAATCTTGCTCTCTGTGGATGTGGCCCGATCCCAAATGTTTTTCGTCAATCTGTGGGATGGGAGGACTCCTTTCAGGTTTGTTACCTCAGGTGTCCCACCAAAGAGGAATTCCAAAGCAGAGCCCTGGGAAAGAGTGAAAGGCAACCCGAACTATGTTTAAAATTTGGGGCCTAGGGGCATGGCAAGCCCAATATGCTGTCTCTCCAAACAGCCACTGAGAGGCCTTACCTGACGACTGGGCTCAGGCTGAGGGTCACAATGTTTGTTTGTGGACAATGTGGCCCAGAGTCATGGGCGGGGCCTCATGGGCCACTCTGGTTTCACTACACTTCCTTGGATAACATGCCATCCACAAGTTTTCTTGCCATGGGGAAAGAGTTCTAATGTCGGCATCATTTTAATACCTGGGCCGTGATTGGAGATAAGGTCTAGGTTCTGTAGCCTGAAAACCGAGGTTGAGAAGAGATGACGAACTAAGGCCTGGACGGGTCCGATGTGCTCAGTGTGCGACCAGCTGTCAGGGTGGGGCCCGGAGGTCCAGGCTCAGGCTGTTTCAGAAAGGGCATTAGTGCCCAGGTCAGCCTATATATTTGGGGTACAGCCGAATGGCGTTCAGGTTGATCCTCAATTGGGGTTTCTGGGTGCCCCAGAGGGCAATGTTTTTCTTCTGAAGGGCAGGCAGAGTGCTGCATTGTAGTTCTGGATTGCCAAACTGGAGGGATTGTGGGCCAGTAGTCTGAGGATGGAAGTCTGAGAACCCAAGCTAGGCCTAGGTTTCTGGGTGAAGATATGGCAGGCACAATCTACAGACCTGAATCGAGATCTCGTGCATCTGAAGTCAGGGCTAGGATCAGAAGAACGCTCAGGTTGGACATTCTGTCCCTGATGGCCCCTTCTTGAAGGGGGGGTGGATCACGAGGCCATGGGGGTTTTCCCACGATGGGAGTTTTGAGGAGCTCCCAACTTCAAAGATTCTTCTGCAAGACAATTGAGACTTATTAGTTGGCTCCAGGACAACGATTCTGAGCAGGGTTCTAAGGATGGAAGGCTGGGTAGCACACTTCGCATTCCAATTGTCTCCAAGCAACAAGACAGGTGAGAACTGCTGGATCTGGGGGAGCAACTGAGGAGGATGAGTTGAGATGGACTCTCCCGTGGATGTGTCCTAATATGATTTTGAGTCTATGGAGACCTTGGAATGAAGCGGTGGCACTGGGACTCTGAAGGGTTCTCCTAAAGAGAGGCTTTCACACAGCTCCATCGTGCAAGTTTCCCATGTGTAGATGAGATTTGTTCTGATGGTTGAGTCAAGAAACAGCCATATGCTGTTATTGAAATCCATTCCTGTGAGGAGAGATGCCTGGAACCCAAAGCAATATATCCGATAGGTTCCTAGGGGCCTGTTCGTTCCTTTTTACCTCTGGGGACATCAGTCTACGGGTCTGAGTGCGGTAGGTGCTCAGATGGGCCCTGATGGCCCCTGATTGTCCTGGGAAGCCAGAAATATTGGGATGGCCTCAGGGACTTTGGAGGTTTATCCTCTTAGTTGGGTTTTGGCCATTGGAATGGGCACACACAATTCCCTTGGAGAGGGCAAGCACAGTCGTCAGGATTGGCTCCAGGGGCCTAGGCCTGTCGGGTGTGTGGCCAGGGCTGCTTGGACAGTTGTCTGAAAACACAAACTCGACTTATGTTTCGGGTCATAGGTATGGCAGGACTGATCTATAGACCATGAGGAGAACTCTTCTGGATATGAAAATAGGGCGAGTGTGAGGATCTTGCTCAAGTTTTTATCTCTGGATATCGTGTCACTCATGGTCGTGAAATTTCCGGGTGAGTTCATGGGAAATGGACGAGTCTTACCCTCTGGGGGTTTGGCTCCGTCCAAAGAGTTTGGAGTCATTCTGTGGGATGGAAGAAGTCATTCTGTGGGATGCTCTGTTGTTGTTGATTTGTTTTGTTTTGTTTTTCAACCTCAGGTGTCCCACCAAATGAGGGATTCCAGAGTAGGGCCCTGGGGAGGGGCGAATGGACAACCAGAAATCTGGTTAAAAATTGGAACCTACGGACATGTCAAGCCTATTATGACATCTAATGGTCCAGTCACTGAGAGGACGTGCTAGAGGACCGGACTCACGCTGAGGGTCACAATGCGTGTTTATGCCCTCGTCGCACTCAAGAATTGGCGGGGCCTGAGGGTGAATGCTGGTTTCTCCTACACTGAACGTTGGACAACATGCCAACCACATGGTTTCTTGCCTTGGGTAAGGAAGAGTTCTTATTTCTGCATCACAGTCACCCCTGGGCAGTGATTGGAGATAAGGTCTAGGTACTGAAGCCTGATAACTGTGGTAGGGAAGAGATGATGACCTAAGGCCATGGCGGGTCCGATGTGCTCATTGTGCGGTCAGCTGTCTGGGTGTTGGTCACGAGGTCTGGGCTCAGGTTGTCAGACAGTGCATAGTGCCCAGGTTAGACTATATATTTTGGGTGCCTTCGAGTGATGTGTAGGTTCTTATCTGAAGAACTCTTCAGGATATGAAGAATGAGCGAGTCTGAGGCGCGTGCTCAGGCTTCTGTCTCTGGATTTTGTATCAGCGATGGCCGTGGAATGTTGGGGAGGCCTCATGGGCCATGGACGAATCTTGCTCTCTGTGGACTTGGCCCGATCCCAATTGTTTTTCGTCAATCTGTGGGATATGAGGACTCCTTTCAGGTTTGTTACCTCAAGTGTCCCACCAAAAGAGGAATTCCAAAGCAGAGCCCTGGGGAAGAGTGAAGGGAAAACCCGAACTATAGTTAAAAATTGGGGCCTAAGGGCATGGCAAGCCCAATATGCTGTCTCTCCATCCAGCCACTGAGAGGCCTTACCTGAGGTCTGTGCTCAGGTTGAGGGTTACAATGTGTGTTTGTGACCAATGTGACCCGCAAGCATGGGCGGGGCCTCATGGGCCACACTGGTTTCAAGTACACTGAACCTTGGACAACATGCCAACCACAAGGTTTCTTGCCATGGGGAAAGCGTTCTGATTTCTGCATCATTTTCAAACCCGGGCCGTGATTGGAGATAAAGTCTAGGTTCTGAAGCCTGAAATCCGAGATTGAGAAGAGATGAAGTCCTAAGCCCATGGCAGGTCATATGAGCTCAGTGTGCGGCCAGCTTTCTGGGTAGGCCAGGAGGTCCAGACTCAGGCTGTCTCAGAAAGGGCTTTAGTGCCCAGGTCAGCCTATATATTTGAGGTACAGCCGAATGGCGTGCAGGTTGAATCTCATTTGGGGTTTCTGGGTAGCCCCATACGGCAATGTTTTTCTTCTGGAGGGCAGGCAGAGTGCTGCACTGCTGTTCTGGTTTGCCAAACTGGAGGGCTTGTGGGCCAGTAGTCTGAGGACAGAAGTCTGAGAACCAAAGCTAGGCCTAGGTTTCTGGGTGAGACCGGATTCTAGATCTCGTGCATCTGAAGTCAGGGCGAGGATCAGACGATCGCTCAGGTTGGACATTCTGTCCCTGATGGCCCCTTCTTGAAGGGGGGCGTGGATCACGAGGCCATGCGGGTTTTCCCACGATGGGAGTTGTGAGAAGCTCCCAACTGCAAAGATTCTTCTGCAGGACAATTGAGACCTGTTGGTTGGCTCCAGGACAACGATTCCGAGCAGGGTTCTAAGGATGGACGGCTGGGTAGCCCATCTCGCATTGCAATTATCTGCAAGCAACAAGACACGTTAGATCTGCTGGATCTGGGGGAGCAACCGAGGAGGCTGAGTTGAAATGGACTCTCCCGTGGATGTGTCCTAATATGATAATATGTCTATGGAGACCTTGGAATGAAGCGGTGGCACTGGGGCCCTGAAGGGTTCTCCTAAAGAGAGGCTTTCACACAGCTCCATCGTGCAAGTTTCCCATGTGTAGATGAGATTTGTTCTGATGGGTGAGTCAAGAAACAGCCATATGCTGTTATTGAAATCCATTCCTCTGAGGAGAGATGCCTGGAAACCAAAGCAATGGATCGGATATGTGCCTAGGGGCCTGTTCGTTCCTTTTTACCTCTGGGGACATCAGTCTACGGGTCTGAGTGCCGGTAGGTGCTCAGATGGGCCAATTGCCCCTGTTTGTCCTGGGAAGCCACAAATATTGGGATGGACTCAGGGACTTTGGAGGTTTATCCTCTTAGTTGGGTTGTGGCCATTGGAATGCGTACACACAATTCCTTTGGCGAGGGCAAGCACAGTCGTCAGGTTTGGCTCCAGGGGCCTGAGTCTGTAGGGTGTGTAGGCCAGGGCTGTTTGGACAATTGTTTGAAAAGACAAACTCGGCTTATGTTTCGGGTCATAGGTATGGCAAGACAGATCTACATACCATGAGGAGAACTCTTCGGGATATGAAAATAGGGCGAGTGTGAGGCTCTTGCTCAAGTTTTTATCTCTGGTTATCGTGTCACTCATGGTCGTGAAATTTCCGGGTGACTTCATGGGAAATGGACGAGTCTTACTCTCTGGGGGTTTGACCCCGTCCAAAGAGTTTGGGGTCATTCTGTGGGATGGAAGAAGTGCGTTGTTCTGTTGTTATTGATTTTTTTTTGTTTGTTTTTCAACCTCAGGTGTCCCAGCGAATGAGGTATTCCAGAGTAGAGCCCTGGGAGGGGCGACTGGACAACCAGAAATCTGGTTAAAAATTGGGGCCTAGGGACATGTCAAGCCCATTATGACATCTAATGGTCCAGGCACTGAGAGGACATACTACAGGACAGGACTCACACTGAGGGTCACAATGCATGTTTATGCCCTCGTCGCACTCAAGAATGGGCGGGGCGTCAGGGTGAATGCTGGTTTCTCCTACACTGAACGTTGGACAACATGCCAACCACAAGGTTTCTTGCCATGGGTAAGGAAGAGTTCTGATTTCTGCATCACAGTCACCCCTGGGCAGTGATTGGAGATAAGGTCTAGGTTCTGAAGCCTGAAAACTGAGGTAGGGAAGACATGATGACCTAAGGCCATGGCGGGTCTGATGAGGGCAGTGTGCGGTCAGCTGTCTGGGTGTTGGTCACGAGGTCCGGGCTCAGGTTGTCAGACAGTGCATTAGTGTCCAGGTTAGACTATACATGTTGGGTGACTTCGAGTGCCCTGTAGGTTCTTATCTGAAGAACTCTTCAGGATATGAAGAATGAGCGAGTCTGAGGTGCGTGCTCAGGCTTTTGTCTCTGGATTTTGTATCAGCGATGGCCGAGGAATGTCGAGGAGGCATCATGGGCCATGGACGAATCTTGCTCTCTGTGGATTTGGCCCGATCCCAATTGTTTTTCGTCAATCTGTGGGATGGGAGGACTCCTTTCAGGTTTTTTGCCTCAGGTGTCCCACCAAAAGAGGAATTCCAAAGCAGAGCCCTAGGGAAGAGTGAAGGGACAACCCGAAATAAGGTTAAAAATTGGGGCCTAGGGTCATGGCAAGCCCAATAAGCTGTCCTCCATCCAGCCACTGAGAGGCCTTACCTGAGGACTGGGCTAATGCTGAGGGTCACAAAGTGTATTTATGACCAATGTGGCCCGCAAGCATGGGCGGGGCCTCATGGGCCACACTGGTTTCAACTACACTGAACCTTGGAAAACTTGCCAACCACAAGGTTTCTTGCCATGGGGAAAGCATTCTGATTTCTGCTTCATTTTCAAACCCGGGCCTTGATTGGGGATAAGGTCTAGGTTCTGAAGCCTGAAAACCGAGGTTGAGAAGAGATGACGACCTAAGGCCATGGCGTGTCCGATGTGCTTCGTGTGCGGCCAGCTGTCTGGGTGGGGCCAGGAGGTCCAGGCTCAGGCTGTGTCAGAAAGGGCATTATTGCCCAGTTCAGCCTATATATTTGGGGTACAGCCGAATGGCGTGCAGGTTGATCCTCATTTGGGGTTTCTGGGTAGCCCCAGAGGGCAATGTTTTTATTCAGGAGGGCAGGCAGAGTGCTGCATTGTAGTTCTGGATTGCCAAACTGGAGGGATTGTGGGCCAGTAGTCTGAGGACGGAGGTCTGAGAAACCAAGCGCTAGGTCTAGGTTTCTGGGTGAGGATATGGCAGGCACAATCTACAGGCCTGAATCGAGATCTCGTGCATCTGAAGTCACTGCGAGGATCAGACGATCGCTCAGGTTGGACATTCTGTCCCTGATGGCCCATACTTGAAGGGGGGTGGATCACGAGGCCATGGGGGTTTTCCCACGATGGGAGTTGTGAGAAGCTCCCAACTGCAAAGATTCTTCTACAGGACAATTGAGACCTGTTGGTTGGCTACAGGACAACGATTCCGAGCAGGGTTCTAAGGGTGGATGGCTGGGTAGCCCACCTCGCATTCCAATTGTCTGCAAGCAATAAGACAGGTTAGATCTGCTGGATCTGGGGGAGCAGCCGAGGAGGCTGAATTGAAATGGATTCTCCCGTGGATGTGTCCTAATTTGATTTTGTGTCCTTGGAGACCTTGGAATGAAGCGGTGGCACTGAGGCCCTGAAGGGTTCTCCTAAAGAGAGGCTTTCACATAGCTCCATCCTGCAAGGTTCCCATGTGTAGATGAGAATTGTTCTGATGGGTGAGTCAAGAAATAGCCATATGCTGGTACTGAAATCCAGGCCTCTGAGGAGAGATGCCTGGAAACTAAAGCAATTGATCCGATTAGGGCCTAGGGTCCTGTTCTTTCCTTTTTACCTCTGGGGATATCAGTCTACAAGTCTCAGTGCAGGTAGGTTCTCAGATGGGCTCAGATTGCTCCTGTTTGTCCTGGGAAGCCACTACTATTGGGATGGCCTCAGGGACTTTGGAGGTTTATCCTATTAGTAGCATTGTGCCCATTGGAATGGGCATACAGAATTCCCTTGGAGAGGGCAAGTACAGTCCTCAGCTCGGCTCCAGGGGCCTAAGGCTGTAGGCTGTGTAGGCCAGGGCTGTTTGGACAGTTGTCTGAAAACACAAACTCGGCTTATGTTTCGGGTCATAGGTATGGCAGGACTGATCTACAGACCATGAGGAGAACTCTTTGGGATATGAAAAAAGGGCGAGGGTGAGGCTCTTGCTCAAGTTTTTGTCTCTGGATATCGTGTCACTCATGGTCGTGAAATTTCCGGGTGACTTCATGGGAAATGGACGAGTCTTACTCTCTGGGGGTTTGGCCCCGTCCAAAGAGTTTGGGGTCATTCTGTGGGATGGAAGAAGTCCGTTGTTCTGTTGTTATTGATTTGGTTTGTTTTGTTTTTCAACCTCAGGTGTCCCTCAAATGAGGGATTCCAGAATAGAGCCATGGGGAGGGGCGACTGGACAACCAGAAATCTGGTTAAAAATTGGTGCCTAGGGACATGTCAAGCCCATTATGACATCTAATGGTCCAGCCACTGAGAGGACGTACTAGAGGACAGGACTCACGCTGAGGGTCACAATGCGTGTTTATGCCCTTGTCGCACTCAAGACCTTATCTCCAATCACAGCCCGGGTTTGATAATGATGCAGAAATAAGAACTCTTTCCCCATGGCAAGAAACCTTGTTGTTGGCATGTTGTCCAAGGTTCAGTGTCGTTGAAACCAGTGTGGCCCATGAGGCCCCGCCCATGCTTTGGGGCCACATTGGTCACAAACACACATTGTGACCTTCAGCCTGAACCCAGTCCTCAGGTAAGGCCTTCAGTGGCTGGATGAAGAGACAGCATATTGGGCTTGCCATGCCCCTAGGCCCCAATTTTTAACCATAGTTCGGGTTGTCCCTTCACTCTTCCTCAGGGCTCTGCTTTGGAATTCCTCTATTGATGAGACACCTGATGTAACAACCCTGAAAGGAGTCCTCCATCCAACAGATTGACGAAAAACAATTGGGATCGGGCCAAATCCACAGAGAGCAAGATTCGTCCATGGCCCATGAGGCCTCCTCGACATTCCACGGCCATCGCTGAAACAAAATCCAGAGACAAAAGTGAGCAAGCGCTTCAGACTCTCACTTTCTCCATATCCTGATGATGTCTTCTAATGGTTTGTAGATCGGGCCTGCCAGACCTACGTCCCCAAACATAAGCTGAGTTTGTGTTTTCAGACTTCTGTCCTCAAAGTCCTGGGCCACACACCATGCAGGCTCGGGACCCTGGAGCCACACAATAGGGCTGTGCCTACCCAATCCATGGAATATCTGCCCATTCCATTGTCCAAAATCGTACAAAATAGAAGAACCCTCCAAAGTCCCTGAGGCCATCCCAATAGTATACGTCGCCCGGGACTAAAAATTTCAGTCTGACAGCAGCTGAGCATCTACCTCCGCTCATACCCTTGATGGATGTCCCCAGAGAAGAAGATTGAACCAGACAGGACCCTAGGCCAAAATCGGATTCATAGCTTTGGTTTACAGGCATGTCTCCTCAAAACCCTGGTTTCCAATACCAGCATTGGGGTTTTCCTGAGGCACCCATCAGAACCAAACTCGTCTCCACAAGGAAACTTGTGCATGGGAGCTATGTCAAAAGCTGAGGAGAATACTTCAGGGTCCCGGTGCCACCGCCCCATTCCAAGGCCCTCATGGACACAAACACACATTAGACCCATCCTCAGGAAAGTCCATTTCAACTCAGCCACCCCGGTTGCTCCCGCAGAGCCATCAGATCTAAACTGTCTTGTCCCTAGGAGACAATTGGAATGCGAAGTGTGCTTCCCAGGCATCCATCCTCGAACGTTGGTCTGGACTCATCCATATGGGATGTCCTGGAGCTGTCCAACAGGTCTCTATTTTCCTGCAGAAGGAATCCTTGGAGGGGGCATCCCACCACTCCCAAAGTGCGAAAACCTCCACGCCCGAGAATCCGCTCCCTTCATGAAGGGGCCCTCATGAACAGAAAATCCAAGCTGAGCCAACGTCTGATCCTCGCTCTGAGTTCAGAAGCATGACATATTGCTTCAGATCTTCAGGGGGTACATGCCGTGCCCTCACCCTGAAACCCAAGTCTAGCTTGTGTTCTCAGACTTCCATCCTCACATTCCTGGCCCCGAAGCCTACAAGTTTGGCAATTCCGGACCATCATTGCAGCACTCTGCCTGCCCTCTAGAAAAAATATATTGCCTAATGAGCTGCCTGGGCACATTAAATGAGAATAAACCTACACGGCACTCGAATGTTCCAAAATTATATAATCTAACCTGGGCAGTAATGCACTGTCTGACACAACCTGAGCCAGGACCTCCTGAGCAACACCCAGACAGCTGACCGCACACTGAGCACATCAGACCCGCCATGGCCTTAGGTCATCATCTCTGCCCTACCTCAGTTTCAGGCTTCAGAACCTAGACCTTATCTCCAATCACTGCCCAGGGGTGACTGTGATGCAGAATTCAGATTTCCTGCTTACCCAAGGCAAGAAACCTTGTGGTTGCCATATTGTCCTACGTTCAGTGTAGGAGAAACCAGCATTCACCCTGAGGTCACACCCATTCTTTAGTGCAACGAGGGCATAAACACGCATTGTGATCCTCAGCGTGAGTCCTGTCCTCTAGTACGTCCTCTCAGTGGCTGGACCATTAGATGTCATAATGGGCTTGACATGTCCCTAGGCCCCAATTTTTAACCAGATTTCTGGTTGTCCAGTCACAACTCCCCAGAGCTGTACTCTGGTATCCCTCATTTGGTAGAACACCTGAGGTTGAAAAACAAAACAAATCAAATCAACAACAACACAAAAAAAAAAACAGACTTCTTCCATCCCAAGTGACCCCAAACTCCTTGGACGGGGCCAAACCCCAGAGAGTAAGACTCGTTCATTTCCTATGAAGTCACCCGGAAATTTCACGATCAAGAAGTGACACAATATCTAGAGACAAAAACGTGAGCAAGAGCCTCACACTCGCCCATTTTTCATATCCAAAAGTGTTCTCCTCATGGTCTGAAGATCAGTCCTGCCATACCTATGACCTGAAATATAAGCCGAGTTTGTGTTTTCAGACAACTGTCCCAAAAGCTCTGGCCTACACACCCTACAGGCTCAGGCCCCTGAGGCCAAACATGAAGACTGTGCTTGCCCTTTCCAAGGGAATTGTATGTGCCCATTCCAATGGCCACAACCCTACTTAGAGGATAAACCGCCAAAATTCCTGATGCCATCCCAATAGTGGTGGCTTCCCTGGACAAACAGGGGCAATCTGGGCCCATCTGAGCACCAACCTGCACTCAGACCCGAGACTGATTTCCCTAGAGGTAATAAGGAACGAACAGGCCCGAAGGCACCTATCGGATTCATTGCTTTGGTTTCCAGGCATCTCTCCTCAGAGGCCTGGATTTCAATAACAGCATATGGCTGTTTCTTGACTCACCCATCAGAACAAATCTCATCTACACATGGGAAACTTGCACGATGGAGCTGTGTGAAAGCCTCCCTTTAGGAGAACCCTTCAGGCCCCAGTGCCACCGCTTCATTCCAAGGTCTCCATAGACACAAAATCATATTAGGTCACATCCACAGTAGAGTCCATTTCAACTCAGCCTCCTCGGTTGCTCCCCCAGATCCAGCAGATCTGACCTGTCTTGTTGCTTGGAGACAATTGGAAAGCGAGGTGGGGTACCCAGCCATCCATCCTTAGAACCCTGCATGAAAACGTTGTCCTGGAGCCAACCACCAGGTCTCAATTGTCCTGCAGAAGAATCTTTGCAATTGCGACCTTCTCACAACTCCCATCGTTGGAAAACCCCCATGGCCTCGAGAACCCCCTCTTCAAGTAGGGGCCCTCAGGGACAGAATGTCCAACCTGAGCGATGGTCTGATCCTCGCCCTGACTTCAGATGCACGAGATCTAGATTCAGGACTGTAGATTGTGCCTGCCATATCCTCACCCCGAAACCTAGGCCTAGCTTGGGTTCTCTTACTTCCGTCCTCAGACTACTGGCCAAGAGCCCTGGAGTTTGGCAATCCAGAACTACAATGCAGCACTCTGCCTGCCCTCCAGAAGAAAAACATAGCCCCCTGGGCTACCCAGAAAACCCAAATAGCATCAACCTGCACGCCATTCGGCTGTACCCCAAATATATAGGGTGACCTGGGGACTAAAGCCCTTTCTGACACACCCTGAGCATGGACCTCCTGGCCCCACCCAGACAGCTGGCCACACACTGAGCACATCAGACCTGTCAATGCCTTAGGTCGTCATCTCTACTCAACCTCGGTTTTCAGGCTTTAAAACCTAGACCTTATCTCCAATCACGGCCCGGGATTGAAATGATGCAGAAATTAGAACTCTTTCCCCATGGCAAGAAACCTTGTGGTTGGCATGTTGTCCAAGGTTCAGTGTACTTGAAACCAGTGTGACCCATGAGGCCCCGCCCATGCTTGCGGGCCACATTGGTCACAAACACACTTTGTGACCCTCAGTCTGAGCCCAGGCCTCAGGTAAGTCCTCTCAGTGGCTGGATGGAGAGACAGCATATTGGGCTTGCCATGCCCCTAGGACACAATTTTTAACCATAGTTCGGGTTGTCCCCTCACTCTTCCCCAGGGCTCTCCTTTGGAATTCCGCTTTTGGTGGGACCCCTGAGGTAACAAACCTAAAAGGAGTCCTCCCATCCAATAGATTGACGAAAAACAATTGGGATCGGGCCAAATCCACAGAGAGCAAGATTCGTCCATGGCCCATGAGGCCTCCCCAACATTCCACGGCCATCGCTGATACAAAATCCAGAGACAAAAGCCTGAGCACGCGCCTCAGACTCACTCATTCTTCATATCCTGAAGAGTTCTTCAGATAAGAACCTACACGGCACTCGAATGCACCCAAAATATATAGTCTAACCTGGGCACTAATGCACTGTCTGACAACCTGAGCCCGGACCTCGTGATCAACACCCAGACATCTGACCGCACACTGAGCACATCTGACCCGCCATGGCCTTATGTCATCATCCTTCCCTACCTCAGTTTTCAGGCTTCAGAACCTAGACCTTATCTCCAATCACTGCCCAGGGGTGAGTGTGATGCAGAAATCAGAACTCTTCCTTACCTATGGCAAGAAACCTTGTGGTTGGCCTGTTGTTCAACGTTCAGTGTAGGAGAAACCAGCATTCACCCTGAGGCCCCGCCCATTCTTGAGTGCGACGAGGGCATAAACACGCATAGTGACCCTCAGCGTGAGTCCGGTCCTCTAGCACGTCCTCTCAGTGGCTGGACCATTAGATGTCATCATGGGCTTGACATGTCCCTAGGCCCCAATTTTTAACCAGATTTCTGGTTGTCCAGGCGCCCCCTCCCCAGGGCTCTACTCTGGAATCCCTCATTTGGTGGGACACCTGAGGTTGAAAAACAAAACAAAACAGATCAACAACAACAGAGCAACGGACTTCTTCCATCCCACAGAATGACCCCAAACTCTTTGGACGGGGCCAAACCCCCAGAGAGTAAGACTCGTCCATTTCCCAGGATGTCACCCGGAAATTTCACGACCATGAGTGACACGATATGCAGAGACAAAAACTTGAGCAAGAGCCTCACACTCGCCCTTTTTTCATATCCCGAAGTGTTCTCCTCATGGTCTGTAGATCAGTCCTGCCATACCTTTGACCCGAAAGAGAAGCCGAGTTTGTGTTTTCAGACAACTGTCCAAACAGCCCTGGCCTGCACACCCTACAGGCTCAGGCCCCTGGAGCCAAACCTGACGACTGTGCTTGCCCTCTCCAAGGGAACTGTGTGTGCCCATTCCAATGGCCACAACCCTACTAATAGGATAAACCTCCAAAGTCCCTGAGGCCATCCCAATATTTGTGGCTTCCCAGGACAAGACGGGCAATCTGGGCCCATCTGAGCACCTACCGGCACTCAGACCCGTAGACTGATGTCCCCAGAGGTAAAAAGGCACGAACATGCCCCTAGGCAACTATCGGATCCATTGCTTTGGTTTCCAGGCATCTCTCCTCAGAGGAATGGATTTCAATAGCAGCATATGGCTGTTTCTTGACTCACCCATCAGAACAAATCTCATCTTCACATGGGAAACTTGCACGATGCAGGTGTGTGAAAGCCTCTCTTTAGGAGAACCCTTCAGGGCCCCAGTGCCACCGCTTCATTCCAAGGTCTCCATAGACACAAAATCATATTAGGTCACATCCACGGTAGAGTCCATTTCAACTCAGCCTCCTCGGTTGCTCCCCCAGAACCAAGAGATCTGACCTGTCTTGATGCTTGGAAACAATTGGAATACGAGGTGGGCTACCCAGCCATCCATCCTTAGAACCCTGCTCGGAATCGTTGTCCTGGAGCCTACCAACAGGTCTCAATTGCCCTGTAGAAGAATCTTTGCAGTTGGGAGCTTCTCACAACTCCCATCGTGGGAAAACACCCATGGCCTCATGATCCACCCCACCTTCCAGTGGGGCCTCCGGGACAGAATGTCCAAATTGAGTGATCGTCTGATCTTCGCCCTGACTTCAGACGCACGACATCTCGATTCAGGTCTGTAGATTGTGTCTCCCATGTCCACACCCAGAATTCTAGGACTAGCTTGGGTTCTCAGACTTCCGTCCTCAGACTACTGAGCCACAAAACCTCCAGTTTGGCAATCCAGGACTACAATGCAGCACTCTGCCTGCCCTCCAGAAGAAAAACATTGCCGTCTGGGGCTACCCAGAAACCCCAAATGAGATTCAACCTGCACGCCATTCGGCTGTACCCCAAATATATAGGCTGACCTGGGCACTAATGCCTTTTCTGACACAGCCTGAGCCTGCACCTCCTGGCCCCACCCAGACAGCTGTCCGCACACTGAGAACATCGGACCCGCCATGGCCTTAGTTCGTCATCTCTTCTCAACCTCGGTTTTCAGGCTTCACAACCAAGACCTTATCTCCAATCACGGCCCGGGTTTGAAAATGATGCAGAAATCAGAACTCTTTCCCCATGGCAAGAAACCTTGTGGTTGGCATGTTGTCCAAGGTTCAGTGTCGTTGAAACCAGTGTGGCCAATGAGGCCCCGCCCATGCTTGTGGGCCACATTGGTCACAAACACACATTGTGACCCTCAGCCTGAGTCCAGGCTCAGGTAAGGTCTCTCAGTGGCTGGATGGAGAGACAGCATATTGGGCTTGCCATGCCCCTAGGCCCCAATTATTAACCGTAGTTCAGGTTGTGTCTTCACTCTTCCCCAGGGCTCTGCTTTGGAATTCCTCTTTCGGTGGGACACCTGAGGTAACAAACCTGAAAGGAGTCCTCCCTACCCTCAGATTGACGAAAAAAAATTGGGATCGGGCCAAATCCACAGAGAGCAAGATTCGTCCATGGCCCATGAGGCCTCCCCAACATTCCACGGCCATCGCTGATACAAAATACAGAGACAAAAGACTGAGCACTCGCCTCAGACTCACTCATTCTTCATATCCTGAAGAGTTCTTCAGAGAAGAACCTACACGGCACTCGAATGCACCCAAAATATATAGTCTAACCTGGGCACTAATGCACTGTCTGACAACCTGATCCCGGACGACGTGACCAACACCCAGACAGCTGACCGCACACTGAGCACATCAGACCCGCCACGGCCTTAGGTCATCATCTCTTACCTACCTCAGTTTTCAGGCTTCAGAACCTAGACCTTATCTCCAATCACTGCCCAGGGGTGACTGTGATGCAGAAATCAGAATTCTTCCTTACCCATGACAAGAAACCTTGTGATTGGCATGTTGTCCAACGTTCAGTGTAGGAGAAACCAGCATTCACCCTGAGGCCCCGCCCATTCTTGAGTGCGACGAGGGCATAAACACGCATTGTGACCCTCAGCGTGAGACCTGTCTTCTAGGATGACCTCTCAAAGGCTGGAGCATTAGATGTCATAATGGGCTTGACATGTCCCTAGGCCCCAATTTTTAACCAGATTTCTGGTTGTCAGTCGCCCCTCCCAGGGCTCTACTCTGGAATCCCTCCTTTGGTGGAACACGTGAGGTAGAAAAACAAAACAAAACAAATCAACAACAACAGAACAATGGACTTCTTCCATCCCACAGAATGACCACAAACTCTTTGGATGGGGCCAATCCCCCAGAGAGTAAGACTCGTTCATTTCCCATTAAGTCACCCGAAATTTCACGACCATGAGTGACACGATATCCAGGGAAAAAACTTGAGCAAGAGCCTCACCCTCTCCCTTTTTTCATATCCCGAAGAGTTCTCCTCATGGTCTGTAGATCAGTTTTGCTACCTATGACCCGAAACATAAGCCGAGTTTGTGTTTTCAGACAACTGTCCAAACAGCCCTGGCCTACACACCCTACAGGCTCAGGCCCCTGGAGCCAAAACGGACGACTGTGCTTGCCCTCTCCAAGGGAATTGTGTGTGCCTATTCCAATGACCACAACCCTACTAATAGGATCAACCTCCAAAGTCCCTGAGGCCATCCCATATTTGTGGCTTCCCAGGACAAACAGGCGCAATCTGGGCCCATCTGAGCACCTACCGGCACTCAGACCCGTAGACTGATGTCCCCAGAGGTAAAAAGGAACGAAAAGGCCCCTAGGCACATTTCGGGTCCATTGGTTTGGTTTCCAGGCATCTCTCCTCAGAGGCCTGGATTTCAATAACAGCATATGGCTGTTTCTTGACTCACCCATCAGAACAAATCTCATCTACACAAAGGAAACTTGCACGATCGAGCTGTGTGAAAGCCTCTCTTTAGGAGAACCCTTCAGGGCCCCAGTGCCACCGCTTCATTCCAAGGTCTCCGTAGACACAAAATCATATTAGGACACATCCACGGGAGAGTCCATTTCAACTCAGCCTCCTCATTTGCTCCCCCAGATCCAGCAGATCCAACCTTTCTTGTTGCTTGGAGACAATTGGAATGCGAGGTGGGCTACCCAGCCATCCATCCTCAGAACCCTGCTCGGAATCGTTGTCCTGGAGCCAACCAACAGGTCTCAATTGTCCTGCAGAAGAATCTTTGCAGTTGGGAGCTTCTCACAACTCCCATCGTGTGAAAACCCCCATGGCCTCGTGATCCACCCCCCCTTCAAGAAGGGGCCATCAGGGACAGAATGTCCAACCTGAGCGATCGTCTGATCCTCACCCTGACTGCAGATGCACGAGGTCTCGATTCAGGTTGTAGATTGTGCCTGCCATATCCTCATCCAGAAAGCTAGGCCAGCTTGGGTTCTCAGACTTCCGTCCTCACACTACTGGCCCACAAACCCTCCAGTTTGGCAATCCAGAACTACAATGCAGCACTCTGCCTGCCCTCCAGAAGAAACACATTGCCCTCTGGGGCTACCCAGAAAGCCCAAATGAGGTCAACCTACACGCCATTCTGCTATACCGCAAATATATTGGTTGACCTGGTCACTAATGCCCTTTCTGAATCAGCCAGAGCCTGGACCTCTTGCCCCCCCCCCTCAGACAGCTGGCCGCACACTGAGCACATCGGACCTGCCATGGCCTTAGGTCGTCATCTCTTCTCAACCTCGGTTTTCAGGCTTCAGAACCTAGACCTTATCTCCAATCACAGCCCGGGTTTGAAAATGATGCAGAAATCAGAACTCTTTCCCCATGGCAAGAAACCTTGTGGTTGGCATGTTGTCCAAGGTTCAGTGTCGTTGAAACCAGTGTGGCCCATGAGGCCCCGCCCATGCTTGTGGGCCACATTGGTCACAAACACACATTGTGACCCTCAGCCTGAGTCCAGGCTCAGGTAAGGTCTCTCAGTGGCTGGATGGAGAGACAGCATATTGGGCTTGCCATGCCCCTAGGCCCCAAATATTAACCGTAGTTCAGGTTGTGTCTTCACTCTTCCCCAGGGCTCTGCTTTGGAATTCCTCTTTCGGTGGGACACCTGAGGTAACAAACCTGAAAGGAGTCCTCCCTACCCTCAGATTGACGAAAAAAAATTGGGATCGGGCCAAAGCCACAGAGAGCAAGATTCGTCCATGGCCCATGAGGCCTCCCCAACATTCCACGGCCATCGCTGATACAAAATACAGAGACAAAAGACTGAGCACTCGCCTCAGACTCACTCATTCTTCATATCCTGAAGAGTTCTTCAGAGAAGAACCTACACGGCACTCGAATGCACCCAAAATATATAGTCTAACCTGGGCACTAAAGCACTGTCTGACAACCTGATCCCGGACGACGTGACCAACACCCAGACAGCTGACCGCACCCTGAGCACATCAGACCCGCCACGGCCTTAAGTCATCATCTCTTACCTACCTCAGTTTTCAGGCTTCAGAACCTAGACCTTATCTCCAATCACTGCCCAGGGGTGACTGTGATGCAGAAATCAGAATTCTTCCTTACCCATGACAAGAAACCTTGTGATTGGCATGTTGTCCAACGTTCAGTGTAGGAGAAACCAGCATTCACCCTGAGGCCCCGCCCATTCTTGAGTGCGACGAGGGCATAAACACTCATTGTGACCCTCAGCGTGAGTCCTGTCCTCTAGTACGTCCTCTCAGTGGCTCGACCATTAGATGTCATAATGGGCTTGACATGTCCCTAGGCCCCAATTTTTAACCAGATGTCTGGTTGTCAGTCGCCCCTCCCCAGGTCTCTACTCTGGAATCCCTCATTTGGTGGGACCACTGACTTTGAATAACAAAACAAAACAACAACAACAACAACAACAACAACAAAACGGACTTCTTCCTTCCCACAGAATGACCCCAAACTCTTTGGACGGAGCCAAACCCCCAGAGAGTAGGACTCGTCCATTTCCCATGAAGTCAGCCGGATATTTCATGACCATGAATGGCACGATATCCAGAGATAAATACTTGAGCAAGAGCCTCACACTCGCCCTTTTTTCATATCCTGAAGTGTTCTCCTCATGGTCTGTAGATCATTCCTGCCATACCTATGACCCGAAATATAATCCGAGTTTATGTTTTCAGACAACTGTCCAAACAGCCCAGGCCTACACACCCAACAGGCTCAGGCCCCTGGAGCCAACGTGAGGACTGTACTTGCCCTCTCCAAGGGAATTCTGTGTGCCCATTCCAATGGCCACAACCCTACTAATAGGATAAACCTCCAAAGTCCCTGAAGCCATCCCAATAGTGGTGGCTTCCCAGGACAAACAGGAGCAATCTGAGCCCATCTGAGAACCTACCTGCACTCAGACTCGTAGACTGATATCCCCAGAGGTAAAAAGGAACGAACAGGCCCCTAGGCCCTAATCGGATCCATTGCTTTGGTTTCCACGCATCTTCCTCAGAGGCCTGGATTTCAGTACCAGCATATGATTGTTTCTTGACTCACCCATCAGAACAAAACTCATCTACACATGGGAAACTTGCACGTGGGAGGTGTGTCAAAGCCTCGTTTTAGGAGAACCCTTCAGGTCCCCAGTGCCACCGCTTCATTCCAAGTTCTCCATAGACACAAAATCATATTAGGACACATGCACGGGAGAGTCCAATTCAACTCAGCATATTCGGTTGCTCCGCGAGATCCAGCAGATCTAACTTGTCTTGTTGCTAGGAGACAATTGGAATGCGAGGTGGCCTACCCCGCCATCCATCCTTAGAACCCTGCTCAGAATCATTGGCCTGGAGCCAAACAACAGGTCTCAATTTTGCTGCAGAAGAATCTTTGCAGTTGGGAGCTTCTCACAACTCCCATCGTGAGAAACCCCCATGGCCTCGTGATACCCCCCCCCCTTCATGAAGGGGCCATCAGGGACCTAAGGTCCAACCTGAGAAATAGTCTGATCCTCACCCTGACTTCAGATGCACGAGATCTCGATTCTGGTCTGTATATAGTGCCTGCCATGTCCTCACCCAGAAACCTAAGCCCAGCTTGTGTCCTCAGACTTCTGTACACAGACTACTGGCTCACAAGCCCTCCAGTTTGGCAATCCAGAACTACAATGCAGCACTCTACCTGCCCTGCAAAAGAAATACATTGCCCTCTGGGGCCACCCAGAAACCCCAAATGAGGATCAACCTGCACGCCTCTTCGCTGTACCCAAAGTATATAGGCTGACCTGGGCAATAATGCCCTTTCTGACAGAGGCTGAGCCTGGACCTCCTGGCCCCACCCATACAGCTGGCCGCTCACTTAGCACATCGGACCAGCCATTGCCTTAGGTCGTTATCTCTTCCCAGCCTCGGTTTTCAGGATTTAGAACCTAGACCTTATCTCCAATCACTGCCCATGTTTGAAAATGATGCAGAAATCAGAACTCTTTCCCCATGGCAAGAAAACTTGTGGTAGGCTTGTTGTATAATGTTCAGTGTAGTGGATACCAGTGTGTCCAATGAGGCCCCGCCATGGCTCGCGGGCCACATAGGTGGCAAACACACATTGTGACCCAGAGCCTTAGCCCAGTCCTCAGGTAAGGCCTCTCAGTGGCTGGATGAAGAGACAGCATATTGGGCTTGCCATGCCCCTAGGCCCCAATTTTTAACAATAGTTCGGTTTGTCCCTTCACTCTTCCCCAGGGCTCTGCTTTGGAACTCCTGTTTTGTGGGACACCTGAGGTAACAACCCTGAAAGGAGTACTCCATCCAACAGATTGACGAAAAACAATTGGGATTGGGCCAAATCCACAGAGAGCAAGATTCGTCCATGGCCCATGAGGCCTCCTCGACATTCCACGGCCATCGCTGAAACAAACTCCAGAGACAAAAGCCTGAGCAAGCGCCTCAGACTCGCACTATCTTCATATCCTGAAGATGTCTTCTCATGGTTTGTAGATCGGGCCTGCCATACCTACGTCCCCAAACATAAGCTGAGTTTGTGTTTTCAGACTTCTGTCCTCAAAGTCCTGGGCCACACACCATCCAGGCTGGAGACCCTGGAGCCACACATTAGGACTGTGCCTACCCAATCCATGGGAGTTCTGCCCATTCCATTGTACAAAATCGTACAAATTAGGAGAACCCTCCAAAGTCCCTGAGGCCATCCCAATAGTATGGTCGCCCGGGACAAAAAAGGGCAGTCTGACACCAGCTGAGCATCTAACTCCACTCATACCCTAGAAGGATGTCCTCAGAGAAGAAGATTGAACCAGACAGGACCCTAGGCCAAAATCGGATCCATTGCTTTGGTTTACAGGCATGTCTCCTCAAAACCCTGGATTCCAATACCAGCATTGGGGTTTTCCTGAGGCACCCATCAGAACAAACCTCATCTCCACAAGGAAACTTGTGCATGGGAGCTATGTCAAAAGCTGAGGAGAATACTTCAGGGTCCCGGTGCCACCGCCCCATTCCAAGGCCCTCATGGACACAAACACACATTAGACCCATCCTCAGGAAAGTCCATTTCAACTCAGCCACCCCGGTTGCTCCCGCAGAGCCATCAGATCTAAACTGTCTTGTCGCTAGGAGACAATTGGAATGCTAGGCGGGCTTCCCAGGCATCCATCCTCGAACGTTGGGCTGGACTCATCCATATGGGATGTCCTGGAGCTGTCCAGCAGGTCTCAATTATCCCGCAGAAGGAATCCTAGGAGGGGGCATCCCACCACTCCAAACGTGGGAAAACCTCCACGGCCTCGAGATCCGGCTCCCTTCATGAAGGGGCCGTCATGAACAGAAAATCCATCCTGAGCCAACGTCTGATCCTCGCTCTGACTTCAGATGCATGAGATATTCCTTCAGATCTTCAGGAGGTACATGCCGTGCCCTCGCCCTGAATCCCAAGTCTAGCTTGTGTTCTCAGACTTCTGTCCTCATACTCCTGGCCCCGAAGCCCACAAGTTTGGCAATTCCGGACCATCATTGCAGCATTCTGCCTGCCGACTACAAACAAAATATTGCCCAATGAGCTGCCCGGGCACTTTAAATGAGAATAAACCTACATGGCACTCGATTATACCCAAATTATATAGTCTAACCTGGGCAGGAATGCACTGTCTGACACACACTGCGCCGGGACCTCCTGAGCAACACCCAGACAGCGGACCGCACCCTGAGCCCATAAGACCCCCACCGTGGCCTTAGGTCATCATCTCTTCCCTACCTCAGTTTTCAGGCTTAAGAACCTAGACCTTATTTCCAATCACTGCCCAGGGTGTGTGTGATGCAGAAATCAGAACTCTTCCTTACCCATGGCAAGAAACCTTATGGTTGGCATGTTGTCCAACGTTCAGTGTAGGGGAAACCAGCATTCACCCTGAGACCCCGCCCATTCTTGAGTGCGACGAGGGCATAAACACGCATTGTGACCCTCAGCGTGAGTCCTGTCCTCTAGTACGTCCTCTCAGTGGCTCGACCATTAGATGCCATACTGGCTTGACATGTCCCTAGGCCCCAAATTTAAACCAGATGTCTGGTTGTCCAATCGCCCCTCCCCAGGTCTCTACTCTGGAATCCCTCATTTGGTGGGACCACTGACTTTGAAAAACAAAAAAAAAAACAACAACAACAACAACAACAACAAAAAAACGGACTTCTTCCTTCCCACAGAATGACCCCAAACTCTTTGGACGGAGCCAAACCCCCAGAGAGTAGGACTCGTCCATTTCCCATGAAGTCAGCCGGATATTTCATGACCATGAATGGCACGATATCCAGAGATAAATACTTGAGCAAGAGCCTCACACTCGCCCTTTTTTCATATCCTGAAGTGTTCTCCTCATGGTCTGTAGATCATTCCTGCCATACCTATGACCCGAAATATAATCCGAGTTTGTGTTTTCAGACAACTGTCCAAACAGCCCAGGCCTACACACCCAACAGGCTCAGGCCCCTGGAGCCAACGTGAGGACTGTACTTGCCCTCTCCAAGGGAATTCTGTGTGCCCATTCCAATGGCCACAACCCTACTAATAGGATAAACCTCCAAAGTCCCTGAAGCCATCCCAATAGTGGTGGCTTCCCAGGACAAACAGGAGCAATCTGAGCCCATCTGAGAACCTACCTGCACTCAGACTCGTAGACTGATATCCCCAGAGGTAAAAAGGAACGAACAGGCCCCTAGGCCCTAATCGGATCCATTGCTTTGGTTTCCACGCATCTTCCTCAGAGGCCTGGATTTCAGTACCAGCATATGATTGTTTCTTGACTCACCCATCAGAACAAAACTCATCTACACATGGGAAACTTGCACGTGGGAGGTGTGTCAAAGCCTCGTTTTAGGAGAACCCTTCAGGTCCCCAGTGCCACCGCTTCATTCCAAGTTCTCCATAGACACAAAATCATATTAGGACACATGCACGGGAGAGTCCAATTCAACTCAGCATATTCGGTTGCTCCGCGAGATCCAGCAGATCTAACTTGTCTTGTTGCTAGGAGACAATTGGAATGCGAGGTGGCCTACCCCGCCATCCATCCTTAGAACCCTGCTCAGAATCATTGGCCTGGAGCCAAACAACAGGTCTCAATTTTCCTGCAGAAGAATCTTTGCAGTTGGGAGCTTCTCACAACTCCCATCGTGAGAAACCCCCATGGCCTCGTGATACCCCCCCCTTCATTAAGGGGCCATCAGGGACCTAAGGTCCAACCTGAGAAATAGTCTGATCCTCACCCTGACTTCAGATGCACGAGATCTCGATTCAGGTCTGTATATAGTGCCTGCCATGTCCTCACCCAGAAACCTAAGCCTAGCTTGTGTCCTCAGACTTCTGTACACAGACTACTGGCTCACAAGCCCTCCAGTTTGGCAATCCAGAACTACAATGCAGCACTCTACCTGCCCTGCAAAAGAAATACATTGCCCTCTGGGGCCACCCAGAAACCCCAAATGAGGATCAACCTGCACGCCTCTTCGCTGTACCCAAAATATATAGGCTGACCTGGGCAATAATGCCCTTTCTGACAGAGCCTGAGCCTGGACCTCCTGGCCCCACCCAGACAGCTTGCCGCCCCACTGAGCACATAGGACCAGCCATTGCCTTAGGTCGTTATCTCTTCCCAACCTCGGTTTCCAGGTTTCAGATCCTAGACCTTATCTCCAATCACTGCCCAGGTTTGAAAATGATGCAGAAATCAGAACTCCTTCCCAATGGAAAGAAACTTGTGGTTGGCTTGTTGTCCAACGTTCAGGGTAGTGGAAACCTGTTTGTCTGATGAGGCCCCGCCATTGTTCGCGGGCCACATAGGTGGAGAAACTCACATTGTGACCCACAGACTTAGCCCAGTCCTCAGGTAAGGCCTCTCAGTGGCTGGATGAAGAGACAGCATATTGGGCTTGCCATGCCCATAGGCCCCAATTTTTAACTATAGTTCGGGTTGTCCCTTCACTCTTCCCCAGGGCTCTGCTTTGGAACACCTCTTTTGGTGGGACACACCTGAGGTAACAACCCTGAAAGGAGTACTCCATCCAACAGATTGACGAAAAACAATTGGGATTGGGCCAAATCCACAGAGAGCAAGATTCGTCCATGGCCCATGAGGCCTCCTCGACATTCCACGGCCATCGCTGAAACAAACTCCAGAGACAAAAGCCTGAGCAAGCGCCTCAGACTCGCACTATCTTCATATCCTGAAGATGTCTTCTCATGGTTTGTAGATCGGGCCTGCCATACCTACGTCCCCAAACATAAGCTGAGTTTGTGTTTTCAGACTTCTGTCCTCAAAGTCCTGGGCCACACACCATCCAGGCTGGCGACCCTGGAGCCACACATTAGGACTGTGCCTACCCAATCCATGGGAGTTCTGCCCATTCCATTGTACAAAATCGTACAAATTAGGAGAACCCTCCAAAGTCCCTGAGGCCATCCCAATAGTCTAGGTCGCCCGGGACAAAAAAGGGCAGTCTGACACCAGCTGAGCATCTAACTCCACTCATACCCTAGAAGGATGTCCTCAGAGAAGAAGATTGAACCAGACAGGACCCTAGGCCAAAATCGGATCCATTGCTTTGGTTTACAGGCATGTCTCCTCAAAACCCTGGATTCCAATACCAGCATTGGGGTTTTCCTGAGGCACCCATCAGAACAAACCTCATCTCCACAAGGAAACTTGTGCATGGGAGCTATGTCAAAAGCTTAGGAGAATACTTCAGGGTCCCGGTGCCACCGCCCCATTCCAAGGCCCTCATGGACACAAACACACATTAGACCCATCCTCAGGAAAGTCCATTTCAACTCAGCCACCCCGGTTGCTCCCGCAGAGCCATCAGATCTAAACTGTCTTGTCGCTAGGAGACAATTGGAATGCTAGGCGGGCTTCCCAGGCATCCATCCTCGAACGTTGGGCTGGACTCATCCATATGGGATGTCCTGGAGCTGTCCAGCAGGTCTCAATTATCCCGCAGAAGGAATCCTAGGAGGGGGCATCCCACCACTCCAAACGTGGGAAAACCTCCACGGCCTCGAGATTCGGCTCCCTTCATGAAGGGGCCGTCATGAACAGAAAATCCATCCTGAGCCAACGTCTGATCCTCGCTCTGACTTCAGATGCATGAGATATTCCTTCAGATCTTCAGGAGGTACATGCCGTGCCCTCGCCCTGAATCCCAAGTCTAGCTTGTGTTCTCAGACTTCTGTCCTCACACTCCTGGCCCCGAAGCCCACAAGTTTGGCAATTCCGGACCATCATTGCAGCATTCTGCCTGCCGACTACAAACAAAATATTGCCCAATGAGCTGCGCGGGCACTTTAAATGAGAATAAACCTACATGGCACTCGATTATACCCAAATTATATAGTCTAACCTGGGCAGGAATGCACTGTCTGACACACACTGCGCCGGGACCTCCTGAGCAACACCCAGACAGCGGACCGCACCCTGAGCCCATAAGACCCACCGTGGCCTTAGGTCATCATCTCTTCCCTACCTCAGTTTTCAGGCTTAAGAACCTAGACCTTATTTCCAATCACTGCCCAGGGTGTGTGTGATGCAGAAATCAGAACTCTTCCTTACCCATGGCAAGAAACCTTATGGTTGCCATGTTGTCCAACGTTCAGTGTAGGGGAAACCAGCATTCACCCTGAGACCCCGCCCATTCTTGAGTGCGACGAGGGCATAAACACGCATTGTGACCCTCAGCGTGAGTCCTGTCCTCTAGTACGTCCTCTCAGTGGCTCGACCATTAGATGCCATACTGGCTTGACATGTCCCTAGGCCCCAAATTTAAACCAGATGTCTGGTTGTCCAATCGCCCCTCCCCAGGTCTCTACTCTGGAATCCCTCATTTGGTGGGACCACTGACTTTGAAAAACAAAACAAAACAACAACAACAACAACAACAACAAAAAACGGACTTCTTCCTTCCCACAGAATGACCCCAAACTCTTTGGACGGAGCCAAACCCCCAGAGAGTAGGACTCGTCCATTTCCCATGAAGTCAGCCGGATATTTCATGACCATGAATGGCACGATATCCAGAGATAAATACTTGAGCAAGAGCCTCACACTCGCCCTTTTTTCATATCCTGAAGTGTTCTCCTCATGGTCTGTAGATCATTCCTGCCATACCTATGACCCGAAATATAATCCGAGTTTGTGTTTTCAGACAACTGTCCAAACAGCCCAGGCCTACACACCCAACAGGCTCAGGCCCCTGGAGCCAACGTGAGGACTGTACTTGCCCTCTCCAAGGGAATTCTGTGTGCCCATTCCAATGGCTACAACCCTACTAATAGGATAAACCTCCAAAGTCCCTGAAGCCATCCCAATAGTGGTGGCTTCCCAGGACAAACAGGAGCAATCTGAGCCCATCTGAGAACCTACCTGCACTCAGACTCGTAGACTGATATCCCCAGAGGTAAAAAGGAACGAACAGGCCCCTAGGCCCTAATCGGATCCATTGCTTTGGTTTCCACGCATCTTCCTCAGAGGCCTGGATTTCAGTACCAGCATATGATTGTTTCTTGACTCACCCATCAGAAACAAAACTCATCTACACATGGGAAACTTGCACGTGGGAGGTGTGTCAAAGCCTCGTTTTAGGAGAACCCTTCAGGTCCCCAGTGCCACCGCTTCATTCCAAGTTCTCCATAGACACAAAATCATATTAGGACACATGCACGGGAGAGTCCAATTCAACTCAGCATATTCGGTTGCTCCGCGAGATCCAGCAGATCTAACTTGTCTTGTTGCTAGGAGACAATTGGAATGCGAGGTGGCCTACCCCGCCATCCATCCTTAGAACCCTGCTCAGAATCATTGGCCTGGAGCCAAACAACAGGTCTCAATTTTCCTGCAGAAGAATCTTTGCAGTTGGGAGCTTCTCACAACTCCCATCGTGAGAAACCCCCATGGCCTCGTGATACCCCCCCCTTCATTAAGGGGCCATCAGGGACCTAAGGTCCAACCTGAGAAATAGTCTGATCCTCACCCTGACTTCAGATGCACGAGATCTCGATTCAGGTCTGTATATAGTGCCTGCCATGTCCTCACCCAGAAACCTAAGCCTAGCTTGTGTCCTCAGACTTCTGTACACAGACTACTGGCTCACAAGCCCTCCAGTTTGGCAATCCAGAACTACAATGCAGCACTCTACCTGCCCTGCAAAAGAAATACATTGCCCTCTGGGGCCACCCAGAAACCCCAAATGAGGATCAACCTGCACGCCTCTTCGCTGTACCCAAAATATATAGGCTGACCTGGGCAATAATGCCCTTTCTGACAGAGCCTGAGCCTGGACCTCCTGGCCCCACCCAGACAGCTTGCCGCCCACTGAGCACATAGGACCAGCCATTGCCTTAGGTCGTTATCTCTTCCCAACCTCGGTTTCCAGGTTTCAGATCCTAGACCTTATCTCCAATCACTGCCCAGGTTTGAAAATGATGCAGAAATCAGAACTCCTTCCCAATGGAAAGAAACTTGTGGTTGGCTTGTTGTCCAACGTTCAGGGTAGTGGAAACCTGTTTGTCTGATGAGGCCCCGCCATTGCTCGCGGGCCACATAGGTGGAGAACTCACATTGTGACCCACAGACTTAGCCCAGTCCTCAGGTAAGGCCTCTCAGTGGCTGGATGAAGAGACAGCATATTGGGCTTGCCATGCCCATAGGCCCCAATTTTTAACTATAGTTCGGGTTGTCCCTTCACTCTTCCCCAGGGCTCTGCTTTGGAACACCTCTTTTGGTGGGACACCTGAGGTAACAACCCTGAAAGGAGTACTCCATCCAACAGATTGACGAAAAACAATTGGGATTGGGCCAAATCCACAGAGAGCAAGATTCGTCCATGGCCCATGAGGCCTCCTCGACATTCCACGGCCATCGCTGAAACAAACTCCAGAGACAAAAGCCTGAGCAAGCGCCTCAGACTCGCACTATCTTCATATCCTGAAGATGTCTTCTCATGGTTTGTAGATCGGGCCTGCCATACCTACGTCCCCAAACATAAGCTGAGTTTGTGTTTTCAGACTTCTGTCCTCAAAGTCCTGGGCCACACACCATCCAGGCTGGCGACCCTGGAGCCACACATTAGGACTGTGCCTACCCAATCCATGGGAGTTCTGCCCATTCCATTGTACAAAATCGTACAAATTAGGAGAACCCTCCAAAGTCCCTGAGGCCATCCCAATAGTCTAGGTCGCCCGGGACAAAAAAGGGCAGTCTGACACCAGCTGAGCATCTAACTCCACTCATACCCTAGAAGGATGTCCTCAGAGAAGAAGATTGAACCAGACAGGACCCTAGGCCAAAATCGGATCCATTGCTTTGGTTTACAGGCATGTCTCCTCAAAACCCTGGATTCCAATACCAGCATTGGGGTTTTCCTGAGGCACCCATCAGAACAAACCTCATCTCCACAAGGAAACTTGTGCATGGGAGCTATGTCAAAAGCTTAGGAGAATACTTCAGGGTCCCGGTGCCACCGCCCCATTCCAAGGCCCTCATGGACACAAACACACATTAGACCCATCCTCAGGAAAGTCCATTTCAACTCAGCCACCCCGGTTGCTCCCGCAGAGCCATCAGATCTAAACTGTCTTGTCGCTAGGAGACAATTGGAATGCTAGGCGGGCTTCCCAGGCATCCATCCTCGAACGTTGGGCTGGACTCATCCATATGGGATGTCCTGGAGCTGTCCAGCAGGTCTCAATTATCCCGCAGAAGGAATCCTAGGAGGGGGCATCCCACCACTCCAAACGTGGGAAAACCTCCACGGCCTCGAGATTCGGCTCCCTTCATGAAGGGGCCGTCATGAACAGAAAATCCATCCTGAGCCAACGTCTGATCCTCGCTCTGACTTCAGATGCATGAGATATTCCTTCAGATCTTCAGGAGGTACATGCCGTGCCCTCGCCCTGAATCCCAAGTCTAGCTTGTGTTCTCAGACTTCTGTCCTCACACTCCTGGCCCCGAAGCCCACAAGTTTGGCAATTCCGGACCATCATTGCAGCATTCTGCCTGCCGACTACAAACAAAATATTGCCCAATGAGCTGCCCGGGCACTTTAAATGAGAATAAACCTACATGGCACTCGATTATACCCAAATTATATAGTCTAACCTGGGCAGGAATGCACTGTCTGACACACACTGCGCCGGGACCTCCTGAGCAACACCCAGACAGCGGACCGCACCCTGAGCCCATAAGACCCACCGTGGCCTTAGGTCATCATCTCTTCCCTACCTCAGTTTTCAGGCTTAAGAACCTAGACCTTATTTCCAATCACTGCCCAGGGTGTGTGTGTGATGCAGAAATCAGAACTCTTCCTTACCCATGGCAAGAAACCTTATGGTTGGCATGTTGTCCAACGTTCAGTGTAGGGGAAACCAGCATTCACCCTGAGACCCCGCCCATTCTTGAGTGCGACGAGGGCATAAACACGCATTGTGACCCTCAGCGTGAGTCCTGTCCTCGAGTACGTCCTCTCAGTGGCTCAACCATTAGATGCCATACTGGCTTGACATGTCCCTAGGCCCCAAATTTAAACCAGATGTCTGGTTGTCCAATCGCCCCTCCCCAGGTCTCTACTCTGGAATCCCTCATTTGGTGGGACCACTGACTTTGAAAAAACAAAACAAAACAAAACAACAACAACAACAACAAAAAACGGACTTCTTCCTTCCCACAGAATGACCCCAAACTCTTTGGACGGAGCCAAACCCCCAGAGAGTAGGACTCGTCCATTTCCCATGAAGTCAGCCGGATATTTCATGACCATGAATGGCACGATATCCAGAGATAAATACTTGAGCAAGAGCCTCACACTCGCCCTTTTTTCATATCCTGAAGTGTTCTCCTCATGGTCTGTAGATCATTCCTGCCATACCTATGACCCGAAATATAATCCGAGTTTATGTTTTCAGACAACTGTCCAAACAGCCCAGGCCTACACACCCAACAGGCTCAGGCCCCTGGAGCCAACCTGAGGACTGTACTTGCCCTCTCCAAGGGAATTCTGTGTGCCCATTCCAATGGCCACAACCCTTCTAATAGGATAAACCTCCAAAGTCCCTGAAGCCATCCCAATAGTGGTGGCTTCCCAGGACAAAGAGGAGCAATCTGAGCCCATCTGAGAACCTACCTGCACTCAGACTCGTAGACTGATATCCCCAGAGGTAAAAAGGAACGAACAGGCCCCTAGGCCCTAATCGGATCCATTGCTTTGGTTTCCACGCATCTTCCTCAGAGGCCTGGATTTCAGTACCAGCATATGATTGTTTCTTGACTCACCCATCAGAACAAAACTCATCTACACATGGGAAACTTGCACGTGGGAGGTGTGTCAAAGCCTCTTTTTAGGAGAACCCTTCAGGTCCCCAGTGCCACCGCTTCATTCCAAGTTCTCCATAGACACAAAATCATATTAGGACACATGCACGGGAGAGTCCAATTCAACTCAGCATATTCGGTTGCTCCGCGAGATCCAGCAGATCTAACTTGTCTTGTTGCTAGGAGACAATTGGAATGCGAGGTGGCCTACCCCGCCATCCATCCTTAGAACCCTGCTCAGAATCATTGGCCTGGAGCCAAACAACAGGTCTCAATTTTCCTGCAGAAGAACCTTTGCAGTTGGGAGCTTCTCACAGCTCCCATCGTGAGAAACCCCCATGGCCTCGTGATACCCCCCCCTTCATGAAGGGGCCATCAGGGACCTAAGGTCCAACCTGAGAAATAGTCTGATCCTCACCCTGACTTCAGATGCACGAGATCTCGATTCAGGTCTGTATATAGTGCCTGCCATGTCCTCACCCAGAAACCTAAGCCTAGCTTGTGTCCTCAGACTTCTGTACACAGACTACTGGCTCACAAGCCCTCCAGTTTGGCAATCCAGAACTACAATGCAGCACTCTACCTGCCCTGCAAAAGAAATACATTGCCCTCTGGGGCCACCCAGAAACCCCAAATGAGGATCAACCTGCACGCCTCTTCGCTGTGTACCCAAAATATATAGGCTGACCTGGGCAATAATGCCCTTTCTGACAGAGCCTGAGCCTGGACCTCCTGGCCCCACCCAGACAGCTTGCCGCCCACTGAGCACATAGGACCAGCCATTGCCTTAGGTCGTTATCTCTTCCCAACCTCGGTTTCCAGGTTTCAGATCCTAGACCTTATCTCCAATCACTGCCCAGGTTTGAAAATGATGCAGAAATCAGAACTCCTTCCCAATGGAAAGAAACTTGTGGTTGGCTTGTTGTCCAACGTTCAGGGTAGTGGAAACCTGTTTGTCCGATGAGGCCCCGCCATTGCTCGCGGGCCACATAGGTGGAAAACTCACATTGTGACCCACAGCCTTAGCCCAGTCCTCAGGTAAGGCCTCTCAGTGGCTGGATGAAGAGACAGCATATTGGGCTTGCCATGCCCATAGGCCCCAATTTTTAACAATAGTTCGGGTTTGTCCCTTCACTCTTCCCCAGGGCTCTGCTTTGGAACACCTCTTTTGGTGGGACACCTGAGGTAACAACCCTGAAAGGAGTACTCCATCCAACAGATTGACGAAAAACAATTGGGATTGGGCCAAATCCACAGAGAGCAAGATTCGTCCATGGCCCATGAGGCCTCCTCGACATTCCACGGCCATCGCTGAAACAAACTCCAGAGACAAAAGCCTGAGCAAGCGCCTCAGACTCGCACTATCTTCATATCCTGAAGATGTCTTCTCATGGTTTGTAGATCGGGCCTGCCATACCTACGTCCCCAAACATAAGCTGAGTTTGTGTTTTCAGACTTCTGTCCTCAAAGTCCTGGGCCACACACCATCCAGGCTGGCGACCCTGGAGCCACACATTAGGACTGTGCCTACCCAATCCATGGGAGTTCTGCCCATTCCATTGTACAAAATCGTACAAATTAGGAGAACCCTCCAAAGTCCCTGAGGCCATCCCAATAGTCTAGGTCGCCCGGGACAAAAAAGGGCAGTCTGACACCAGCTGAGCATCTAACTCCACTCATACCCTAGAAGGATGTCCTCAGAGAAGAAGATTGAACCAGACAGGACCCTAGGCCAAAATCGGATCCATTGCTTTGGTTTACAGGCATGTCTCCTCAAAACCCTGGATTCCAATACCAGCATTGGGGTTTTCCTGAGGCACCCATCAGAACAAACCTCATCTCCACAAGGAAACTTGTGCATGGGAGCTATGTCAAAAGCTTAGGAGAATACTTCAGGGTCCCGGTGCCACCGCCCCATTCCAAGGCCCTCATGGACACAAACACACATTAGACCCATCCTCAGGAAAGTCCATTTCAACTCAGCCACCCCGGTTGCTCCCGCAGAGCCATCAGATCTAAACTGTCTTGTCGCTAGGAGACAATTGGAATGCTAGGCGGGCTTCCCAGGCATCCATCCTCGAACGTTGGGCTGGACTCATCCATATGGGATGTCCTGGAGCTGTCCAGCAGGTCTCAATTATCCCGCAGAAGGAATCCTAGGAGGGGGCATCCCACCACTCCAAACGTGGGAAAACCTCCACGGCCTCGAGATTCGGCTCCCTTCATGAAGGGGCCGTCATGAACAGAAAATCCATCCTGAGCCAACGTCTGATCCTCACTCTGACCTCAGATGCATGAGATATTCCTTCAGATCTTCAGGAGGTACATGCCGTGCCCTCGCCCTGAATCCCAAATCTAGCTTGTGTTCTCAGACTTCTGTCCTCACACTCCTGGCCCCGAAGCCCACAAGTTTGGCAATTCCGGACCATCATTGCAGCATTCTGCCTGCCGACTACAAACAAAATATTGCCCAATGAGCTGCCCGGGCACTTTAAATGAGAATAAACCTACATGGCACTCGATTATACCCAAATTATATAGTCTAACCTGGGCAGGAATGCACTGTCTGACACACACTGCGCCGGGACCTCCTGAGCAACACCCAGACAGCGGACCGCACCCTGAGCCCATAAGACCCACCGTGGCCTTAGGTCATCATCTCTTCCCTACCTCAGTTTTCAGGCTTAAGAACCTAGACCTTATTTCCAATCACTGCCCAGGGTGTGTGTGATGCAGAAATCAGAACTCTTCCTTACCCATGGCAAGAAACCTTATGGTTGGCATGTTGTCCAACGTTCAGTGTAGGGGAAACCAGCATTCACCCTGAGACCCCGCCCATTCTTGAGTGCGACGAGGGCATAAACACGCATTGTGACCCTCAGCGTGAGTCCTGTCCTCTAGTACGTCCTCTCAGTGGCTCGACCATTAGATGCCATACTGGCTTGACATGTCCCTAGGCCCCAAATTTAAACCAGATGTCTGGTTGTCCAATCGCCCCTCCCCAGGTCTCTACTCTGGAATCCCTCATTTGGTGGGACCACTGACTTTGAATAACAAAACAAAACAACAACAACAACAACAACAACAACAACAACAACAACAAAACGGACTTCTTCCTTCCCACAGAATGACCCCAAACTCTTTGGACGGAGCCAAACCCCCAGAGAGTAGGACTCGTCCATTTCCCATGAAGTCAGCCGGATATTTCATGACCATGAATGGCACGATATCCAGAGATAAATACTTGAGCAAGAGCCTCACACTCGCCCTTTTTTCATATCCTGAAGTGTTCTCCTCATGGTCTGTAGATCATTCCTGCCATACCTATGACCCGAAATATAATCCGAGTTTATGTTTTCAGACAACTGTCCAAACAGCCCAGGCCTACACACCCAACAGGCTCAGGCCCCTGGAGCCAACCTGAGGACTGTACTTGCCCTCTCCAAGGGAATTCTGTGTGCCCATTCCAATGGCCACAACCCTACTAATAGGATAAACCTCCAAAGTCCCTGAAGCCATCCCAATAGTGGTGGCTTCCCAGGACAAACAGGAGCAATCTGAGCCCATCTGAGAACCTACCTGCACTCAGACTCGTAGACTGATATCCCCAGAGGTAAAAAGGAAACGAACAGGCCCCTAGGCCCTAATCGGATCCATTGCTTTGGTTTCCACGCATCTTCCTCAGAGGCCTGGATTTCAGTACCAGCATATGATTGTTTCTTGACTCACCCATCAGAACAAAACTCATCTACACATGGGAAACTTGCACGTGGGAGGTGTGTCAAAGCCTCTTTTTAGGAGAACCCTTCAGGTCCCCAGTGCCACCGCTTCATTCCAAGTTCTCCATAGACACAAAATCATATTAGGACACATGCACGGGAGAGTCCAATTCAACTCAGCATATTCGGTTGCTCCGCGAGATCCAGCAGATCTAACTTGTCTTGTTGCTAGGAGACAATTGGAATGCGAGGTGGCCTACCCCGCCATCCATCCTTAGAACCCTGCTCAGAATCATTGGCCTGGAGCCAAACAACAGGTCTCAATTTTGCTGCAGAAGAATCTTTGCAGTTGGGAGCTTCTCACAACTCCCATCGTGAGAAACCCCCATGGCCTCGTGATACCCCCCCCCTTCATGAAGGGGCCATCAGGGACCTAAGGTCCAACCTGAGAAATAGTCTGATCCTCACCCTGACTTCAGATGCACGAGATCTCGATTCAGGTCTGTATATAGTGCCTGCCATGTCCTCACCCAGAAACCTAAGCCTAGCTTGTGTCCTCAGACTTCTGTACACAGACTACTGGCTCACAAGCCCTCCAGTTTGGCAATCCAGAACTACAATGCAGCACTCTACCTGCCCTGCAAAAGAAATACATTGCCCTCTGGGGCCACCCAGAAACCCCAAATGAGGATCAACCTGCACGCCTCTTCGCTGTACCCAAAATATATAGGCTGACCTGGGCAATAATGCCCTTTCTGACAGAGCCTGAGCCTGGACCTCCTGGCCCCACCCAGACAGCTTGCCGCCCACTGAGCACATAGGACCAGCCATTGCCTTAGGTCGTTATCTCTTCCCAACCTCGGTTTCCAGGTTTCAGATCCTAGACCTTATCTCCAATCACTGCCCAGGTTTGAAAATGATGCAGAAATCAGAACTCCTTCCCAATGGAAAGAAACTTGTGGTTGGCTTGTTGTCCAACGTTCAGGGTAGTGGAAACCTGTTTGTCCGATGAGGCCCCGCCATTGCTTGCGGGCCACATAGGGGGAAAACTCACATTGTGACCCACAGCCTTAGCCCAGTCCTCAGGTAAGGCCTCTCAGTGGCTGGATGAAGAGACAGCATATTGGGCTTGCCATGCCCATAGGCCCCAATTTTTAACAATAGTTCGTGTTGTCCCTTCACTCTTCCCCAGGGCTCTGCTTTGGAACACCTCTTTTGGTGGGACACCTGAGGTAACAACCCTGAAAGGAGTACTCCATCCAACAGATTGACGAAAAAAACAATTGGGATTGGGCCAAATCCACAGAGAGCAAGATTCGTCCATGGCCCATGAGGCCTCCTCGACATTCCACGGCCATCGCGCTGAAACAAACTCCAGAGACAAAAGCCTGAGCAAGCGCCTCAGAATCGCACTATCTTCATATCCTGAAGATGTCTTCTCATGGTTTGTAGATCGGGCCTGCCGTACCTACGTCCCCAAACATAAGCTGAGTTTGTGTTTTCAGACTTCTGTCCTCAAAGTCCTGGGCCACACACCATCCAGGCTGGCGACCCTGGAGCCACACATTAGGACTGTGCCTACCCAATCCATGGGAATTCTGCCCATTCCATTGTACAAAATCGTACAAATTAGGAGAACCCTCCAAAGTCCCTGAGGCCATCCCAATAGTCTAGGTCGCCCGGGACAAAAAAGGGCAGTCTGACACCAGCTGAGCATCTAACTCCACTCATACCCTAGAAGGATGTCCTCAGAGAAGAAGATTGAACCAGACAGGACCCTAGGCCAAAATCGGATCCATTGCTTTGGTTTACAGGCATGTCTCCTCAAAACCCTGGATTCCAATACCAGCATTGGGGTTTTCCTGAGGCACCCATCAGAACAAACCTCATCTCCACAAGGAAACTTGTGCATGGGAGCTATGTCAAAAGCTTAGGAGAATACTTCAGGGTCCCGGTGCCACCGCCCCATTCCAAGGCCCTCATGGACACAAACACACATTAGACCCATCCTCAGGAAAGTCCATTTCAACTCAGCCACCCCGGTTGCTCCCGCAGAGCCATCAGATCTAAACTGTCTTGTCGCTAGGAGACAATTGGAATGCTAGGCGGGCTTCCCAGGCATCCATCCTCGAACGTTGGGCTGGACTCATCCATATGGGATGTCCTGGAGCTGTCCAGCAGGTCTCAATTATCCCGCAGAAGGAATCCTAGGAGGGGGCATCCCACCACTCCAAACGTGGGAAAACCTCCACGGCCTCGAGATTCGGCTCCCTTCATGAAGGGGCCGTCATGAACAGAAAATCCATCCTGAGCCAACGTCTGATCCTCGCTCTGACTTCAGATGCATGAGATATTCCTTCAGATCTTCAGGAGGTACATGCCGTGCCCTCGCCCTGAATCCCAAGTCTAGCTTGTGTTCTCAGACTTCTGTCCTCACACTCCTGGCCCCGAAGCCCACAAGTTTGGCAATTCCGGACCATCATTGCAGCATTCTGCCTGCCGACTACAAACAAAATATTGCCCAATGAGCTGCCCGGGCACTTTAAATGAGAATAAACCTACATGGCACTCGATTATACCCAAATTATATAGTCTAACCTGGGCAGGAATGCACTGTCTGACACACACTGCGCCGGGACCTCCTGAGCAACACCCAGACAGCGGACCGCACCCTGAGCCCATAAGACCCACCGTGGCCTTAGGTCATCATCTCTTCCCTACCTCAGTTTTCAGGCTTAAGAACCTAGACCTTATTTCCAATCACTGCCCAGGGTGTGTGTGATGCAGAAATCAGAACTCTTCCTTACCCATGGCAAGAAACCTTATGGTTGGCATGTTGTCCAACGTTCAGTGTAGGGGAAACCAGCATTCACCCTGAGACCCCGCCCATTCTTGAGTGCGACGAGGGCATAAACACGCATTGTGACCCTCAGCGTGAGTCCTGTCCTCGAGTACGTCCTCTCAGTGGCTCAACCATTAGATGCCATACTGGCTTGACATGTCCCTAGGCCCCAAATTTAAACCAGATGTCTGGTTGTCCAATCGCCCCTCCCCAGGTCTCTACTCTGGAATCCCTCATTTGGTGGGACCACTGACTTTGAAAAAAAAAAAAAACAAAAAAAAACAAAACAACAACAACAACAACAACAAAAAACGGACTTCTTCCTTCCCACAGAATGACCCCAAACTCTTTGGACGGAGCCAAACCCCCAGAGAGTAGGACTCGTCCATTTCCCATGAAGTCAGCCGGATATTTCATGACCATGAATGGCACGATATCCAGAGATAAATACTTGAGCAAGAGCCTCACACTCGCCCTTTTTTCATATCCTGAAGTGTTCTCCTCATGGTCTGTAGATCATTCCTGCCATACCTATGACCCGAAATATAATCCGAGTTTATGTTTTCAGACAACTGTCCAAACAGCCCAGGCCTACACACCCAACAGGCTCAGGCCCCTGGAGCCAACCTGAGGACTGTACTTGCCCTCTCCAAGGGAATTCTGTGTGCCCATTCCAATGGCCACAACCCTTCTAATAGGATAAACCTCCAAAGTCCCTGAAGCCATCCCAATAGTGGTGGCTTCCCAGGACAAAGAGGAGCAATCTGAGCCCATCTGAGAACCTACCTGCACTCAGACTCGTAGACTGATATCCCCAGAGGTAAAAAAAGGAACGAACAGGCCCCTAGGCCCTAATCGGATCCATTGCTTTGGTTTCCACGCATCTTCCTCAGAGGCCTGGATTTCAGTACCAGCATATGATTGTTTCTTGACTCACCCATCAGAACAAAACTCATCTACACATGGGAAAACTTGCACGTGGGAGGTGTGTCAAAGCCTCTTTTTAGGAGAACCCTTCAGGTCCCCAGTGCCACCGCTTCATTCCAAGTTCTCCATAGACACAAAATCATATTAGGACACATGCACGGGGGAGAGTCCAATTCAACTCAGCATATTCGGTTGCTCCGCGAGATCCAGCAGATCTAACTTGTCTTGTTGCTAGGAGACAATTGGAATGCGAGGTGGCCTACCCCGCCATCCATCCTTAGAACCCTGCTCAGAATAATTGGCCTGGAGCCAAACAACAGGTCTCAATTTTGCTGCAGAAGAATTTTTGCAGTTGGGAGCTTCTCACAACTCCCATCGTGAGAAATCCCCATGGCCTCGTGATACCCCCCCCCTTCATGATGGGGCCATCAGGGACCTAAGGTCCAACCTGAGAAATAGTCTGATCCTCACCCTGACTTCAGAAATCACGAGATCTCGATTCAGGTCTGTATATAGTGCCTGCCATGTCCTCACCCAGAAACCTAAGCCTAGCTTGTGTCCTCAGACTTCTGTACACAGACTACTGGCTCACAAGCCCTCCAGTTTGGCATCCAGAACTACAATGCAGCACTCTACCTGCCCTGCAAAAGAAATACATTGCCCTCTGGGGCCACCCAGAAACCCCAAATGAGGATCAACCTGCACGCCTCTTCGCTGTACCCAAAATATATAGGCTGACCTGGGCAATAATGCCCTTTCTGACAGAGCCTGAGCCTGGACCTCCTGGCCCCACCCAGACAGCTTGCCGCCCACTGAGCACATAGGACCAGCCATTGCCTTATGTCGTTATCTCTTCCCAACCTCGGTTTCCAGGTTTCAGATCCTAGACCTTATCTCCAATCACTGCCCAGGTTTGAAAATGATGCAGAAATCAGAACTCCTTCCCAATGGAAAGAAACTTGTGGTTGGCTTGTTGTCCAACGTTCAGGGTAGTGGAAACCTGTTTGTCCGATGAGGCCCCGCCATTGCTCGCGGGCCACATAGGTGGAAAACTCACATTGTGACCCCCACAGCCTTAGCCCAGTCCTCAGGTAAGGCCTCTCAGTGGCTGGATGAAGAGACAGCATATTGGGCTTGCCATGCCCATAGGCCCCAATTTTTAACAATAGTTCGGGTTGTCCCTTCACTCTTCCCCAGGGCTCTGCTTTGGAACACCTCTTTTGGTGGGGACACCTGAGGTAACAACCCTGAAAGGAGTACTCCATCCAACAGATTGACGAAAAACAATTGGGATTGGGCCAAATCCACAGAGAGCAAGATTCGTCCATGGCCCATGAGGCCTCCTCGACATTCCACGGCCATCGCTGAAACAAACTCCAGAGACAAAAGCCTGAGCAAGCGCCTCAGACTCGCACTATCTTCATATCCTGAAGATGTCTTCTCATGGTTTGTAGATCGGGCCTGCCATACCTACGTCCCCAAACATAAGCTGAGTTTGTGTTTTCAGACTTCTGTCCTCAAAGTCCTGGGCCACACACCATCCAGGCTGGAGACCCTGGAGCCACACATTAGGACTGTGCCTACCCAATCCATGGGAGTTCTGCCCATTCCATTGTACAAAATCGTACAAATTAGGAGAACCCTCCAAAGTCCCTGAGGCCATCCCAATAGTATAGGTCGCCCGGGACAAAAAAGGGCAGTCTGACACCAGCTGAGCATCTAACTCCACTCATACCCTAGAAGGATGTCCTCAGAGAAGAAGATTGAACCAGACAGGACCCTAGGCCAAAATCGGATCCATTGCTTTGGTTTACAGGCATGTCTCCTCAAAACCCTGGATTCCAATACCAGCATTGGGGTTTTCCTGAGGCACCCATCAGAACAAACCTCATCTCCACAAGGAAACTTGTGCATGGGAGCTATGTCAAAAGCTGAGGAGAATACTTCAGGGTCCCGTTGCCACCGCCCCATTCCAAGGCCCCCATGGACACAAACACACATTAGACCCATCCTCAGGAAAGTCCATTTCAACTCAGCCACCCCGGTTGCTCCCGCAGAGCCATCAGATCTAAACTGTCTTGTCGCTAGGAGACAATTGGAATGCTAGGCGGGCTTCCCAGGCATCCATCCTCGAACGTTGGGCTGGACTCATCCATATGGGATGTCCTGGAGCTGTCCAGCAGGTCTCAATTATCCCTCAGAAGGAATCCTAGGAGGGGGCATCCCACCACTCCAAACGTGGGAAAACCTCCACGGCCTCGAGATTCGGCTCCCTTCATGAAGGGGCCGTCATGAACAGAAAATCCATCCTGAGCCAACGTCTGATCCTCGCTCTGACTTCAGATGCATGAGATATTCCTTCAGATCTTCAGGAGGTACATGCCGTGCCCTCGCCCTGAATCCCAAGTCTAGCTTATGTTCTGAGACTTCTGTCCTCACACTCCTGGCCCCGAAGCCCACAAGTTTGGCAATTCCGGACCATCATTGCAGCATTCTGCCTGCCGACTACAAACAAAATATTGCTCAATGAGCTGCCCGGGGAACTTTAAATGAGAATAAACCTACATGGCACTCGATTATACCCAAATTATATAGTCTAACCTGGGCAGTAATGCACTGTCTGACACACACTGCGCCGGGACCTCCTGAGCAACACCCAGACAGCGGACCGCACCCTGAGCCCATAAGACCCACCGTGGCCTTAGGTCATCATTTCTTCCCTACCTCAGTTTTCAGGCTTAAGAACCTAGACCTTATTTCCAATCACTGCCCAGGGTGTGTGTGATGCAGAAATCAGAACTCTTCCTTACCCATGGCAAGAAACCTTATGGTTGGCATGTTGTCCAACGTTCAGTGTAGGGGAAACCAGCATTCACCCTGAGACCCCGCCCATTCTTGAGTGCGACGAGGTCATAAACACGTACTGTGACCCTCAGCGTGAGTCCTGTCCTCGAGTACGTCCTCTCAGTGGCTCGACCATTAGATGCCATACTGGCATGACATGTCCCTAGGCCCCAATTTAAACCAGATGTCTGGTTGTCCAATCGCCCCTCCCCAGGTCTCTACTCTGGAATCCCTCATTTGGTGGGACCACTGACTTTGAAAAACAAAACAAAAAAACAATAATATAACACAACAACAACAACAACAAAACGGACTTCTTCCTTCCCACAGAATGACCCCAAACTCTTTGGACGGAGCCAAACCCCCAGAGAGTAGGACTCGTCCATTTCCCATGAAGTCAGCCGGATATTTCATGACCATGAATGGCACGATATCCAGAGATAAATACTTGAGCAAGAGCCTCACACTCGCCCTTTTTTCATATCCTGAAGTGTTCTCCTCATGGTCTGTAGATCATTCCTGCCATACCTATGACCCGAAATATAATCCGAGTTTATGTTTTCAGACAACTGTCCAAACAGCCCAGGCCTACACACCCAACAGGCTCAGGCCCCTGGAGCCAACCTGAGGACTGTACTTGCCCTCTCCAAGGGAATTCTGTGTGCCCATTCCAATGGCCACAACCCTACTAATAGGATAAACCTCCAAAGTCCCTGAAGCCATCCCAATAGTGGTGGCTTCCCAGGACAAACAGGAGCAATCTGAGCCCATCTGAGAACCTACCTGCACTCAGACTCGTAGACTGATATCCCCAGAGGTAAAAAGGAACGAACAGGCCCCTAGGCCCTAATCGGATCCATTGCTTTGGTTTCCACGCATCTTCCTCAGAGGCCTGGATTTCAGTACCAGCATATGATTGTTTCTTGACTCACCCATCAGAACAAAACTCATCTACACATGGGAAACTTGCACGTGGGAGGTGTGTCAAAGCCTCTTTTTAGGAGAACCCTTCAGGTCCCCAGTGCCACCGCTTCATTCCAAGTTCTCCATAGACACAAAATCATATTAGGACACATGCACGGGAGAGTCCAATTCAACTCAGCATATTCGGTTGCTCCGCGAGATCCAGCAGATCTAACTTGTCTTGTTGCTAGGAGACAATTGGAATGCGAGGTGGCCTACCCCGCCATCCATCCTTAGAACCCTGCTCAGAATCATTGGCCTGGAGCCAAACAACAGGTCTCAATTTTGCTGCAGAAGAATCTTTGCAGTTGGGAGCTTCTCACAACTCCCATCGTGAGAAACCCCCATGGCCTCGTGATACCCCTGCCCTTCATGAAGGGGCCATCAGGGACCTAAGGTCCAACCTGAGAAATCGTCTGATCCTCACCCTGACTTCAGATGCACGAGATCTCGATTCAGGTCTGTATATAGTGCCTGCCATGTCCTCACCCAGAAACCTAAGCCTAGCTTGTGTCCTCAGACTTCTGTACACAGACTACTGGCTCACAAGCCCTCCAGTTTGGCAATCCAGAACTACAATGCAGCACTCTACCTGCCCTGCAAAAGAAATACATTGCCCTCTGGGGCCACCCAGAAACCCCAAATGAGGATCAACCTGCACGCCTCTTCGCTGTACCCAAAATATATAGGCTGACCTGGGCAATAATGCCCTTTCTGACAGAGCCTGAGCCTGGACCTCCTGGCCCCACCCAGACAGCTTGCCGCCCACTGAGCACATAGGACCAGCCATTGCCTTAGGTCGTTATCTCTTCCCAACCTCGGTTTCCAGGTTTCAGATCCTAGACCTTATCTCCAATCACTGCCCAGGTTTGAAAATGATGCAGAAATCAGAACTCCTTCCCAATGGAAAGAAACTTGTGGTTGGCTTGTTGTCCAACGTTCAGGGTAGTGGAAACCTGTTTGTCCGATGAGGCCCCGCCATTGCTCGCGGGCCACATAGGGGGAAAACTCACATTGTGACCCACAGCCTTAGCCCAGTCCTCAGGTAAGGCCTCTCAGTGGCTGGATGAAGAGACAGCATATTGGGCTTGCCATGCCCATAGGCCCCAATTTTTAACAATAGTTCGTGTTGTCCCTTCACTCTTCCCCAGGGCTCTGCTTTGGAACACCTCTTTTGGTGGGACACCTGAGGTAACAACCCTGAAAGGAGTACTCCATCCAACAGATTGACGAAAAACAATTGGGATTGGGCCAAATCCACAGAGAGCAAGATTCGTCCATGGCCCATGAGGCCTCCTCGACATTCCACGGCCATCGCTGAAACAAACTCCAGAGACAAAAGCCTGAGCAAGCGCCTCAGAATCGCACTATCTTCATATCCTGAAGATGTCTTCTCATGGTTTGTAGATCGGGCCTGCCGTACCTACGTCCCCAAACATAAGCTGAGTTTGTGTTTTCAGACTTCTGTCCTCAAAGTCCTGGGCCACACACCATCCAGGCTGGCGACCCTGGAGCCACACATTAGGACTGTGCCTACCCAATCCATGGGAATTCTGCCCATTCCATTGTACAAAATCGTACAAATTAGGAGAACCCTCCAAAGTCCCTGAGGCCATCCCAATAGTCTAGGTCGCCCGGGACAAAAAAGGGCAGTCTGACACCAGCTGAGCATCTAACTCCACTCATACCCTAGAAGGATGTCCTCAGAGAAGAAGATTGAACCAGACAGGACCCTAGGCCAAAATCGGATCCATTGCTTTGGTTTACAGGCATGTCTCCTCAAAACCCTGGATTCCAATACCAGCATTGGGGTTTTCCTGAGGCACCCATCAGAACAAACCTCATCTCCACAAGGAAACTTGTGCATGGGAGCTATGTCAAAAGCTTAGGAGAATACTTCAGGGTCCCGGTGCCACCGCCCCATTCCAAGGCCCTCATGGACACAAACACACATTAGACCCATCCTCAGGAAAGTCCATTTCAACTCAGCCACCCCGGTTGCTCCCGCAGAGCCATCAGATCTAAACTGTCTTGTCGCTAGGAGACAATTGGAATGCTAGGCGGGCTTCCCAGGCATCCATCCTCGAACGTTGGGCTGGACTCATCCATATGGGATGTCCTGGAGCTGTCCAGCAGGTCTCAATTATCCCGCAGAAGGAATCCTAGGAGGGGGCATCCCACCACTCCAAACGTGGGAAAACCTCCACGGCCTCGAGATTCGGCTCCCTTCATGAAGGGGCCGTCATGAACAGAAAATCCATCCTGAGCCAACGTCTGATCCTCGCTCTGACTTCAGATGCATGAGATATTCCTTCAGATCTTTAGGAGGTACATGCCGTGCCCTCGCCCTGAATCCCAAGTCTAACTTGTGTTCTCAGACTTCTGTCCTCACACTCCTGGCCCCGAAGCCCACAAGTTTGGCAATTCCGGACCATCATTGCAGCATTCTGCCTGCCGACTACAAACAAAATATTGCCCAATGAGCTGCCCGGGCACTTTAAATGAGAATAAACCTACATGGCACTCGATTATACCCAAATTATATAGTCTAACCTGGGCAGGAATGCACTGTCTGACACACACTGCGCCGGGACCTCCTGAGCAACACCCAGACAGCGGACCGCACCCTGAGCCCATAAGACCCACCGTGGCCTTAGGTCATCATCTCTTCCCTACCTCAGTTTTCAGGCTTAAGAACCTAGACCTTATTTCCAATCACTGCCCAGGGTGTGTGTGATGCAGAAATCAGAACTCTTCCTTACCCATGGCAAGAAACCTTATGGTTGGCATGTTGTCCAACGTTCAGTGTAGGGGAAACCAGCATTCACCCTGAGACCCCCGCCCATTCTTGAGTGCGACGAGGGCATAAACACGCATTGTGACCCTCAGCGTGAGTCCTGTCCTCGAGTACGTCCTCTCAGTGGTTCAACCATTAGATGCCATACTGGCTTGACATGTCCCTAGGCCCCAAATTTAAACCAGATGTCTGGTTGTCCAATCGCCCCTCCCCAGGTCTCTACTCTGGAATCCCTCATTTGGTGGGACCACTGACTTTGAAAAAACAAAACAAAAAAAAAACAACAACAACAACAACAACAAAAAACGGACTTCTTCCTTCCCACAGAATGACCCCAAACTCTTTGGACGGAGCCAAACCCCCAGAGAGTAGGACTCGTCCATTTCCCATGAAGTCAGCCGGATATTTCATGACCATGAATGGCACGATATCCAGAGATAAATACTTGAGCAAGAGCCTCACACTCGCCCTTTTTTCATATCCTGAAGTGTTCTCCTCATGGTCTGTAGATCATTCCTGCCATACCTATGACCCGAAATATAATCAGAGTTTCTGTTTTCAGACAACTGTCCAAACAGCCCAGGCCTACACACCCAACAGGCTCAGGCCCCTGGAGCCAACCTGAGGACTGTACTTGCCCTCTCCAAGGGAATTCTGTGTGCCCATTCCAATGGCCACAACCCTTCTAATAGGATAAACCTCCAAAGTCCCTGAAGCCATCCCAATAGTGGTGGCTTCCCAGGACAAAGAGGAGCAATCTGAGCCCATCTGAGAACCTACCTGCACTCAGACTCGTAGACTGATATCCCCAGAGGTAAAAAGGAACGAACAGGCCCCTAGGCCCTAATCGGATCCATTGCTTTGGTTTCCACGCATCTTCCTCAGAGGCCTGGATTTCAGTACCAGCATATGATTGTTTCTTGACTCACCCATCAGAACAAAACTCATCTACACATGGGAAACTTGCACGTGGGAGGTGTGTCAAAGCCTCTTTTTAGGAGAACCCTTCAGGTCCCCAGTGCCACCGCTTCATTCCAAGTTCTCCATAGACACAAAATCATATTAGGACACATGCACGGGAGAGTCCAATTCAACTCAGCATATTCGGTTGCTCCGCGAGATCCAGCAGATCTAACTTGTCTTGTTGCTAGGAGACAATTGGAATGCGAGGTGGCCTACCCCGCCATCCATCCTTAGAACCCTGCTCAGAATAATTGGCCTGGAGCCAAACAACAGGTCTCAATTTTGCTGCAGAAGAATTTTTGCAGTTGGGAGCTTCTCACAACTCCCATCGTGAGAAATCCCCATGGCCTCGTGATACCCCCCCCCTTCATGATGGGGCCATCAGGGACCTAAGGTCCAACCTGAGAAATAGTCTGATCCTCACCCTGACTTCAGAATCACGAGATCTCGATTCAGGTCTGTATATAGTGCCTGCCATGTCCTCACCCAGAAACCTAAGCCTAGCTTGTGTCCTCAGACTTCTGTACACAGACTACTGGCTCACAAGCCCTCCAGTTTGGCATCCAGAACTACAATGCAGCACTCTACCTGCCCTGCAAAAGAAATACATTGCCCTCTGGGGCCACCCAGAAACCCCAAATGAGGATCAACCTGCACGCCTCTTCGCTGTACCCAAAATATATAGGCTGACCTGGGCAATAATGCCCTTTCTGACAGAGCCTGAGCCTGGACCTCCTGGCCCCACCCAGACAGCTTGCCGCCCACTGAGCACATAGGACCAGCCATTGCCTTATGTCGTTATCTCTTCCCAACCTCGGTTTCCAGGTTTCAGATCCTAGACCTTATCTCCAATCACTGCCCAGGTTTGAAAATGATGCAGAAATCAGAACTCCTTCCCAATGGAAAGAAACTTGTGGTTGGCTTGTTGTCCAACGTTCAGGGTAGTGGAAACCTGTTTGTCCGATGAGGCCCCGCCATTGCTCGCGGGCCACATAGGTGGAAAACTCACATTGTGACCCACAGCCTTAGCCCAGTCCTCAGGTAAGGCCTCTCAGTGGCTGGATGAAGAGACAGCATATTGGGCTTGCCATGCCCATAGGCCCCAATTTTTAACAATAGTTCGGGTTGTCCCTTCACTCTTCCCCAGGGCTCTGCTTTGGAACACCTCTTTTGGTGGGACACCTGAGGTTACAACCCTGAAAGGAGTACTCCATCCAACAGATTGACGAAAAACAATTGGGATTGGGCCAAATCCACAGAGAGCAAGATTCGTCCATGGCCCATGAGGCCTCCTCGACATTCCACGGCCATCGCTGAAACAAACTCCAGAGACAAAAGCCTGAGCAAGCGCCTCAGACTCGCACTATCTTCATATCCTGAAGATGTCTTCTCATGGTTTGTAGATCGGGCCTGCCATACCTACGTCCCCAAACATAAGCTGAGTTTGTGTTTTCAGACTTCTGTCCTCAAAGTCCTGGGCCACACACCATCCAGGCTGGAGACCCTGGAGCCACACATTAGGACTGTGCCTACCCAATCCATGGGAGTTCTGCCCATTCCATTGTACAAAATCGTACAAATTAGGAGAACCCTCCAAAGTCCCTGAGGCCATCCCAATAGTATAGGTCGCCCGGGACAAAAAAGGGCAGTCTGACACCAGCTGAGCATCTAACTCCACTCATACCCTAGAAGGATGTCCTCAGAGAAGAAGATTGAACCAGACAGGACCCTAGGCCAAAATCGGATCCATTGCTTTGGTTTACAGGCATGTCTCCTCAAAACCCTGGATTCCAATACCAGCATTGGGGTTTTCCTGAGGCACCCATCAGAACAAACCTCATCTCCACAAGGAAACTTGTGCATGGGAGCTATGTCAAAAGCTGAGGAGAATACTTCAGGGTCCCGTTGCCACCGCCCCATTCCAAGGCCCCCATGGACACAAACACACATTAGACCCATCCTCAGGAAAGTCCATTTCAACTCAGCCACCCCGGTTGCTCCCGCAGAGCCATCAGATCTAAACTGTCTTGTCGCTAGGAGACAATTGGAATGCTAGGCGGGCTTCCCAGGCATCCATCCTCGAACGTTGGGCTGGACTCATCCATATGGGATGTCCTGGAGCTGTCCAGCAGGTCTCAATTATCCCGCAGAAGGAATCCTAGGAGGGGGCATCCCACCACTCCAAACGTGGGAAAACCTCCACGGCCTCGAGATTCGGCTCCCTTCATGAAGGGGCCGTCATGAACAGAAAATCCATCCTGAGCCAACGTCTGATCCTCGCTCTGACTTCAGATGCATGAGATATTCCTTCAGATCTTCAGGAGGTACATGCCGTGCCCTCGCCCTGAATCCCAAGTCTAGCTTATGTTCTGAGACTTCTGTCCTCACACTCCTGGCCCCGAAGCCCACAAGTTTGGCAATTCCGGACCATCATTGCAGCATTCTGCCTGCCGACTACAAACAAAATATTGCTCAATGAGCTGCCCGGGGAACTTTAAATGAGAATAAACCTACATGGCACTCGATTATACCCAAATTATATAGTCTAACCTGGGCAGTAATGCACTGTCTGACACACACTGCGCCGGGACCTCCTGAGCAACATCCAGACAGCGGACCGCACCCTGAGCCCATAAGACCCACCGTGGCCTTAGGTCATCATTTCTTCCCTACCTCAGGTTTCAGGCTTAAGAACCTAGACCTTATTTCCAATCACTGCCCAGGGTGTGTGTGATGCAGAAATCAGAACTCTTCCTTACCCATGGCAAGAAACCTTATGGTTGGCATGTTGTCCAACGTTCAGTGTAGGGGAAACCAGCATTCACCCTGAGACCCCGCCCATTCTTGAGTGCGACGAGGTCATAAACACGTACTGTGACCCTCAGCGTGAGTCCTGTCCTCGAGTACGTCCTCTCAGTGGCTCGACCATTAGATGCCATACTGGCTTGACATGTCCCTAGGCCCCAATTTAAACCAGATGTCTGGTTGTCCAATCGCCCCTCCCCAGGTCTCTACTCTGGAATCCCTCATTTGGTGGGACCACTGACTTTGAAAAACAAAACAAAAAAACAATAATAACCACAACAACAACAACAACAAAACGGACTTCTTCCTTCCCACAGAATGACCCCAAACTCTTTGGACGGAGCCAAACCCCCAGAGAGTAGGACTCGTCCATTTCCCATGAAGTCAGCCGGATATTTCATGACCATGAATGGCACGATATCCAGAGATAAATACTTGAGCAAGAGCCTCACACTCGCCCTTTTTTCATATCCTGAAGTGTTCTCCTCATGGTCTGTAGATCATTCCTGCCATACCTATGACCCGAAATATAATCCGAGTTTATGTTTTCAGACAACTGTCCAAACAGCCCAGGCCTACACACCCAACAGGCTCAGGCCCCTGGAGCCAACCTGAGGACTGTACTTGCCCTCTCCAAGGGAATTCTGTGTGCCCATTCCAATGGCCACAACCCTTCTAATAGGATAAACCTCCAAAGTCCCTGAAGCCATCCCAATAGTGGTGGCTTCCCAGGACAAAGAGGAGCAATCTGAGCCCATCTGAGAACCTACCTGCACTCAGACTCGTAGACTGATATCCCCAGAGGTAAAAAGGAACGAACAGGCCCCTAGGCCCTAATCGGATCCATTGCTTTGGTTTCCACGCATCTTCCTCAGAGGCCTGGATTTCAGTACCAGCATATGATTGTTTCTTGACTCACCCATCAGAACAAAACTCATCTACACATGGGAAACTTGCACGTGGGAGGTGTGTCAAAGCCTCTTTTTAGGAGAACCCTTCAGGTCCCCAGTGCCACCGCTTCATTCCAAGTTCTCCATAGACACAAAATTATATAAGGACACATGCACGGGAGAGTCCAATTCAACTCAGCATATTCGGTTGCTCCGCGAGATCCAGCAGATCTAACTTGTCTTGTTGCTAGGAGACAATTGGAATGCGATGTGGCCTACCCCGCCATCCATCCTTAGAACCCTGCTCAGAATCATTGGCCTGGAGCCAAACAACAGGTCTCAATTTTGCTGCAGAAGAATCTTTGCAGTTGGGAGCTTCTCACAACTCCCATCGTGAGAAACCCCCATGGCCTCGTGATACCCCCCCCCCTTCATGAAGGGGCCATCAGGGACCTAAGGTCCAACCTGAGAAATAGTCTGATCCTCACCCTGACTTCAGATGCACGAGATCTCGATTCAGGTCTGTATATAGTGCCTGCCATGTCCTCACCCAGAAACCTAAGCCTAGCCTGTGTCCTCAGACTTCTGTACACAGACTACTGGCTCACAAGCCCTCCAGTTTGGCAATCCAGAACTACAATGCAGCACTCTACCTGCCCTGCAAAAGAAATACATTGCCCTCTGGGGCCACCCAGAAACCCCAAATGAGGATCAACCTGCACGCCTCTTCGCTGTACCCAAAATATATAGGCTGACCTGGGCAATAATGCCCTTTCTGACAGAGCCTGAGCCTGGACCTCCTGGCCCCACCCAGACAGCTTGCCGCCCACTGAGCACATAGGACCAGCCATTGCCTTAGGTCGTTATCTCTTCCCAACCTCGGTTTCCAGGTTTCAGATCCTAGACCTTATCTCCAATCACTGCCCAGGTTTGAAAATGATGCAGAAATCAGAACTCCTTCCCAATGGAAAGAAACTTGTGGTTGGCTTGTTGTCCAACGTTCAGGGTAGTGGAAACCTGTTTGTCCGATGAGGCCCCGCCATTGCTCGCGGGCCACATAGGTGGAAAACTCACATTGTGACCCACAGCCTTAGCCCAGTCATCAGGTAAGGCCTCTCAGTGGCTGGATGAAGAGACAGCATATTGGGCTTGCCATGCCCATAGGCCCCAATTATTAACAATAGTTCGGGTTGTCCCTTCACTCTTCCCCAGGGCTCTGCTTTGGAACACCTCTTTTGGTGGGACACCTGAGGTTACAACCCAGAAAGGAGTACTCCATCCAACAGATTGACGAAAAACAATTGGGATTGGGCCAAATCCACAGAGAGCAAGATTCGTCCATGGCCCATGAGGCCTCCTCGACATTCCACGGCCATCGCTGAAACAAACTCCAGAGACAAAAGCCTGAGCAAGCGCCTCAGACTCGCACTATCTTCATATCCTGAAGATGTCTTCTCATGGTTTGTAGATCGGGCCTGCCATACCTAAGTCCCCAAACATAAGCTGAGTTTGTGTTTTCAGACTTCTGTCCTCAAAGTCCTGGGCCACACACCATCCAGGCTGGAGACCCTGGAGCCACACATTAGGACTGTGCCTACACTATCCATGCGTGGTGGCTACCCAGACATCCATCCTTAGAACCCTGCTCGGAATCGTTGTCCTGGAGCCAACCAACAGGTCTCAATTGTCCTGCAGAAGAATCTTTGCAGTTGGGAGCTTCTCACAACTCCCATCGTGGGAAAACCCCCATGGACTCGTGATCCACCCCCCCCTTCAAGAAGGGGCCATCAGGGACAGAATGTCCAACCTGAGCGATCGTCTGATCCTCGCCCTGACTTCAGATGCTCGAGATCTCGATTCAGGTCTCACCCAGAAACCTAGGCCTAGCTTGGGTTCTCAGACTTCCGTCCTCACACTACTGGACCACAAGCCCTCCAGTTTGGCAATCCAGAACTACAATGCAGCACTCTGCCTGTTCTCCAGAAGAAAAACATTGCCCTCTGGGCCTACCCAGAATCCCCCAATGAGGATCAACCTGCACGCCATTCGGCTGTACCCCACATATATAGGCTGACCTGGGCACTAATGCCCTTTCTGACACAGCCTGAGCCTGGACCTCCTGGCCCCACCCAGACAGCTGGCCGCACACTGAGCACAACGGACCCGCCATGGCCTTAGGTCGTCATCTCTTCTCAATCTCGGTTTTCAGGCTTCCGAACCTAGACCTTATCTCCAATCACGGCCCGGGTTTGGAAATGATGCAGAAATCAGAACTCTTTCCCCATGGCAAGAAACCTTGTGGTTGGCATGTTGTCCAAGGTTCAGTGTACTTGAAACCAGTGTGGCCCATGAGGCCACGCCCATGCTTGCGGGCCCCATTGGTCACAAACACACATTGTGACCCTCCGCCTGAGCGCAGTCCTCAGGTAAGGCCTCTCAGTGGCTGGATGGAGAGACAGCATATTGGGCTTGCCATGCCCCTAGGCCCCAATTTTTAACCGTAGTTCGGGTTGTCCCTTCACTCTTGCCCAGGGCTCTGCTTTGGAATTCCTCTTTTGGTGGGACCCCTGAGGTAACAAACCTGAATGGAGTCCTCCCATCCCACAGATTGACGAAAAACAACTGGGATCGGGCCCAATCCACAGAGAGTAAGATTCGTCCATGGCCCATGAGGCCTCCCCAACATTCCACGGCCGTTGCTGATACAAAATCCAGAGACAAAAGCCTGAGCACGCGCCTCAGACTCGCTCATTCTTCATATCCTGAAGAGTTCTTCAGATTAGAACCTACACGGCACTCGAAGGCACCCAAAATATATAGTCTAACCTGGGCACTAATGCACTGTGGGACAACCTGAGCCCGGACCTCGTGACCAACACCCAGACAGCTGACCGCACACTGAGCACATCAGACCCGCCATGGCCTTAGGTCATCATCTCTTCCCTACCTCAGTTTTCAGGCTTCAGAACCTAGTCCTTATCTCCAATCACTGCCCAGGGGTGACTGTGATGCAGAAATCAGAACTCTTCCTTACCCATGGCAAGAAACCTTGTGGTTGGCATGTTGTCCAACGTTCAGTGTAGGAGAAACCAGCATTCACCCTGAGGCCCCGCCCATTCTTGAGTGCGACGAGGGCATAAACACGCATTGTGACCCTCAGCGTGAGTCCTGTCCTCTAGTACGTCCTCTCAGTGGCTGGACCATTAGATGTCATCATGGGCTTGACATGTCCCTAGGCCCCAATGTTTAACCAGATTTCAGGTTGTCCAGTCGCCCCTCCCCAGGGCTGTACTCTGGAATCCCTCATTTGGTGGGACACCTGAGGTTGAAAAACAAAACTAAACAAATCAACAACAACAGAGCAACGGACTTCTTCCATCCCACAGAATGACCCCAAACTCTTTGGACGGGGCCAAACCCCCAGAGAGTAAGACTCGTCCATTTCCCATGATGTCACCCGGAAATTTCACGACCATGAGTGACACGATATGCAGAGACAAAAACTTGAGCAAGAGCCTCACACTCGCCCTTTTTTCATATCCCGAAGTGTTCTCCTCATGGTCTGTAGATCAGTCCTGCCATACCTTTGACCCGAAACAGAAGCCGAGTTTGTGTTTTCAGACATCTGTCCAAACAGCCCTGGCCTCCACACCCTACAGGCTCAGGCCAGTGGAGCCAAACCTGACGACTGTGCTTGCCCTCTCCAAGGGAACTGTGTGTGCCCATTCCAATGGCCACAACCCTACTAATAGGATAAACCTCGAAAGTCCCTGAGGCCATCCCAATATTTGTGGCTTCCCGGGACAAGAGGGGCAATCTGGGCCCATCTGAGCACCTACCGGCACTCAGACCCGTAGACTGATGTCCCCAGAGGTAAAAAGGCATGAACATGCCCCTAGGCACCTATCGGATCCATTGCTTGGGTTTCCAGGCATCTCTCCTCAGAGGAATGGATTTCAATAGCAGCATATGGCTGTTTCTTGACTCACCCATCAGAACAAATCTCATCTACACATGGGAAACTTGCACGATGGAGGTGTGTGAAAGCCTCTCTTTAGGAGAACCCTTCAGGGCCCCAGTGCCACCGCTTCATTCCAAGGTCTCCATAGACACAAAATCATATTAGGACACATCCACGGGAGAGTCCATTTCAACTCAGCCACCTCGGTTGCTCCCCCAGATCCAGCAGATCTAACCTGTCTTGTTGCTTGGAGACAATTGGAATGCGTGGTGGGCTACCCAGACATCCATCCTTAGAACCCTGCTCGGAATCGTTGTCCTGGAGCCAACCAACAGGTCTCAATTGTCCTGCAGAAGAATCCTTGCAGTTGGGAGCTTCTCACAACTCCCTTCGTGGGAAAACCCCCATGGCCTCGTGATCCACCCCCCCCTTCAAGAAGGGGCCATCAGGGACAGAATGTCCAACCTGAGCGATCGTCTGATCCTCGCCCTGACTTCAGATGCTCGAGATCTCGATTCAGGTCTCACCCAGAAACCTAGGCCTAGCTTGGGTTCTCAGACTTCCGTTCTCACACTACTGGACCACAAGCCCTCCAGTTTGGCAATCCAGAACTACAATGCAGCACTCTGCCTGTTCTCCAGAAGAAAAACATTGCCCTCTGGGCCTACCCAGAATCCCCCAATGAGGATCAACCTGCACGCCATTCGGCTGTACCCCACATATATAGGCTGACCTGGGCACTAATGCCCTTTCTGACACAGCCTGAGCCTGGACCTCCTGGCCCCACCCAGGCAGCTGGCCGCACACTGAGCACAACGGACCCGCCATTACCTTAGGTCGTCATCTCTTCTCAATCTCGGTTTTCAGGCTTCCGAACCTAGACCTTATCTCCACTCACGGCCCGGGTTCGAAAATGATGCAGAAATCAGAACTCTTTCCCCATGGCAAGAAACCTTGTGGTTGGCATGTTGTCCAAGGTTCAGTGTACTTGAAACCAGTGTGGCCCATGAGGCCCCGCCCATGCTTGCGGGCCCCATTGGTCACAAACACACATTGTGACCCTCAGCCTGAGCGCAGTCCTCAGGTAAGGCCTCTCATGGCTGGATGGAGAGACAGCATATTGGGCTTGCCATGCCCCTAGGCCCCAATTTTTAACCGTAGTTCGGGTTGTCCCTTCACTCTTGCCCAGGGCTCTGCTTTGGAATTCCTCTTTTGGTGGGACCCCTGAGGTAACAAACCTGAAAGGAGTCCTCCCATCCCACAGATTGACGAAAAACAATTGGGATCGGGCCCAATCCACAGAGAGTAAGATTCGTCCATGGCCCATGAGGCCTCCCCAACATTCCACGGCCGTCGCTGATACAAAATCCAGAGACAAAAGCCTGAGCACGCGCCTCAGACTCGCTCATTCTTCATATCCTGAAGAGTTCTTCAGATAAAAACCTACACGGCACTCGAAGGCACCCAAAATATATAGTCTAACCTGGGCACTAATGCACTGTGGGACAACCTGAGCCCGGACCTCGTGACCAACACCCAGACAGCTGACCGCACACTGAGCACCTCAGACCCGCCATGGCCTTAGGTCATCATCTGTTCCCTACCTCAGTTTTCAGGCTTCAGAACCTAGTCCTTATCTCCAATCACTGCCCAGGGGTGACTGTGATGCAGAAATCAGAACTCTTCCTTACCCATGGCAAGAAACCTTGTGGTTGGCATGTTGTCCAACGTTCAGTGTAGGAGAAACCAGCATTCACCCTGAGGCCCCGCCCATTCTTGAGTGCGACGAGGGCATAAACACGCATTGTGACCCTCAGCGTGAGTCCTGTCCTCTAGTACGTCCTCTCAGTGGCTGGACCATTAGATGTCATCATGGGCTTGACATGTCCCTAGGCCCCAATGTTTAACCAGATTTCAGGTTGTCCAGTCGCCCCTCCCCAGGGCTCTACTCTGGAATCCCTCATTTGGTGGGACACCTGAGGTTGAAAAACAAAACAAAACAAATCAACAACAACAGAGCAACGGACTTCTTCCATCCCACAGAATGACCCCAAACTCTTTGGACGGGGCCAAACCCCCAGAGAGTAAGACTCGTCCATTTCCCATGATGTCACCCGGAAATTTCACGACCATGAGTGACACGATATGCAGAGACAAAAACTTGAGCAAGAGCCTCACACACTCGCCTTTTTTTCATATCCCGAAGTGTTCTCCTCATGGTCTGTAGATCAGTCCTGCCATACCTTTGACCCGAAACAGAAGCCGAGTTTGTGTTTTCAGACATCTGTCCAAACAGCCCTGGCCTCCACACCCTACAGGCTCAGGCCAGTGGAGCCAAACCTGACGACTGTGCTTGCCCTCTCCAAGGGAACTGTGTGTGCCCATTCCAATGGCCACAACCCTACTAATAGGATAAACCTCCAAAGTCCCTGAGGCCATCCCAATATTTGTGGCTTCCCAGGACAAGAGGGGCAATCTGGGCCCATCTGAGCACCTACCGGCACTCAGACCCGTAGACTGATGTCCCCAGAGGTAAAAAGGCACGAACATGCCCCTAGGCACCTATCGGATCCATTGCTTTGGTTTCCAGGCATCTCTCCTCAGAGGAATGGATTTCAATAGCAGCATATGGCTGTTTCTTGACTCACCCATCAGAACACATCTCATCTACACATGGGAAACTTGCACGATGGAGGTGTGTGAAAGCCTCTCTTTAGGAGAACCCTTCAGGGCCCCAGTGCAACCGCTTCATTCCAAGGTCTCCATAGACACAAAATCATATTAGGACACATCCACGGGAGAGTCCATTTCAACTCAGCCACCTCGGTTGCTCCCCCAGATCCAGCAGATCTAACCTGTCTTGTTGCTTGGAGACAATTGGAATGCGTGGTGGGCTACCCAGACATCCATCCTTAGAACCCTGCTCGGAATCGTTGTCCTGGAGCCCACCAACAGGTCTCAATTGTCCTGCAGAAGAATCCTTGCAGTTGGGAGCTTCTCACAACTCCCATCGTGGGAAAACCCCCATGGCCTCGTGATCCACACCCCCCTTCAAGAAGGGGCCATCAGGGACAGAATGTCCAACCTGAGCGATCGTCTGATCCTCGCCCTGACTTCAGATGCTCGAGATCTCGATTCAGGTCTCACCCAGAAACCTAGGCCTAGCTTGCGTTCTCAGACTTCCGTCCTCACACTACTGGCCCACAAGCCCTCCAGTTTGGCCATCCAGAACTACAATGCAGCACTCTGCCTGTTCTCCAGAAGAAAAACATTGCCCTCTGGGCCTACCCAGAATCCCCCAATGAGGATCAACCTGCACGCCATTCGGCTGGACCCCACATATATAGGCTGACCTGGGCACTAATGCCCTTTCTGACACAGCCTGAGCCTGGACCTCCTGGCCCCACCCAGACAGCTGGCGGCACACTGAGCACAACGGACCCGCCATGGCCTTAGGTCGTCATCTCTTCTCAATCTCGGTTTTCAGGCTTCCGAACCTAGACCTTATCTCCACTCACGGCCCGGGTTTGAAAATGATGCAGAAATCAGAACTCTTTCCCCATGGCAAGAAACCTTGTGGTTGGCATGTTGTCCAAGGTTCAGTGTACTTGAAACCAGTGTGGCCCATGAGGCCCCGCCCATGCTTGCGGGCCACATTGGTCACAAACACACATTGTGACCCTCAGCCTGAGCGCAGTCCTCAGGTAAGGCCTCTCAGTGGCTGGATGGAGAGACAGCATATTGGGCTTGCCATGCCCCTAGGCCCCCAATTTTTAACCGTAGTTCGGGTTGTCCCTTCACTCTTGCCCAGGGCTCTGCTTTGGAATTCCTCTTTTGGTGGGACCCCTGAGGTAACAAACCTGAAAGGAGTCCTCCCATCCCACAGATTGACGAAAAACAATTGGGATCGGGCCCAATCCACAGAGAGTAAGATTCGTCCATGGCCCATGAGGCCTCCCCAACATTCACGGCGGCCGTCGCTGATACAAAATCCAGAGACAAAAGCCTGAGCACGCGCCTCAGACTCGCTCATTCTTCATATCCTGAAGAGTTCTTCAGATAAGAACCTACACGGCACTCGAAGGCACCCAAAATATATAGTCTAACCTGGGCACTAATGCACTGTGGGACAACCTGAGCCCGGACCTCGTGACCAACACCCAGACAGCTGACCGCACACTGAGCACATCAGACCCGCCATGGCCTTAGGTCATCATCTCTTCCCTACCTCAGTTTTCAGGCTTCAGAACCTAGTCCTTATCTCCAATCACTGCCCAGGGGTGACTGTGATGCAGAAATCAGAACTCTTCCTTACCCATGGCAAGAAACCTTGTGGTTGGCATGTTGTCCAACGTTCAGTGTAGGAGAAACCAGCATTCACCCTGAGGCCCCGCCCATTCTTGAGTGCGACGAGGGCATAAACACGCATTGTGACCCTCAGCGTGAGTCCTGTCCTCTAGTACGTCCTCTCAGTGGCTGGACCATTAGATGTCATAATGGGCTTGACATGTCCCTAGGCCCCAATTTTTAACCAGATTTCTGGTTGTCCAGTCGCCCCTCCCCAGGGCTCTACTCTGGAATCCCTCATTTGGTGGGACACCTGAGGTTGAAAAACAAAACAAAACAAATCAACAACAACAGAGCAACGGACTTCTTCCATCCCACAGAATGACCCCAAACTCTTTGGACGGGGCCAAACCCCCAGAGAGTAAGACTCGTCCATTTCCCATGATGTCACCCGGAAATTTCACGACCATGAGTGACACGATATGCAGAGACAAAAACTTGAGCAAGAGCCTCACACTCGCCCTTTTTTCATATCCCGAAGTGTTCTCCTCATGGTCTGTAGATCAGTCCTGCCATACCTTTGACCCGAAACAGAAGCCGAGTTTGTGTTTTCAGACAACTGTCCAAACAGCCCTGGCCTGCACACCCTACAGGCTCAGGCCCCTGGAGCCAAACCTGACGACTGTGCTTGCCCTCTCCAAGGGAACTGTGTGTGCCCATTCCAATGGCCACAACCCTACTAATAGGATAAACCTCCAAAGTCCCTGAGGCCATCCCAATATTTGTGGCTTCCCAGGACAAGAGGGGCAATCTGGGCCCATCTGAGCACCTACCGGCACTCAGACCCGTAGACTGATGTCCCCAGAGGTAAAAAGGCACGAACATGCCCCTAGGCCACTATCGGATCCATTGCTTTGGTTTCCAGGCATCTCTCCTCAGAGGAATGGATTTCAATAGCAGCATATGGCTGTTTCTTGACTCACCCATCAGAACAAATCTCATCTACACATGGGAAACTTGCACGATGGAGGTGTGTGAAAGCCTCTCTTTAGGAGAACCCTTCAGGGCCCCAGTGCCACCGCTTCATTCCAAGGTCTCCATAGACACAAAATCATATTAGGACACATCCACGGGAGAGTCCATTTCAACTCAGCCACCTCGGTTGCTCCCCCAGATCCAGCAGATCTAACCTGTCTTGTTGCTTGGAGACAATTGGAATGCGTGGTGGGCTACCCAGACATCCATCCTTAGAACCCTGCTCGGAATCGTTGTCCTGGAGCCAACCAACAGGTCTCAATTGTCCTGCAGAAGAATCCTTGCAGTTGGGAGCTTCTCACAACTCCCATCGTGGGAAAACCCCCATGGCCTCGTGATCCACCCCCCCCTTCAAGAAGGGGCCATCAGGGACAGAATGTCCAACCTGAGCGATCGTCTGATCCTCGCCCTGACTTCAGATGCTCGAGATCTCGATTCAGGTCTCACCCAGAAACCTAGGCCTAGCTTGGGTTCTCAGACTTCCGTCCTCACACTACTGGCCCACAAGCCCTCCAGTTTGGCAATCCAGAACTACAATGCAGCACTCTGCCTGCCCTCCAGAAGAAAAACATTGCCCTCTGGGCCTACCCAGAATCCCCCAATGAGGATCAACCTGCACGCCATTCGGCTGGACCCCACATATATAGGCTGACCTGGGCACTAATGCCCTTTCTGACACAGCCTGAGCCTGGACCTCCTGGCCCCACCCAGACAGCTGGCCGCACACTGAGCACAACGGACCCGCCATGGCCTTAGGTCGTCATCTCTTCTCAATCTCGGTTTTCAGGCTTCCGAACCTAGACCTTATCTCCACTCACGGCCCGGGTTTGAAAATGATGCAGAAATCAGAACTCTTTCCCCATGGCAAGAAACCTTGTGGTTGGCATGTTGTCCAAGGTTCAGTGTACTTGAAACCAGTGTGGCCCATGAGGCCCCGCCCATGCTTGCGGGCCACATTGGTCACAAACACACATTGTGACCCTCAGCCTGAGCCCAGTCCTCAGGTAAGGCCTCTCAGTGGCTGGATGGAGAGACAGCATATTGGGCTTGCCATGCCCCTAGGCCCCAATTTTTAACCGTAGTTCGGGTTGTCCCTTCACTCTTGCCCAGGGCTCTGCTTTGGAATTCCTCTTTTGGTGGGACCCCTGAGGTAACAAACCTGAAAGGAGTCCTCCCATCCCACAGATTGACGAAAAACAATTGGGATCGGGCCCAATCCACAGAGAGTAAGATTCGTCCATGGCCCATGAGGCCTCCCCAACATTCCACGGCCGTCGCTGATACAAAATCCAGAGACAAAAGCCTGAGCACGCGCCTCAGACTCGCTCATTCTTCATATCCTGAAGAGTTCTTCAGATAAGAACCTACACGGCACTCGAAGGCACCCAAATTATATAGTCTAACCTGGGCACTAATGCACTGTGGGACAACCTGAGCCCGGACCTCGTGACCAACACCCAGACAGCTGACCGCACACTGAGCACATCAGACCCGCCATGGCCTTAGGTCATCATCTCTTCCCTACCTCAGTTTTCAGGCTTCAGAACCTAGTCCTTATCTCCAATCACTGCCCAGGGGTGACTGTGATGCAGAAATCAGAACTCTTCCTTACCCATGGCAAGAAACCTTGTGGTTGGCATGTTGTCCAACGTTCAGTGTAGGAGAAACCAGCATTCACCCTGAGGCCCCGCCCATTCTTGAGTGCGACGAGGGCATAAACACGCATTGTGACCCTCAGCGTGAGTCCTGTCCTCTAGTACGTCCTCTCAGTGGCTGGACCATTAGATGTCATCATGGGCTTGACATGTCCCTAGGCCCCAATTTTTAACCAGATTTCTGGTTGTCCAGTCGCCCCTCCCCAGGGCTCTACTCTGGAATCCCTCATTTGGTGGGACACCTGAGGTTGAAAAACAAAACAAAACAAATCAACAACAACAGAGCAACGGACTTCTTCCATCCCACAGAATGACCCCAAACTCTTTGGACGGGGCAAAACCCCCAGAGAGTAAGACTCGTCCATTTCCCATGATGTCACCCGGAAATTTCACGACCATGAGTGACACGATATGCAGAGACAAAAACTTGAGCAAGAGCCTCACACTCGCCCTTTTTTCATATCCCGAAGTGTTCTCCTCATGGTCTGTAGATCAGTCCTGCCATACCTTTGACCCGAAACAGAAGCCGAGTTTGTGTTTTCAGACAACTGTCCAAACAGCCCTGGCCTGCACACCCTACAGGCTCAGGCCCCTGGAGCCAAACCTGACGACTGTGCTTGCCCTCTCCAAGGGAACTGTGTGTGCCCATTCCAATGGCCACAACCCTACTAATAGGATAAACCTCCAAAGTCCCTGAGGCCATCCCAATATTTGTGGCTTCCCAGGACAAGAGGGGCAATCTGGGCCCATCTGAGCACCTACCGGCACTCAGACCCGTAGACTGATGTCCCCAGAGGTAAAAAGGCACGAACATGCCCCTAGGCACCTATCGGATCCATTGCTTTGGTTTCCAGGCATCTCTCCTCAGAGGAATGGATTTCAATAGCAGCATATGGCTGTTTCTTGACTCACCCATCAGAACAAATCTCATCTACACATGGGAAAGTTGCACGATGGAGGTGTGTGAAAGCCTCTCTTTAGGAGAACCCTTCAGGGCCCCAGTGCCACCGCTTCATTCCAAGGTCTCCATAGACACAAAATCATATTAGGACACATCCACGGGAGAGTCCATTTCAACTCAGCCACCTCGGTTGCTCCCCCAGATCCAGCAGATCTAACCTGTCTTGTTGCTTGGAGACAATTGGAATGCGTGGTGGGCTACCCAGACATCCATCCTTAGAACCCTGCTCGGAATCGTTGTCCTGGAGCCAACCAACAGGTCTCAATTGTCCTGCAGAAGAATCCTTGCAGTTGGGAGCTTCTCACAACTCCCATCGTGGGAAAACCCCCATGGCCTCGTGATCCACCCCCCCCTTCAAGAAGGGGCCATCAGGGACAGAATGTCCAACCTGAGCGATCGTCTGATCCTCGCCCTGACTTCAGATGCTCGAGATCTCGATTCAGGTCTCACCCAGAAACCTAGGCCTAGCTTGGGTTCTCAGACTTCCGTCCTCAGACTACTGGCCCACAAGCCCTCCAGTTTGGCAATCCAGAACTACAATGCAGCACTCTGCCTGCCCTCCAGAAGAAAAACATTGCCCTCTGGGCCTACCCAGAATCCCCCAATGAGGATCAACCTGCACGCCATTCGGCTGTACCCCACATATATAGGCTGACCTGGGCACTAATGCCCTTTCTGACACAGCCTGAGCCTGGACCTCCTGGCCCCACCCAGACAGCTGGCCGCACACTGAGCACAACGGACCCGCCATGGCCTTAGGTCGTCATCTCTTCTCAATCTCGGTTTTCAGGCTTCCGAACCTAGACCTTATCTCCACTCACGGCCCGGGTTTGAAAATGATGCAGAAATCAGAACTCTTTCCCCATGGCAAGAAACCTTGTGGTTGGCATGTTGTCCAAGGTTCAGTGTACTTGAAACCAGTGTGGCCCATGAGGCCCCGCCCATGCTTGCGGGCCACATTGGTCACAAACACACATTGTGACCCTCAGCCTGAGCGCAGTCCTCAGGTAAGGCCTCTCAGTGGATGGATGGAGAGACAGCATATTGGGCTTGCCATGCCCCTAGGCCCCAATTTTTAACCGTAGTTCGGGTTGTCCCTTCACTCTTGCCCAGGGCTCTGCTTTGGAATTCCTCTTTTGGTGGGACCCCTGAGGTAACAAACCTGAAAGGAGTCCTCCCATCCCACAGATTGACGAAAAACAATTGGGATCGGGCCCAATCCACAGAGAGTAAGATTCGTCCATGGCCCATGAGGCCTCCCCAACATTCCACGGCCGTCGCTGATACAAAATCCAGAGACAAAAGCCTGAGCACGCGCCTCAGACTCGCTCATTCTTCATATCCTGAAGAGTTCTTCAGATAAGAACCTACACGGCACTCGAAGGCACCCAAAATATATAGTCTAACCTGGGCACTAATGCACTGTGGGACAACCTGAGCCCGGACCTCGTGACCAACACCCAGACAGCTGACCGCACACTGAGCACATCAGACCCGCCATGGCCTTAGGTCATCATCTCTTCCCTACCTCAGTTTTCAGGCTTCAGAACCTAGTCCTTATCTCCAATCACTGCCCAGGGGTGACTGTGATGCAGAAATCAGAACTCTTCCTTACCCATGGCAAGAAACCTTGTGGTTGGCATGTTGTCCAACGTTCAGTGTAGGAGAAACCAGCATTCACCCTGAGGCCCCGCCCATTCTTGAGTGCGACGAGGGCATAAACACGCATTGTGACCCTCAGCGTGAGTCCTGTCCTCTAGTACGTCCTCTCAGTGGCTGGACCATTAGATGTCATCATGGGCTTGACATGTCCCTAGGCCCCAATTTTAACCAGATTTCTGGTTGTCCAGTCGCCCCTCCCCAGGGCTCTACTCTGGAATCCCTCATTTGGTGGGACACCTGAGGTTGAAAAAAAACAAAACAAAACAAATCAACAACAACAGAGCAACGGACTTCTTCCATCCCACAGAATGACCCCAAACTCTTTGGACGGGGCCAAACCCCCAGAGAGTAAGACTCGTCCATTTCCCCATGATGTCACCCGGAAATTTCACGACCATGAGTGACACGATATGCAGAGACAAAAACTTGAGCAAGAGCCTCACACTCGCCCTTTTTTCATATCCCGAAGTGTTCTCCTCATGGTCTGTAGATCAGTCCTGCCATACCTTTGACCCGAAACAGAAGCCGAGTTTTGTGTTTTCAGACAACTGTCCAAACAGCCCTGGCCTGCACACCCTACAGGCTCAGGCCCCTGGAGCCAAACCTGACGACTGTGCTTGCCCTCTCCAAGGGAACTGTGTGTGCCCATTCCAATGGCCACAACCCTACTAATAGGATAAACCTCCAAAGTCCCTGAGGCCATCCCAATATTTGTGGCTTCCCAGGACAAGAGGGGCAATCTGGGCCCATCTGAGCACCTACCGGCACTCAGACCCGTAGACTGATGTCCCCAGAGGTAAAAAGGCACGAACATGCCCCTAGGCCACTACCGGATCCATTGCTTTGGTTTCCAGGCATCTCTCCTCAGAGGAGGAATGGATTTCAATAGCAGCATATGGCTGTTTCTTGACTCACCCATCAGAACAAATCTCATCTACACATGGGAAACTTGCACGATGGAGGTGTGTGAAAGCCTCTCTTTAGGAGAACCCTTCAGGGCCCCAGTGCCACCGCTTCATTCCAAGGTCTCCATAGACACAAAATCATATTAGGACACATCCACGGGAGAGTCCATTTCAACTCAGCCACCTCGGTTGCTCCCCCAGATCCAGCAGATCTAACCTGTCTTGTTGCTTGGAGACAATTGGAATGCGTGGTGGGCTACCCAGACATCCATCCTTAGAACCCTGCTCGGAATCGTTGTCCTGGAGCCAACCAACAGGTCTCAATTGTCCTGCAGAAGAATCCTTGCAGTTGGGAGCTTCTCACAACTCCCATCGTGGGAAAACCCCCATGGCCTCGTGATCCACCCCCCCCTTCAAGAAGGGGCCATCAGGGACAGAATGTCCAACCTGAGCGATCGTCTGATCCTCGCCCTGACTTCAGATGCTCGAGATCTCGATTCAGGTCTCACCCAGAAACCTAGGCCTAGCTTGGGTTCTCAGACTTCCGTCCTCAGACTACTGGCCCACAAGCCCTCCAGTTTGGCAATCCAGAACTACAATGCAGCACTCTGCCTGCCCTCCAGAAGAAAAACATTGCCCTCTGGGCCTACCCAGAATCCCCCAATGAGGATCAACCTGCACGCCATTCGGCTGTACCCCACATATATAGGCTGACCTGGGCACTAATGCCCTTTCTGACACAGCCTGAGCCTGGACCTCCTGGCCCCACCCAGACAGCTGGCCGCACACTGAGCACAACGGACCCGCCATGGCCTTAGGTCGTCATCTCTTCTCAATCTCGGTTTTCAGGCTTCCGAACCTAGACCTTATCTCCACTCACGGCCCGGGTTTGAAAATGATGCAGAAATCAGAACTCTTTCCCCATGGCAAGAAACCTTGTGGTTGGCATGTTGTCCAAGGTTCAGTGTACTTGAAACCAGTGTGGCCCATGAGGCCCCGCCCATGCTTGCGGGCCACATTGGTCACAAACACACATTGTGACCCTCAGCCTGAGCGCAGTCCTCAGGTAAGGCCTCTCAGTGGCTGGATGGAGAGACAGCATATTGGGCTTGCCATGCCCCTAGGCCCCAATTTTTAACCGTAGTTCGGGTTGTCCCTTCACTCTTGCCCAGGGCTCTGCTTTGGAATTCCTCTTTTGGTGGGACCCCTGAGGTAACAAACCTGAAAGGAGTCCTCCCATCCCACAGATTGACGAAAAACAATTGGGATCGGGCCCAATCCACAGAGAGTAAGATTCGTCCATGGCCCATGAGGCCTCCCCAACATTCCACGGCCGTCGCTGATACAAAAATCCAGAGACAAAAGCCTGAGCACGCGCCTCAGACTCGCTCATTCTTCATATCCTGAAGAGTTCTTCAGATAAGAACCTACACGGCACTCGAAGGCACCCAAAATATATAGTCTAACCTGGGCACTAATGCACTGTGGGACAACCTGAGCCCGGACCTCGTGACCAACACCCAGACAGCTGACCGCACACTGAGCGCATCAGACCCGCCATGGCCTTAGGTCATCATCTCTTCCCTACCTCAGTTTTCAGGCTTCAGAACCTAGTCCTTATCTCCAATCACTGCCCAGGGGTGACTGTGATGCAGAAATCAGAACTCTTCCTTACCCATGGCAAGAAACCTTGTGGTTGGCATGTTGTCCAACGTTCAGTGTAGGAGAAACCAGCATTCACCCTGAGGCCCCGCCCATTCTTGAGTGCGACGAGGGCATAAACACGCATTGTGACCCTCAGCGTGAGTCCTGTCCTCTAGTACGTCCTCTCAGTGGCTGGACCATTAGATGTCATAATGGGCTTGACATGTCCCTAGGCCCCAATTTTTAACCAGATTTCTGGTTGTCCAGTCGCCCCTCCCCAGGGCTCTACTCTGGAATCCCTCATTTGGTGGGACACCTGAGGTTGAAAAACAAAACAAAACAAATCAACAACAACAGAGCAACGGACTTCTTCCATCCCACAGAATGACCCCAAACTCTTCGGACGGGGCCAAACCCCCAGAGAGTAAGACTCGTCCATTTCCCATGATGTCACCCGGAAATCTCACGACCATGAGTGACACGATATGCAGAGACAAAAACTTGAGCAAGAGCCTCACACTCGCCCTTTTTTTCATATCCCGAAGTGTTCTCCTCATGGTCTGTAGATCAGTCCTGCCTAACCTTAGACCCGAAACATAACCCGAGTTTGTGTTTTCAGACAACTGTCCAAACAGCCCTGGCCTGCACACCCTACAGGCTCAGGCCCCTGGAGCCAAACCTGACGACTGTGCTTGCCCTCTCCAAGGGAACTGTGTGTGCCCATTCCAATGGCCACAACCCTACTAATAGGATAAACCTCCAAAGTCCCTGAGGCCATCCCAATATTTGTGGCTTCCCAGGACAAGAGGGGCAATCTGGGCCCATCTGAGCACCTACCGGCACTCAGACCCGTAGACTGATGTCCCCAGAGGTAAAAAGGCACGAACATGCCCCTAGGCCACTACCGGATCCATTGCTTTGGTTTCCGGGCATCTCTCCTCAGAGGAATGGATTTCAATAGCAGCATATGGCTGTTTCTTGACTCACCCATCAGAACAAATCTCATCTACACATGGGAAAGTTGCACGATGGAGGTGTGTGAAAGCCTCTCTTTAGGAGAACCCTTCAGGGCCCCAGTGCCACCGCTTCATTCCAAGGTCTGCATAGACACAAAATCATATTAGGACACATCCACGGGAGAGTCCATTTCAACTCAGCCACCTCGGTTGCTCCCCCAGATCCAGCAGATCTAACCTGTCTTGTTGCTTGGAGACAATTGGAATGCGTGGTGGGCTACCCAGACATCCATCCTTAGAACCCTGCTCGGAATCGTTGTCCTGGAGCCAACCAACAGGTCTCAATTGTCCTGCAGAAGAATCCTTGCAGTTGGGAGCTTCTCACAACTCCCATCGTGGGAAAACCCCCATGGCCTCGTGATCCACCCCCCCCTTCAAGAAGGGGCCATCAGGGACAGAATGTCCAACCTGAGCGATCGTCTGATCCTCGCCCTGACTTCAGATGCTCGAGATCTCGATTCAGGTCTCACCCAGAAACCTAGGCCTAGCTTGGGTTCTCAGACTTCCGTCCTCAGACTACTGGCCCACAAGCCCTCCAGTTTGGCAATCCAGAACTACAATGCAGCACTCTGCCTGTTCTCCAGAAGAAAAACATTGCCCTCTGGGCCTACCCAGAATCCCCCAATGAGGATCAACCTGCACGCCAATCGGCTGTACCCCACATATATAGGCTGACCTGGGCACTAATGCCCTTTCTGACACAGCCTGAGCCTGGACCTCCTGGCCCCACCCAGACAGCTGGCCGCACACTGAGCACAACGGACCCGCCATGGCCTTAGGTCGTCATCTCTTCTCAATCTCGGTTTTCAGGCTTCCGAACCTAGACCTTATCTCCACTCACGGCCCGGGTTTGAAAATGATGCAGAAATCAGAACTCTTTCCCCATGGCAAGAAACCTTGTGGTTGGCATGTTGTCCAAGGTTCAGTGTACTTGAAACCAGTGTGGCCCATGAGGCCCCGCCCATGCTTGCGGGCCACATTGGTCACAAACACACATTGTGACCCTCAGCCTGAGCGCAGTCCTCAGGTAAGGCCTCTCAGTGGATGGATGGAGAGACAGCATATTGGGCTTGCCATGCCCCTAGGCCCCAATTTTTAACCGTAGTTCGGGTTGTCCCTTCACTCTTGCCCAGGGCTCTGCTTTGGAATTCCTCTTTTGGTGGGACCCCTGAGGTAACAAACCTGAAAGGAGTCCTCCCATCCCACAGATTGACGAAAAACAATTGGGATCGGGCCCAATCCACAGAGAGTAAGATTCCTCCATGGCCCATGAGGCCTCCCCAACATTCCACGGCCGTCGCTGATACAAAATCCAGAGACAAAAGCCTGAGCACGCGCCTCAGACTCGCTCATTCTTCATATCCTGAAGAGTTCTTCAGATAAGAACCTACACGGCACTCGAAGGCACCCAAAATATATAGTCTAACCTGGGCACTAATGCACTGTGGGACAACCTGAGCCCGGATCTCGTGACCAACACCCAGACAGCTGACCGCACACTGAGCGCATCAGACCCGCCATGGCCTTAGGTCATCATCTCTTCCCTACCTCAGTTTTCAGGCTTCAGAACCTAGTCCTTATCTCCAATCACTGCCCAGGGGTGACTGTGATGCAGAAATCAGAACTCTTCCTTACCCATGGCAAGAAACCTTGTGGTTGGCATGTTGTCCAACGTTCAGTGTAGGAGAAACCAGCATTCACCCTGAGGCCCCGCCCATTCTTGAGTGCGACGAGGGCATAAACACGCATTGTGACCCTCAGCGTGAGTCCTGTCCTCTAGTACGTCCTCTCAGTGGCTGGACCATTAGATGTCATCATGGGCTTGACATGTCCCTAGGCCCCAATGTTTTAACCAGATTTCTGGTTGTCCAGTCGCCCCTCCCCAGGGCTCTACTCTGGAATCCCTCATTTGGTGGGACACCTGAGGTGAAAAAAAACAAAACAAAACAAATCAACAACAACAGAGCAACGGACTTCTTCCATCCCACAGAATGACCCCAAACTCTTTGGACGGGGCCAAACCCCCAGAGAGTAAGACTCGTCCATTTCCCATGATGTCACCCGGAAATTTCACGACCATGAGTGACACGATATGCAGAGACAAAAACTTGAGCAAGAGCCTCACACTCGCCCTTTTTTCATATCCCGAAGTGTTCTCCTCATGGTCTGTAGATCAGTCCTGCCATACCTTTGACCCGAAACAGAAGCCGAGTTTGTGTTTTCAGACAACTGTCCACACAGCCCTGGCCTGCACACCCTACAGGCTCAGGCCCCTGGAGCCAAACCTGACGACTGTGCTTGCCCTCTCCAAGGGAACTGTGTGTGCCCATTCCAATGGCCACAACCCTACTAATAGGATAAACCTCCAAAGTCCCTGAGGCCATCCCAATATTTGTGGCTTCCCAGGCCAAGAGGGGCAATCTGGGCCCATCTGAGCACCTACCGGCACTCAGACCCGTAGACTGATGTCCCCAGAGGTAAAAAGGCACGAACATGCCCCTAGGCCACTACCGGATCCATTGCTTTGGTTTCCAGGCATCTCTCCTCAGAGGAATGGATTTCAATAGCAGCATATGGCTGTTTCTTGACTCACCCATCAGAACAAATCTCATCTACACATGGGAAAGTTGCACGATGGAGGTGTGTGAAAGCCTCTCTTTAGGAGAACCCTTCAGGGCCCCAGTGCCACCGCTTCATTCCAAGGTCTCCATAGACACAAAATCATATTAGGACACATCCACGGGAGAGTCCATTTCAACTCAGCCACCTCGGTTGCTCCCCCAGATCCAGCAGATCTAACCTGTCTTGTTGCTTGGAGACAATTGGAATGCGTGGTGGGCTACCCAGACATCCATCCTTAGAACCCTGCTCGGAATCGTTGTCCTGGAGCCAACCAACAGGTCTCAATTGTCCTGCAGAAGAATCCTTGCAGTTGGGAGCTTCTCACAACTCCCATCGTGGGAAAACCCCCATGGCCTCGTGATCCATCCCCCCCCCCTTCAAGAAGGGGCCATCAGGGACAGAATGTCCAACCTGAGCGATCGTCTGATCCTCGCCCTGACTTCAGATGCTCGAGATCTCGATTCAGGTCTCACCCAGAAACCTAGGCCTAGCTTGGGTTCTCAGACTTCCGTCCTCAGACTACTGGCCCACAAGCCCTCCAGTTTGGCAATCCAGAACTACAATGCAGCACTCTGCCTGCCCTCCAGAAGAAAAACATTGCCCTCTGGGCCTACCCAGAATCCCCCAATGAGGATCAACCTGCACGCCATTCGGCTGGACCCCACATATATAGGCTGGACCTGGGCACTAATGCCCTTTCTGACACAGCCTGAGCCTGGACCTCCTGGCCCCACCCAGACAGCTGGCCGCACACTGAGCACAACGGACCCGCCATGGCCTTAGGTCGTCATCTCTTCTCAATCTCGGTTTTCAGGCTTCCGAACCTAGACCTTATCTCCACTCACGGCCCGGGTTTGAAAATGATGCAGAAATCAGAACTCTTTCCCCATGGCAAGAAACCTTGTGGTTGGCATGTTGTCCAAGGTTCAGTGTACTTGAAACCAGTGTGGCCCATGAGGCCCCCCGCCCATGCTTGCGGGCCACATTGGTCACAAACACACATTGTGACCCTCAGCCTGAGCGCAGTCCTCAGGTAAGGCCTCTCAGTGGATGGATGGAGAGACAGCATATTGGGCTTGCCATGCCCCTAGGCCCCCAATTTTTAACCGTAGTTCGGGTTGTCCCTTCACTCTTGCCCAGGGCTCTGCTTTGGAATTCCTCTTTTGGTGGGACCCCTGAGGTAACACAAACCTGAAAGGAGTCCTCCCATCCCACAGATTGACGAAAAACAATTGGGATCGGGCCCAATCCACAGAGAGTAAGATTCCTCCATGGCCCATGAGGCCTCCCCAACATTCCACGGCCGTCGCTGATACAAAATCCAGAGACAAAAGCCTGAGCACGCGCCTCAGACTCGCTCATTCTTCATATCCTGAAGAGTTCTTCAGATAAGAACCTACACGGCACTCGAAGGCACCCAAAATATATAGTCTAACCTGGGCACTAATGCACTGTGGGACAACCTGAGCCCGGATCTCGTGACCAACACCCAGACAGCTGACCGCACACTGAGCGCATCAGACCCGCCATGGCCTTAGGTCATCATCTCTTCCCTACCTCAGTTTTCAGGCTTCAGAACCTAGTCCTTATCTCCAATCACTGCCCAGGGGTGACTGTGATGCAGAAATCAGAACTCTTCCTTACCCATGGCAAGAAACCTTGTGGTTGGCATGTTGTCCAACGTTCAGTGTAGGAGAAACCAGCATTCACCCTGAGGCCCCGCCCATTCTTGAGTGCGACGAGGGCCTAAACACGCATTGTGACCCTCAGCGTGAGTCCTGTCCTCTAGTACGTCCTCTCAGTGGCTGGACCATTAGATGTCATCATGGGCTTGACATGTCCCTAGGCCCCAATGTTTAACCAGATTTCTGGTTGTCCAGTCGCCCCTCCCCAGGGCTCTACTCTGGAATCCCTCATTTGGTGGGACACCTGAGGTTGAAAAACAAAACAAAACAAATCAACAACAACAGAGCAACGGACTTCTTCCATCCCACAGAATGACCCCAAACTCTTTGGACGGGGCCAAACCCCCAGAGAGTAAGACTCGTCCATTTCCCATGATGTCACCCGGAAATTTCACGACCATGAGTGACACGATATGCAGAGACAAAAACTTGAGCAAGAGCCTCACACTCGCCCTTTTTTCATATCCCGAAGTGTTCTCCTCATGGTCTGTAGATCAGTCCTGCCATACCTTTGACCCGAAACAGAAGCCGAGTTTGTGTTTTCAGACAACTGTCCACACAGCCCTGGCCTGCACACCCTACAGGCTCAGGCCCCTGGAGCCAAACCTGACGACTGTGCTTGCCCTCTCCAAGGGAACTGTGTGTGCCCATTCCAATGGCCACAACCCTACTAATAGGATAAACCTCCAAAGTCCCTGAGGCCATCCCAATATTTGTGGCTTCCCAGGACAAGAGGGGCAATCTGGGCCCATCTGAGCACCTACCGGCACTCAGACCCGTAGACTGATGTCCCCAGAGGTAAAAAGGCACGAACATGCCCCTAGGCCACTACCGGATCCATTGCTTTGGTTTCCAGGCATCTCTCCTCAGAGGAATGGATTTCAATAGCAGCATATGGCTGTTTCTTGACTCACCCATCAGAACAAATCTCATCTACACATGGGAAAGTTGCACGATGGAGGTGTGTGAAAGCCTCTCTTTAGGAGAACCCTTCAGGGCCCCAGTGCCACCGCTTCATTCCAAGGTCTCCATAGACACAAAATCATATTAGGACACATCCACGGGAGAGTCCATTTCAACTCAGCCACCTCGGTTGCTCCCCCAGATCCAGCAGATCTAACCTGTCTTGTTGCTTGGAGACAATTGGAATGCGTGGTGGGCTACCCAGACATCCATCCTTAGAACCCTGCTCGGAATCGTTGTCCTGGAGCCAACCAACAGGTCTCAATTGTCCTGCAGAAGAATCCTTGCAGTTGGGAGCTTCTCACAACTCCCATCGTGGGAAAACCCCCATGGCCTCGTGATCCACCCCCCCCTTCAAGAAGGGGCCATCAGGGACAGAATGTCCAACCTGAGCGATCGTCTGATCCTCGCCCTGACTTCAGATGCTCGAGATCTCGATTCAGGTCTCACCCAGAAACCTAGGCCTAGCTTGGGTTCTCAGACTTCCGTCCTCAGACTACTGGCCCACAAGCCCTCCAGTTTGGCAATCCAGAACTACAATGCAGCACTCTGCCTGCCCTCCAGAAGAAAAACATTGCCCTCTGGGCCTACCCAGAATCCCCCAATGAGGATCAACCTGCACGCCATTCGGCTGTACCCCACATATATAGGCTGACCTGGGCACTAATGCCCTTTCTGACACAGCCTGAGCCTGGACCTCCTGGCCCCACCCAGACAGCTGGCCGCACACTGAGCACAACGGACCCGCCATGGCCTTAGGTCGTCATCTCATCTCATTCTCGGTTTTCAGGCTTCCGAACCTAGACCTTATCTCCACTCACGGCCCGGGTTTGAAAATGATGCAGAAATCAGAACTCTTTCCCCATGGCAAGAAACCTTGTGGTTGGCATGTTGTCCAAGGTTCAGTGTACTTGAAACCAGTGTGGCCCATGAGGCCCCGCCCATGCTTGCGGGCCACATTGGTCACAAACACACATTGTGACCCTCAGCCTGAGCGCAGTCCTCAGGTAAGGCCTCTCAGTGGATGGATGGAGAGACAGCATATTGGGCTTGCCATGCCCCTAGGCCCCAATTTTTAACCGTAGTTCGGGTTGTCCCTTCACTCTTGCCCAGGGCTCTGCTTTGGAATTCCTCTTTTGGTGGGACCCCTGAGGTAACAAACCTGAAAGGAGTCCTCCCATCCCACAGATTGACGAAAAACAATTGGGATCGGGCCCAATCCACAGAGAGTAAGATTCCTCCATGGCCCATGAGGCCTCCCCAACATTCCACGGCCGTCGCTGATACAAAATCCAGAGACAAAAGCCTGAGCACGCGCCTCAGACTCGCTCATTCTTCATATCCTGAAGAGTTCTTCAGATAAGAACCTACACGGCACTCGAAGGCACCCAAAATATATAGTCTAACCTGGGCACTAATGCACTGTGGGACAACCTGAGCCCGGACCTCGTGACCAACACCCAGACAGCTGACCGCACACTGAGCGCATCAGACCCGCCATGGCCTTAGGTCATCATCTCTTCCCTACCTCAGTTTTCAGGCTTCAGAACCTAGTCCTTATCTCCAATCACTGCCCAGGGGTGACTGTGATGCAGAAATCAGAACTCTTCCTTACCCATGGCAAGAAACCTTGTGGTTGGCATGTTGTCCAACGTTCAGTGTAGGAGAAACCAGCATTCACCCTGAGGCCCCGCCCATTCTTGAGTGCGACGAGGGCATAAACACGCATTGTGACCCTCAGCGTGAGTCCTGTCCTCTAGTACGTCCTCTCAGTGGCTGGACCATTAGATGTCATCATGGGCTTGACATGTCCCTAGGCCCCAATGTTTAACCAGATTTCTGGTTGTCCAGTCGCCCCTCCCCAGGGCTCTACTCTGGAATCCCTCATTTGGTGGGACACCTGAGGTTGAAAAACAAAACAAAACAAATCAACAACAACAGAGCAACGGACTTCTTCCATCCCACAGAATGACCCCAAACTCTTTGGACGGGGCCAAACCCCCAGAGAGTAAGACTCGTCCATTTCCCATGATGTGTCACCCGGAAATTTCACGACCATGAGTGACACGATATGCAGAGACAAAAACTTGAGCAAGAGCCTCACACTCGCCCTTTTTTCATATCCCGAAGTGTTCTCCTCATGGTCTGTAGATCAGTCCTGCCATACCTTTGACCCGAAACAGAAGCCGAGTTTGTGTTTTCAGACAACTGTCCACACAGCCCTGGCCTGCACACCCTACAGGCTCAGGCCCCTGGAGCCAAACCTGACGACTGTGCTTGCCCTCTCCAAGGGAACTGTGTGTGCCCATTCCAATGGCCACAACCCTACTAATAGGATAAACCTCCAAAGTCCCTGAGGCCATCCCAATATTTGTGGCTTCCCAGGACAAGAGGGGCAATCTGGGCCCATCTGAGCACCTACCGGCACTCAGACCCGTAGACTGATGTCCCCAGAGGTAAAAAGGCACGAACATGCCCCTAGGCCACTACCGGATCCATTGCTTTGGTTTCCAGGCATCTCTCCTCAGAGGATGGATTTCAATAGCAGCATATGGCTGTTTCTTGACTCACCCATCAGAACAAATCTCATCTACACATGGGAAAGTTGCACGATGGAGGTGTGTGAAAGCCTCTCTTTAGGAGAACCCTTCAGGGCCCCAGTGCCACCGCTTCATTCCAAGGTCTCCATAGACACAAAATCATATTAGGACACATCCACGGGAGAGTCCATTTCAACTCAGCCACCTCGGTTGCTCCCCCAGATCCAGCAGATCTAACCTGTCTTGTTGCTTGGAGACAATTGGAATGCGTGGTGGGCTACCCAGACATCCATCCTTAGAACCCTGCTCGGAATCGTTGTCCTGGAGCCAACCAACAGGTCTCAATTGTCCTGCAGAAGAATCCTTGCAGTTGGGAGCTTCTCACAACTCCCATCGTGGGAAAACCCCCATGGCCTCGTGATCCACCCCCCCTTCAAGAAGGGGCCATCAGGGACAGAATGTCCAACCTGAGCGATCGTCTGATCCTCGCCCTGACTTCAGATGCTCGAGATCTCGATTCAGGTCTCACCCAGAAACCTAGGCCTAGCTTGGGTTCTCAGACTTCCGTCCTCAGACTACTGGCCCACAAGCCCTCCAGTTTGGCAATCCAGAACTACAATGCAGCACTCTGCCTGCCCTCCAGAAGAAAAACATTGCCCTCTGGGCCTACCCAGAATCCCCCAATGAGGATCAACCTGCACGCCATTCGGCTGTACCCCACATATATAGGCTGACCTGGGCACTAATGCCCTTTCTGACACAGCCTGAGCCTGGACCTCCTGGCCCCACCCAGACAGCTGGCCGCACACTGAGCACAACGGACCCGCCATGGCCTTAGGTCGTCATCTCTTCTCAATCTCGGTTTTCAGGCTTCCGAACCTAGACCTTATCTCCACTCACGGCCCGGGTTTGAAAATGATGCAGAAATCAGAACTCTTTCCCCATGGCAAGAAACCTTGTGGTTGGCATGTTGTCCAAGGTTCAGTGTACTTGAAACCAGTGTGGCCCATGAGGCCCCGCCCATGCTTGCGGGCCACATTGGTCACAAACACACATTGTGACCCTCAGCCTGAGCGCAGTCCTCAGGTAAGGCCTCTCAGTGGATGGATGGAGAGACAGCATATTGGGCTTGCCATGCCCCTAGGCCCCAATTTTTAACCGTAGTTCGGGTTGTCCCTTCACTCTTGCCCAGGGCTCTGCTTTGGAATTCCTCTTTTGGTGGGACCCCTGAGGTAACAAACCTGAAAGGAGTCCTCCCATCCCACAGATTGACGAAAAACAATTGGGATCGGGCCCAATCCACAGAGAGTAAGATTCCTCCATGGCCCATGAGGCCTCCCCAACATTCCACGGCCGTCGCTGATACAAAATCCAGAGACAAAAGCCTGAGCACGCGCCTCAGACTCGCTCATTCTTCATATCCTGAAGAGTTCTTCAGATAAGAACCTACACGGCACTCGAAGGCACCCCAAAATATATAGTCTAACCTGGGCACTAATGCACTGTGGGACAACCTGAGCCCGGACCTCGTGACCAACACCCAGACAGCTGACCGCACACTGAGCGCATCAGACCCGCCATGGCCTTAGGTCATCATCTCTTCCCTACCTCAGTTTTCAGGCTTCAGAACCTAGTCCTTATCTCCAATCACTGCCCAGGGGTGACTGTGATGCAGAAATCAGAACTCTTCCTTACCCATGGCAAGAAACCTTGTGGTTGGCATGTTGTCCAACGTTCAGTGTAGGAGAAACCAGCATTCACCCTGAGGCCCCGCCCATTCTTGAGTGCGACGAGGGCATAAACACGCATTGTGACCCTCAGCGTGAGTCCTGTCCTCTAGTACGTCCTCTCAGTGGCTGGACCATTAGATGTCATCATGGGCTTGACATGTCCCTAGGCCCCAATGTTTAACCAGATTTCTGGTTGTCCAGTCGCCCCTCCCCAGGGCTCTACTCTGGAATCCCTCATTTGGTGGGACACCTGAGGTTGAAAAACAAAACAAAACAAATCAACAACAACAGAGCAACGGACTTCTTCCATCCCACAGAATGACCCCAAACTCTTTGGACGGGGCCAAACCCCCAGAGAGTAAGACTCGTCCATTTCCCATGATGTCACCCGGAAATTTCACGACCATGAGTGACACGATATGCAGAGACAAAAACTTGAGCAAGAGCCTCACACTCGCCCTTTTTTCATATCCCGAAGTGTTCTCCTCATGGTCTGTAGATCAGTCCTGCCATACCTTTGACCCGAAACAGAAGCCGAGTTTTTGTGTTTTCAGACAACTGTCCACACAGCCCTGGCCTGCACACCCTACAGGCTCAGGCCCCTGGAGCCAAACCTGACGACTGTGCTTGCCCTCTCCAAGGGAACTGTGTGTGCCCATTCCAATGGCCACAACCCTACTAATAGGATAAACCTCCAAAGTCCCTGAGGCCATCCCAATATTTGTGGCTTCCCAGGACAAGAGGGGCAATCTGGGCCCATCTGAGCACCTACCGGCACTCAGACCCGTAGACTGATGTCCCCAGAGGTAAAAAGGCACGAACATGCCCCTAGGCCACTACCGGATCCATTGCTTTGGTTTCCAGGCATCTCTCCTCAGAGGAATGGATTTCAATAGCAGCATATGGCTGTTTCTTGACTCACCCATCAGAACAAATCTCATCTACACATGGGAAAGTTGCACGATGGAGGTGTGTGAAAGCCTCTCTTTAGGAGAACCCTTCAGGGCCCCAGTGCCACCGCTTCATTCCAAGGTCTGCATAGACACAAAATCATATTAGGACACATCCACGGGAGAGTCCATTTCAACTCAGCCACCTCGGTTGCTCCCCCAGATCCAGCAGATCTAACCTGTCTTGTTGCTTGGAGACAATTGGAATGCGTGGTGGGCTACCCAGACATCCATCCTTAGAACCCTGCTCGGAATCGTTGTCCTGGAGCCAACCAACAGGTCTCAATTGTCCTGCAGAAGAATCCTTGCAGTTGGGAGCTTCTCACAACTCCCATCGTGGGAAAACCCCCATGGCCTCGTGATCCACCCCCCCCTTCAAGAAGGGGCCATCAGGGACAGAATGTCCAACCTGAGCGATCGTCTGATCCTCGCCCTGACTTCAGATGCTCGAGATCTCGATTCAGGTCTCACCCAGAAACCTAGGCCTAGCTTGGGTTCTCAGACTTCCGTCCTCAGACTACTGGCCCACAAGCCCTCCAGTTTGGCAATCCAGAACTACAATGCAGCACTCTGCCTGCCCTCCAGAAGAAAAACATTGCCCTCTGGGCCTACCCAGAATCCCCCAATGAGGATCAACCTGCACGCCATTCGGCTGTACCCCACATATATAGGCTGACCTGGGCACTAATGCCCTTTCTGACACAGCCTGAGCCTGGACCTCCTGGCCCCACCCAGACAGCTGGCCGCACACTGAGCACAACGGACCCGCCATGGCCTTAGGTCGTCATCTCTTCTCAATCTCGGTTTTCAGGCTTCCGAACCTAGACCTTATCTCCACTCACGGCCCGGGTTTGAAAATGATGCAGAAATCAGAACTCTTTCCCCATGGCAAGAAACCTTGTGGTTGGCATGTTGTCCAAGGTTCAGTGTACTTGAAACCAGTGTGGCCCATGAGGCCCCGCCCATGCTTGCGGGCCACATTGGTCACAAACACACATTGTGACCCTCAGCCTGAGCGCAGTCCTCAGGTAAGGCCTCTCAGTGGCTGGATGGAGAGACAGCATATTGGGCTTGCCATGCCCCTAGGCCCCAATTTTTAACCGTAGTTCGGGTTGTCCCTTCACTCTTGCCCAGGGCTCTGCTTTGGAATTCCTCTTTTGGTGGGACCCCTGAGGTAACAAACCTGAAAGGAGTCTTCCCATCCCACAGATTGACGAAAAACAATTGGGATCGGGCCCAATCCACAGAGAGTAAGATTCGTCCATGGCCCATGAGGCCTCCCCAACATTCCACGGCCGTCGCTGATACAAAATCCAGAGACAAAAGCCTGAGCACGCGCCTCAGACTCGCTCATTCTTCATATCCTGAAGAGTTCTTCAGATAAGAACCTACACGGCACTCGAAGGCACCCAAAATATATAGTCTAACCTGGGCACTAATGCACTGTGGGACAACCTGAGCCCGGACCTCGTGACCAACACCCAGACAGCTGACCGCACACTGAGCACATCAGACCCGCCATGGCCTTAGGTCATCATCTCTTCCCTACCTCAGTTTTCAGGCTTCAGAACCTAGTCCTTTTCTCCAATCACTGCCCAGGGGTGACTGTGATGCAGAAATCAGAACTCTTCCTTACCCATGGCAAGAAACCTTGTGGTTGGCAGGTTGTCCAACGTTCAGTGGAGGAGAAACCAGCATTCACCCTGAGGCCCCGCCCATTCTTGAGTGCGACGAGGGCATAAACACGCATTGTGACCCTCAGCGTGAGTCCTGTCCTCTAGTACGTCCTCTCAGTGGCTGGACCATTAGATGTCATAATGGGCTTGACATGTCCCTAGGCCCCAATTTTTAACCAGATTTCTGGTTGTCCAGTCGCTCCTCCCCAGGGCTCTACTCTGGAATCCCTCATTTGGTGGGACACCTGAGGTTGAAAAACAAAACAAAACAAATCAACAACAACAGAGCAACGGACTTCTTCCATCCCACAGAATGACCCCAAACTCTTTGGACGGGGCCAAACCCCCAGAGAGTAAGACTCGTCCATTTCCCATGATGTCACCCGGAAATTTCACGACCATGAGTGACACGATATGTAGAGACAAAAACTTGAGCAGGAGCCTCACACTCGCCCTTTTTTCATATCCCGAAGTGTTCTCCTCATGGTCTGTAGATCAGTCCTGCCATACCTTTGACCCGAAACAGAAGCCGAGTTTGTGTTTTCAGACAACTGTCCAAACAGCCCTGGCCTACACACCGTACAGGCTCAGGCCCCTGGAGCCAAACGTGACGACTGTGCTTGCCCTCTCCAAGGGAACTGTGTGTGCCCATTCCAATGGCCACAACCCTACTAATAGGATAAACCTCCAAAGTCCCTGAGGCCATCCCAATATTTGTGGCTTCCCAGGACAAGAGGGGCAATCTGGGCCCATCTGAGCACCTACCGGCACTCAGACCCGTAGACTGATGTCCCCAGAGGTAAAAAGGCACGAACATGCCCCTAGGCCACTACCGGATCCATTGCTTTGGTTTCCAGGCATCTCTCCTCAGAGGAATGGATTTCAATAGCAGCATATGGCTGTTTCTTGACTCACCCATCAGAACAAATCTCATCTACACATGGGAAAGTTGCACGATGGAGGTGTGTGAAAGCCTCTCTTTAGGAGAACCCTTCAGGGCCCCAGTGCCACCGCTTCATTCCAAGGTCTCCATAGACACAAAATCATATTAGGACACATCCACGGGAGAGTCCATTTCAACTCAGCCACCTCGGTTGCTCCCCCAGATCCAGCAGATCTAACCTGTCTTGTTGCTTGGAGACAATTGGAATGCGTGGTGGGCTACCCAGACATCCATCCTTAGAACCCTGCTCGGAATCGTTGTCCTGGAGCCAACCAACAGGTCTCAATTGTCCTGCAGAAGAATCCTTGCAGTTGGGAGCTTCTCACAACTCCCATCGTGGGAAAACCCCCATGGCCTCGTGATCCACCCCCCCTTCAAGAAGGGGCCATCAGGGACAGAATGTCCAACCTGAGCGATCGTCTGATCCTCGCCCTGACTTCAGATGCTCGAGATCTCGATTCAGGTCTCACCCAGAAACCTAGGCCTAGCTTGGGTTCTCAGACTTCCGTCCTCAGACTACTGGCCCACAAGCCCTCCAGTTTGGCAATCCAGAACTACAATGCAGCACTCTGCCTGCCCTCCAGAAGAAAAACATTGCCCTCTGGGCCTACCCAGAATCCCCCAATGAGGATCAACCTGCACGCCATTCGGCTGTACCCCCACATATATAGGCTGACCTGGGCACTAATGCCCTTTCTGACACAGCCTGAGCCTGGACCTCCTGGCCCCACCCAGACAGCTGGCCGCACACTGAGCACAACGGACCCGCCATGGCCTTAGGTCGTCATCTCTTCTCAATCTCGGTTTTCAGGCTTCCGAACCTAGACCTTATCTCCACTCACGGCCCGGGTTTGAAAATGATGCAGAAATCAGAACTCTTTCCCCATGGCAAGAAACCTTGTGGTTGGCATGTTGTCCAAGGTTCAGTGTACTTGAAACCAGTGTGGCCCATGAGGCCCCCGCCCATGCTTGCGGGCCACATTGGTCACAAACACACATTGTGACCCTCAGCCTGAGCGCAGTCCTCAGGTAAGGCCTCTCAGTGGATGGATGGAGAGACAGCATATTGGGCTTGCCATGCCCCTAGGCCCCAATTTTTTAACCGTAGTTCGGGTTGTCCCTTCACTCTTGCCCAGGGCTCTGCTTTGGAATTCCTCTTTTGGTGGGACCCCTGAGGTAACAAACCTGAAAGGAGTCCTCCCATCCCACAGATTGACGAAAAACAATTGGGATCGGGCCCAATCCACAGAGAGTAAGATTCCTCCATGGCCCATGAGGCCTCCCCAACATTCCACGGCCGTCGCTGATACAAAATCCAGAGACAAAAGCCTGAGCACGCGCCTCAGACTCGCTCATTCTTCATATCCTGAAGAGTTCTTCAGATAAGAACCTACACGGCACTCGAAGGCACCCAAAATATATAGTCTAACCTGGGCACTAATGCACTGTGGGACAACCTGAGCCCGGATCTCGTGACCAACACCCAGACAGCTGACCGCACACTGAGCGCATCAGACCCGCCATGGCCTTAGGTCATCATCTCTTCCCTACCTCAGTTTTCAGGCTTCAGAACCTAGTCCTTATCTCCAATCACTGCCCAGGGGTGACTGTGATGCAGAAATCAGAACTCTTCCTTACCCATGGCAAGAAACCTTGTGGTTGGCATGTTGTCCAACGTTCAGTGTAGGAGAAACCAGCATTCACCCTGAGGCCCCGCCCATTCTTGAGTGCGACGAGGGCATAAACACGCATTGTGACCCTCAGCGTGAGTCCTGTCCTCTAGTACGTCCTCTCAGTGGCTGGACCATTAGATGTCATCATGGGCTTGACATGTCCCTAGGCCCCAATGTTTAACCAGATTTCTGGTTGTCCAGTCGCCCCTCCCCAGGGCTCTACTCTGGAATCCCTCATTTGGTGGGACACCTGAGGTTGAAAAACAAAACAAAACAAATCAACAACAACAGAGCAACGGACTTCTTCCATCCCACAGAATGACCCCAAACTCTTTGGACGGGGCCAAACCCCCAGAGAGTAAGACTCGTCCATTTCCCATGATGTCACCCGGAAATTTCACGACCATGAGTGACACGATATGCAGAGACAAAACCTCCAATGTCCCTGAGGCCATCCCTATATTTGGGGCTTCCCAGGACAAACAGGGGCAATCTGAGCCCATCTGAGCACCTACCGGCACTCAGACCTGTAGACTGATGTCCCCATAGGTAAAAAGGAATGAACAGGCCCATACGCACCTATCAGATCCATTGCTTTGGTTTCCTGGCTTCTCTCCTTAGAGATCCTTAGAACCCTTAGAATCCTGCTCTTGCGTCGTTCCTTATGGGACATCGTTTAGCCATCCAACAGTTCTCGACTGTCCCACAGGATTCCTTGTGCATGGACCACCTCACAACTCATATCATGGAAAGCTTCCAAGGTCACATGATGCCCCCAATCTTCATGAAGGCGCATCATGGAAAGAAACTCCAACCTGACCCAACGGCTGATCTTCGCCTTGACTTCAGATGCACGAGATCTTGATTAAGCACTTTAGAGTGTACCTGCTGTGCCCTCACCCCAAAACCTAAGCATAGCTACTGTTCTCAGACTTCCGTCCTCACTCTCCTGGACCACACGCCCTCCATTTTGGGATTTCCGATGACACAGTGCTGCACTCTGCCTGCCCTCTAGAAGAAAAACGTTGCCCTATGGGTCTACCCAGAAACCTCAAATGAGGATAAACCTGCATGTCACTCAACTGTACACCAATTATATAGTATAGCCTGTGCACTAATGCCCTGTCTGACACAACCTGAGGCCTGAATTCCCAACCGACACCCAGACAGCTTGCCGTACACTGAGAACATCTGAACCGCCATGGCCTTAGGTTGCCATCTCTTTCCAACCTGGTTTTCAGGCGACAGAAACCTAGACCTTATCTCTACTCCTTTCCCATGGGTGAACGTGATGCAGAAATCATAACTCCTCCTTCCCTCTCGCCAGAATCTTGTGGTTGGCATCTTATCCAAAGTTCAGTGTAGGACCCTGTAGGGCATACAGGAGTATTAGTAGGGCACCTGAGGGTAGTGTAGGGTCCCTGAGGCCCTGCCCATGCTTAAGAGATGCGGTGGGCACAAACACACATTGGGACCCTCAGTTTGAGCTCTGTCCTCAAGTAAAGCCTCTCAGTGGCTGGACCATGAGCCCGCATATGGGGCCTGCCATGCCCTAATTCACCCAATCTTAACAAGAGGTAGAGACATCTAGTCACCCCTACTCAGGGCTCTGCTCTGGAATCCCTCTTTGGTGGGACATTTGAGGTAAGTAAACACAGAAAGGATTCCTCCCACCCACAGAATGACCCCAATCACTTGGGATCAGGCCATCCCCAGAGAGAAAGACTCCTCCATGGCCCATGAGGCCAGCCCGACATTCCACGGCCACTATTGACACAAAATCCAGAGACATAAGCCTCACCCTTAGGTCATAGCCCAAAAAATTCTCCTCATAGTCTGTAGATCGGGCCTGCCATACCTACGTCCCCAAACCGTGTTTTCAGACTTCTATCCTGACTTCCATGTCCCACACACCCTCCAGGCTGAGGCCCCTGGAGCCACACCTCAGGACTGTGCCTGCCTTCTCCAAGTAAATTCTTCCCATTCCATTGGCCACAACCCTACAGATTAGGAGAAACCTCCAAAGTCCCAGAGGCCATTCCAATAGTGTAGGCCGCCCAGTACAAAGAGGGGTGATCTGTCACAAGCTGAGCAACGACCTCAACTCACCCGTAGACAGATATCCCAAGAGAAAGGTATTAAACTGGACAGGCCCCTAGAACGTAATTGGTTCCATTGCTTTTGTTTCTAAGCATCTCTCCTCAGAGGCCTGTTTTCCAATACCAGCATATGGGGGATTCCAGAGATACCAATCAGAACAAATCTTGTCTCCACATGGGAAACTTATCCTTTGGAGCTCTGTAAAAACCTACAGTTAGGAGAAAGCTTCAGGTAACCGGAGCCACCGCCCTATTCCAAGGTCTCCATGGACACAAACACGCATTATGACCATTCGGCAGGAGAGTACATTTCAACTCAGCCCCGTGGATTACTCCCCCAGAGCCAGAATATCAAACCTGCCTTGTCGCTAGGAGACAACTGGAATGCAAAGCAGACTCTCTAGGCATCCATCGTTGGAATCCTGCTCTGGCGCCGTTCCATATGGGATGTCCTGGGAGCCTTCCAACAGGTCTTGACTGTCCTGCAGAAGGAATCCTTGCAGATTGGAGCATCTCACAACTCCTATCGTGGGAAAACCTACATGGCCTCATGAGATGCTCCCATTTATAAAGGGGCCATCATGGACAGAAACTCCAACCTGAGCCAACTTCTGATCCATTGCTTTGGTTTCTATATATCTCTCCTCAGAGGCCTGGTTTCCAATATCAGAATATTGGGGTTTCCTAAGGAAACAATCAGAACAGATCTCATCGCCACATAAGAAACTTGCTCTTTGGAGCTGTGTCAATACCTCAGGTTAGGAGGATCCTTCAGGGCGCTGGCACCATGGCCCAATTCCAAGGTCTCCAAGGACACAAACTTACATTATGATCCATCCTCAGGAGAGTCCATTTCAAATCAGCCCCCTCGGCTGCTCACCCAGAGCCAGCAGATCAAACCTGCCTTGTCACTAGGAGACAGTTGGAATGCGAGGTGGGCTGCCCAGGCATCCATCCTTAGAACCCTGCTCTGGAGAATTTCTTTATGGGACGTCTTGAATCCAACCAACCTGTCTTGACTGTCTCGCAGAATGAATCCTTGTGGTTTGAAGCATCACACAATCCGACTGTGAGAAAACCTCCATTTCCTCATGATGCCCCACACCTTCATAAATGGGCCATCATGGACAGAAACTCCATCCTAACCCAAAGTCTGATCCGCGCCCTGAATTCAGAAGCACGAGATCTCGATTCAGCACTTGAGAGTGTGCCTGCTGTGCCCTCGCCCCGAAACCTAAGCCTAACTTGTGTTCTCAGACTTCCGTCTTCACAATCCTGACCACACCTCTCCAGTTTGGTAATTCTGGAGACACAATGCAGCACTCTGCCTGCTCCCCAGAAGAAAAATGTTGCCCTATAGGGCTAACCAGAAACGCCAAATGAGTAACAACCTGCATGCCACTCGACCATACCCCAATTATACAATCTAGCCTGTGCACTAAAGCCCTGTCTGACACAGCCTGAAGGCAGACCTCCAGTCCAACACCCAGACAGCTGGCCGTACACTGAGCATATCAAACCCACAATGGCTTTCGGCCATCATCTCTACCCAACCTCAGTTTTCACCTTCAGAACCTAGACCTTATCTCCACTCACTGCTCAGGAGTGAACGTGATACAAGAATCAAAACTCCTCCTTCGCCATGGCAAGAAACCTTGTGGTTGGCATGTTGTCCAACGTTCATTGTAGGAGAAAGCAGCATGGACTATGAGGCCCCACCTATCCCTGAGGGCTACAATTTGCACAAACACACATTGTGACCCTCAGCGTGAGCCCTATCCTCATGTAAAGCCTCTTAGTGACTGGAACAACAGCCCACATATGGGGCTTGCCAAGCCCCTAGTCCCCCAATCTCAACCAGAGTTAGAGATGTCTAGTCACCCCTACTCAGGGCACTGCTCTGGAATCCTTCTTTGGTGGGACACCTGAGGTAAAAAAAAAAAAAAATAATACAGAAAGGACTCTTCCCATCCACAGAATGATCCCAACCACTTGGGATCGGGCCAAATCACCAGAGAAAGACTTGTCCATGGCCCTTGAAGACACCCCGACATTCCACGGCCACCGTAGGCACAAAATCCAGAGACAAAAGCCTGAGCAAACGCCACATACTCGCCCTTTGTTCATAGCCCGGAAAATTCTCACGGTCTGTAGATCGAGCCTTCATACATACATCCCCAAACCTAAGCTGAGTTTGTGTTTTCAGACTTCTGTCCCCACAGTCCTGGCCCACACACCATCCAAGATGGGGCCCCTGGAGCCACACCTGAGGACTGTGGCTTCCCTCTCCAGGGGAATTCTGCCATTTCCATTGGCCACAACCCTATAGATTAGGAGAAACCTCCAAACTCCCCGAGGCCATCCCAATAGTGTTGGCTGCCCAGGACAAACAGGGATGATCTTTCACAAGTTAGGAAACTACCTCCACTCATACCCAGAGACAGATATCCCCATAGAATAAGATGGAACTGGACAGGCACTTAGGCCCTAATCAGATCCATTGCTTTTGTTTCCAGGCATCTCTCCTCAGAGGCCTGGTTACCAATACCAGCATATGGGGGATGACTGAGGCACTCATAGAAAAATCTCGTCTCCACATAGGAAATGTACTCTTTGGAGCTCTATAAAAACCTCTGTTTAGGAGAATCTTTCAGGGCCCCGGATCAAGCGCCCCATTCCAAGGTCTCCATGGACTGAAACCCACATTATGATCTATCCTCGGTAGAGTCCAGGTCAACTCATCCCCCTTGGTTTCTCCCCCAGGGCCTGCAGATCAAACCTGCCTTGTTGCTAGGAGACAACTAGAATGGGAGGCGGGCTGCCCAGGCATCCATCCTTAGAACCCTACTCTGGAGTCGTTCCATATGGGACATCCTAGATCCATCCAACAGGTCTCAAGTGTCCCACAGAAGGAATCTTGGCAGTCTGGTGCATCTCACAACTCCCATTGTGGGAAAATCTTCATGGCCTCTTGAGACGCTCCACTTTATAAAGGGGCCATCATGGACAGAAACTCCAACCTGAGCAAATGTCTGATATTCGCCCTGGCTTCAGGTGCATGAGATCTTGATTCAGGTCTGCAGAGTGTGCCTTCTGTGCCCTCACCCCAAAAACTAAGCCTAGCTTGTGTTCTCAGACTACCGTCCTCACACCCCTGGCCCAAAAGCCCTACAATTTGGCAATACTGGGGCCACAATGCAGCACTCTGCCTGCCCTCCAGAAGAAAAACGTTGCCTTATGGAGCTACCTAGAAACCCGAATGAGGATCAACTGAACGCCACTCGACTGCACCCCAAATATACAGTCTACCCTGTCTAATGCCCTGTCTGACACAGCATGAGCCCACACCTCCAGACCTACGCTCAACAGCTAGCCACACACTGAGCTCATTGTACCCATCAGGTCCTTAGGTCTTCATCTCTTCCCAACCTCGGTTTTCGGGTTTCAGAACCTAGACCTAAACTCCAATCACTGTCCAGGGGTGAAGGTGATGCAGAAATCACAACTCTTCCTTCGCCATGGCCGGAAAACTTGTGGTTGGCATATTCTCCAACGTTCAGTGTAGGAGAATCCAGCCTGGCCCATGAGGCCCTTTCCATGCTTGAGGGCCTTGTTGGGCACAAATAGGCATTGTGACCCTCAGCATGAGCCCTGTCCTCAAGGAAGACCTCTCAGTGTCTGAATCAAGAGCCCACATATTGGACTTGCCATGCCCCTAGGCCCCCAAACTAAAACAGAGGTGGGGTTATCTAGTTGTCCCTACCAAGGACTCTGCTCTGGAATCCCTTTTTTATTGGCACACATGAGTTACATAAAATAAAATAAAAAACAGAAAGGACACCTCCCATCCCACAGAATGTACCCAAACTCTTGGGATTGGGTCAAATCCTCAGAGAAGGAAAGCCGTCCACAACCCATGAGGCCACGCCAGCATTCGACCCACATTGTTGACACAAATCCAGAGACAAAACCTGAGCAAGCACCTCAAACTCACCCTTTTTCATATCCCGAAGTGTTATCACGGTCTGTAGATTGGGCGTGCCATACCTATGTCCCCAATCCTAAGCGGAATTTGTGTGTTCAGACTTCTGTCCCCACAGGCCTGGCCCACACACCCTCAAGGCTGGGCCCCTAGAGCCAATCTTCGAACTGTGCCTGCCCTCTCCAGGGGATTTCTGCCCATTCCATTGGCCACAACCCTATAGATTAGGAGAAACTCCAAAGTCCCGAGGCCATTCCCAATATTATAGGCTGCCCAGGACAAACAGGGTGATCTGACACAAGCCGAGCAACTACCTCCCCTCAGATCCATAGACACGTATCCCCAGGAAACAGATTGAACCGGACAGGCACCTAGGCCCTAATCATATCCATTGCCTTTGTTTCCAGGCATCTCTCCTCAGAGGCCTGGTTTCCAATACCAGCATATGGGAGATTCCTTAGGCACTCATCAAAACAATTCTCTTCTCTACATAGGAAACGTACTCTTTAGACTCCATCAAATCCTCCAGTTATGAACATCCCTCAAGGCCCCGGATCAAGCACCCCATTGCAAGGTCTCCATGGACACAAATGCACATTATGACCCATCCTCAACTCACCCATTTCAACACACCCGCCTCGGTTACTCCCCTAGATCCAGCAGATCGAACTTGCCTTGGCGCTATGAGACACCTGGAATGGGAGGCAGGCTGCCCAGGCATCCATCCTTAGAACCCTGCTCTGGATAAGTTCCTTTTGGGATGTCCTGGAGCCATCCAGCAGGTCTCGACTGTCCCAAGGAAGGAATCATTGCGGTTTGGAGCATCTCACAATTCCCATCGTGGGAAAACCTCCATGACCTCGTGACACCCTCCCCTTCATGAATGGGCCGTCATGGACAGAAGCTCCAACCTGAGCCAACGTCTGATCCTAGCTCTGTATTCAGGTACACGGGATCTCGAAGCATCTCTGCAGAGGGTTCCTGCTGTCCCCTCACCCCGAAATCTAAGTCTGGCTTGTGTTCTCAGAATTTTTTCCTCACACTCCTGGCCCACAAGCCTTCCAGTTTGGGAATTCTGGAGCCACTATGTGGCACTGTGTCTTCCTTCCAGAAGAAAAACGTTGCCCTCTGGGGCTACCCAGTAACCACAAATGAATACCAACCTGCACGAATCTCGACTGCACCCCAATGATACAGTCTAGCCTGGGCACTAATTCCCTGTCTGCCACAGCCTGAGCCTGCACCTCCCAACCCACACTCAACAGCTGGCCGAACACTGAGCACATCAGTCACACCATGGCCTTAGGTCTTCATCTCTTCCCAACCTCAGTTTTCAGGCTTCAGAACTTAGACCTTAAATCCAATCACAGTCCAGGAGTGAAAGTGTTGCAGAAATTAGAACTCCTTCTTCCCCATGGCCAGAAAACTTGTGGTTGCCATATTGTGCAACGTTCAGTGTAGGAGAAACCAGCATGGTACATTAGGCCACGCCCTGACTTGAGGGGCTCTTGGGCACAAAAACACATTGTGAAACTCAATGTGATCCCTATGCTCAAGGAAGGCCTCTCAGTGTCTGGACCAAGAGCCCACATATGGGGCTTGCCATGTTCTTAGGTCCCAATGTTAACCAGAGTTTTGGTTGTTTAGTCGCCCATCCCCAGGACTCTGCTGTGGAATCCCTCTTTTGGTGGTCCACCTGAGGTAAAAAAAAAAAAAAAAAAAAAAAAAAAAAAAAAAAAAAAAAAAACAGAAAGGCCTCCTCCCTTCCCACAGAATGACCCCAAACTCTTGGGATTGGGTCCAATCCCCAGAAAGGGAGCCTCATCGATGGCCCATGAGGACACCCGGACATTCCATGGCAATCGGTGACACATATCCAGAAAAAAATAAGCATGAGCAAGCACCTCACTTTCGCCCTTTGTTCATATCCCGAAGATTTCTCCTCACGGCCTATATATCGGGCCGGCCATACCTACAGACCCAAACCTAAGTGGAGTTTGTGTTTTCAGACTTTTGTCCAAATAGCCCTGGACCACACACGCTCCACACTTGGGTCCCTGGAGCCACACCTCAGGACTGTGCTTCCCTTTCAAGAGAATTCTTCCCATTCCATTGGCCACAACTTGCAAATTAGGAAAAACCTCCAAAGTTACCGAGGCCATCCCAAGAGTGTAGGCCGCCCAGGACAAACAGGTGTGATCTCAAACCAGCTGAGCAACTACCTTCACTCAGACAAAAGATGTCCCCAGAGAAGAATATTGAACCAGACAGGCCCCTAGGCCATAATCAGATCCATTGCTTTGGTTTCCAGGCATCTCTCCTCAGAGGCCTCATTTCCAATACCAGCAAATGGTGGTTTCCTGAGGCACCAATAAGAACAAATCTCGTCTCCCCATGGAAAACTTGCTCATTGGAGCTTTGTTATAACCTCTGGTTAGGAGAATCCTTCAGGGCCCTGGTGCCACTGCCCCATACCAAGGTCTCAATGGACTCAAACCAACATTAAGACCATCCTCAGGAAAGTCCATTTCAACTCATTTAAGACCATCCTCAGGAAAGTCCATTCCAACTCAGCCCCCTCTGATGCTACCCCAGGCCAGCAGATCCAACGTTTCTTGTTGCTAGGAGACAATTGGAATTGAGGCTGTCTGCCCAGGCATCCATACTTAGAACCCTGTCCTGGAAAAATACCTTATGAGACGTCCTGGAGCAATCCAACAAATCTTAATTGTCCCACAGAAGGAATCCTTGCGGTTTGGAGCATCTCACAACTCTAATAGTGGGAAAACCCCCATGGCCTCATAATGCCCCCCCCTTCATGAAGGGGCCAACATGGACAGAAACTCCAACCTGAGCCAAAGTCTTATCCTCGACCTGACTTCAGACTTATGAGATCTCAATTCAGCTCTGCAGAGTGTGCCTGCCATGTCCATTCCCCGAAACCTAAGCCTAGCTTGTGTTCTCAGACTTCCGTCCTCACTCTCCTGGCCCACAAGCCCTCCAGTTTGGGAATTCCGAAGCCACAATGCAGCACTCTGCCTGCCCTCCAGAAGAAAAACTTTGCCCTATGCTGCTAATAAGAAACCCCAAATGATTATCTAATGCATGCCACTCGACTGTAAAGCAATTATACAGCCTACCCTGAATACGGATGCCCTGTCTGGCACAGCCTGAGACAAGACATCCCAAACGACACCTAGACAGCTGGCTCCAACCTGGACACAAGGGACCCGCTATGGCTGTAGTTCGTCATCTCTTCCCAACCTCGGTTTTCAGGCTTCAGAACCTAGACCTTATCTCCAATCGCTGCCCAGGGGTGACGTGATGCAGAAATTAGAATTCCTCCTTCCCCATGGCCAGAAACCTTGTGGTTGGCATGTTGTCCAACGTTCAATGTGGGAAAACCTGCATTGTCGGAAAGGCCCCGCCAGTGCTTGAGGGCGGCCTAGGGCACAGACATGCATTGTGACCTTTGCGTGAGTCCCGTATTAAAGTAACGCCTCTCAGTGGCTGGACCAAGATCCTGCATATGGGGCTTGTCATATCCATAGGCCCCCAGGCTTAACCAGAGAGCGAGTATTCCAGTTGTCAGTACCCACTGTTATGCTCCAGAATCCCTCTACTGGGGGGACACATGAAGCAGAAAACAGGACTCTTCCCTTCCCACAGAATGACCCCAAACTCTTGGGGGCTGGACAAACTACCAGAGAGGGAGACTTCTACGACCCATGAGGCAACTCCTACATTAAACGGTCATTGTGGACAAAATATCCAGAGACAAAAGACTGAGCGACTGCCTCCCTCTCACCCTTCTTTCATATCCAGAGGAGCTCCCCTCACGGACTGTAGATCAGGCCTGCCATAACCTCGGCCCCAAACCTGAGCTGAGTTTGGGTTTTTGGATGTCTGTCTGCACAGCCGTGGCCCACACCGCCTCCAGGCTGGGGTCTCTGGAGCCACACCACAGAACTGTGCCTGCTCTCTCCTAAGAAACTGCCCGTTCCATTGGCCACAACTCTACAAAACAGTAGAAACCTCAAGGTCCCCAAGGACATCCCACTCCCGCAAGCCGCACTGTACAAACAGGGGCATTATGACACCAGCTGAGCAACTAATACCTCCATGCAGACACACAGACTGATATCCGCAGAGACAGAAGATTGAACCAGACAGGCCCCTAGGCCCTATTATGAACTCTTGCTTTGGTGTCCAGGTATCACTCCTCAGAGGCCTGGGTTCGAAGACCAGCATATGGGGCTATCCTGAGGCACCAGACAGAACACCTCTCATCTCCACATGGAAAGCTTCCTTGTTTGAGTTGTGTCAAACCCTTCGGGTTGGAGAATCCTGCAGAGTCCCTTAGCTACTGCCACATTCCAAGGTCTCCTTGGCCACCAACCCACATTATGACTCATCCTCAGGAAAGTCCATATAAACTCAGCCTTCTGGGTAGCTCACCCAAGAGCCCGCAGATTGAGCGTGCCTTGTCTCGACCAGGCAATGGGAAGGAGAGTTGGCGTTTCTCGGCATCCATGCTTAGGCCCCTGCTCTCGAGTCTTTCTGTATGGGGCATCCTGGAACCATCCAATAGTACTCGACTGTCCTGAAGAAGGAAACTTTGAAGTTTGGAGCAGCTCACAACTCCCAGCATAGGGAAACCTCCCTGGCCTCATGACGCCCCCACCCCCTTCAGGAAGGGGCCGTCATGGACACAAACTCCAGCTTGAGGCAACATCTGATACTCGCCCTGACCTCAGATGCAGGAGATCTCGATTCAGCCTCTGCATAGTGGGCCCAAATCTCGTGCTAATTGTGTTTTCAGACTTCCTTCCTCACACTTCTGGCAAACATGCCCTCAAGACTTGGAATTCTGGAACCAAAATGCAGCCCTATGCTGGCCCTCCAGAAGAAAAACGTTGCTCTATGGGGATCTCCCTAAACCCCAAATGAGGGTCAACCTGCTCGGTTCTCGACCTCACCCCAATTGGATTTTTCGGGTTGTCCATTCATCCCTCCCCAGAGCTCTGCTTTGGAATCCCTCTTTTGGTGGGACACCTGAGGTAACAAAACTAAAAAGACTCCTCCCATCCTTCAGATTGACCCCAAACAATTGGGATTGGACCAAATTCACAGAGAGGAAGTCTCGTCCATGGCCCATGAGGCCTCCCCGAGATTCCACAGCCATCGTTGACAACAAATCCAGAGACAAAAGTCTGAGCAAGCGCCTCACACTTGCTCTTTTGTCGTATCCCGAAGAGTTCTCCTCTCGGTCTGTAGATCGGTCCTGCCATACCTACTTCCCAAACTTAAGCCGAGTTTGTGTTTTCAGACTTCTGTCCCCACATTCCTGGCCCACAGACCCTTCAGGCTGGGGCCCCTGGAGCCACATATCAGGACTGTGCCTGTCCATACCACGGGTATTCTGCCCATTCCATTGTCCACAATCGTACAAATTAGGAAAAACCTCCAGAGTCCCCAAGGATATCCCAATAATGTAGGCCGCCCAGGACAAACAAGGGTCATCTGAAACCAGCTGACCATCTACCTCTACTCAGCGTAGATGGATGTCCCCAGAGAAGAAGATTGAATCAGACAGGCCCCTAGGCCTGAATCAGATTCATTGCTTTCGGTTACAGGTATCTCTCCTCAGAGACCTGGTTTCCAATATTAGCATATGGGGATTTCATGAGGCAGCAATCAGAACAAATCTCTTCTCCACATGGGAAAATTATCCTTTGAAGACGTCTCAAAACCTCCAGTTAGGAGAATCCTTCAGAGCCTGTGTGCCACTGCCCCTTAAAAGTTCTCCATGGACAGAAATCCACATTAGAACCCATCCGCAGGAAATTCCATTTCAACTCAGCTCCCTTTGTTGCTCCCCCAGAGCGAGCACACTGAACCTGTCTTGACTAGGAGACAATTGGAATGCAAGGCGGGCTTCCCAACCATCCATCCTTAGAGCTCTGCTCTGGCGTCGTTCCGTATGGGATGTCCTGGAGCCATCCAACAGGTCTCAAATGTCCAGCAGAAGGAATCCTTGAGTTTTGGAGCATCTCACAACTCCCAACCTGGGAAAATCTAGATGGCTTTGTGATGCCCCCCCCCATTTATGAAGGGGAAATCATGGACAGGAACTCCAACCTAAGCCAACGTCTGATCTTCACCCTGAATTCAGATGCACGAGATCTCGATGCAGTTCTGCAGAGTGTGCTTTCCTTGCCCTCTCCCTGAAACCTAGGACAAGCTTGTGTTCTCAGACTTCCGTCCTCACACTCCTGGCCCCCAAGCCCTCAGATTTGGAAATTCGGGACACAAAATGAAGCATTCTGCCTGCTTCCAGAAGAAAAATTTTGACCTATGGAGTTTCTCACATAACCCAAATGAGGATAGACATACACGGCACTCGAATGTACCCAAATTAGATAGTCTAACCTGGCCACTAATACACTGTCTGATACAGAGTGAGCCCGGACTTCCTGACCAAAACAGAGACAGCTGACTGCACACTGAGAACATCACACCCGCCATGGTCTTAGCTCGTTATCTCTTCCCAACCTAACTTTTCAGGCTTCAGAAATTAAACCTTAACTCCAAGCCCTGACAAGGGTTGAATGTGATGCAGAAATCAGAACTCCTCCTTACCCAAGGCAAGAAGCCTTGTGGTTGGCATGTTGTCCAACGCTCAGTGTAGGAGAAACCAGCATTCACCCTGAGGCCCCGCCCATTCTTGAGTGCGACGAGGGCATAAACACGCATTGTGACACTCAGCGTGAGTCCTATCCTCTAGTAAGACCTCACAGTGGCTGGACAATTATATGTCATAATGGGCTTGACATGTCCCTAGGCCCCAAATTTAACCAGATTTCTGGTTGTCCAGTCGCCCCTCCCCAGGGCTTTACTCTGGAATCCCTCATTTGGTGGGACACCTGAGGTTACAAAACAAAACAACAACAAAAAAAAAAAAAAAAAAAAAAAACAGACTTCTTCCATCCCACAGAATGACCTCAAACTCTTTGGACAAGGCCAAACCCCAGAGAATAAGACTCATCCATTTCCCATGAAGTCACCCGGGAAATTTCACGACCATGAGTGACACGATATCCAGAGACAAAAACTTGAGCGAGAGCCTCACACTCGCCCTTTTTTCATATCCTGAAGAGATCTCCTCAAGGTCTGTAGATCAGTCCTGCCATACCTGTGACCCGAAACGTAAGCCGAATTTGTGTTTTGAGACAACTGTAAAACAACCCTGGCCTAAGCACCCTACAGGTTCAGGACCCTGGAGCCAACCTGAGGACTGTACTTGCCCTCTACAAGGGAATTCTGTGTGCCCATTCCAATGGCCACAACCCTACTAATAGGATAAACCTACAAAGTCCCTGAGGCCATCCCAATAGTGGTGGCTTCCCAGGACAAACAGGAGTAATCTGAGCCCATCTGAGAACCTACCTGCACTCAGACCCGTAGACTGATGTTCCTAGAGGTAAAAAGGAACGAACAGGACCCTAGGCACTAATAGGATCCATTGCTTTGGTTTCCAGGCATCTCTCCTCAGAGGACTGGATTTCAATACAAGCATATGGCTGTTTCTTGACTCACACTTTAGTACAAATCTCATCTTCACATGGGAAACTTGCACGTGGGAGCTGTGTCAAAGCCTCTGTTTAGGAGAACCCTTCAGGGCCCCAGTGCCACCGCTTCATTCCAAGGTCTCCAAAGACACAAAAACACATTAGGACCCATCCACAGGAGAGTCCATTTCAACTGAGCATATTCGGTTGCTCCGCGAGATCCAGCAGATCTAACTTGTCTTGTTGCTAGGAGACAATTGGAATGCGAGGTGGCCTACCCCGCCATCCATCCTTAAAACCCTGCTCGGAATCGTAGGCCTGGAGCCAACCAACAGGTCTCATTTGTCCTGCAGAAGAATCTTTGAAGTTGGGAGCTTATCACAACTCCCATCGTGAGAAAACACCCATGGACTCGTGATACCCCCCCCCTTCATGAAGGGGCCCTCAGGGACATAAGGTCCAACCTGAGTGATCGTCTGATCCTCACCCTGACTTCAGATGCACGAGATCTCGGTTCAGGTCTGTAGATTGTGCCTGCCATGTCCTCACCAGAAACGTAAGCCTAGCTTGTGTCTTCAGACTTCCATCCTCAGACTAATGGCCCACAAGCCCTCCAGTTTGGCAATCCAGAATTATAATGCAGCACTCTGCCTGCCCTCCAGAAGAAAAACATTGCCTTCTGGGGCTACCCAGAAACCCCAAATGAAGATCTACCTGCACGCCACTTGGCTGTACCCAAAATATATAGGCTGTCCTGGGCAATAATGCCCTTTCTAACAGAGGCTGAGCCTAGACCTCCTGGCTCACCCATGCAGCTGGCCGTTCTCTGAGCACATCGGACCAGCCATTGCTTTAGGTCGTTATCTCTACCCAGCCTCGGTTTTCAGGATTTAGAACCTAGACCATATCTCTAATCACTGCGCATGTTTGAAAATGATGCAGAAATCAGAACTCCTTCCCGATGGCAAGAAAACTTGTGGTAGGATTGTTGTATAATGTTTAGTGTAGTGGAAACCTGTGTGTCCGATGAGGCCCCACCATTGCTCACGGGCCACATAGGTGGCAAACACACATTGTGACCCTCAGCCTGAGCCCAGTCCTCAGGTAAGGCCTCTCAGTGGCTGGATGAAGAGACAGCATATTGGGCTTGCCATGCCCCTAGGCCCCAATTTTTAACCATAGCTCGGGTTGTCCCTTCACTCTTCCCCAGGGCTCTGCTTTGGAATTCCGCTTTTGGTGGGACACCTGAGGTAAAAACGCTGAAAGGAGTACTCCATCCAACAGATTGACGAAAAACAATTGGGATCTGGCCAAATCCACAGAGAGCAAGATTCGTCCATGGCCCATGAGGCCTCCTCGACATTCCACGGCCATCGCGGAAACAAAATCCAGAGACAAAAGCCTGAGCAAGCGCCTCAGACTCGCACTATCTTCATATCCTGAAGATGTCTTCTCATGGTTTGTAGATCGGGCCTGCCATACCTACGTCTCCAAACATAAGCTGAGTTTGTGTTTTCAGACTTCTGTCCTCAAAGTCCTGGGCCACACACCATCCAGGCTGAGGACCCTGGAGCCACACATTAGGACTCTGCCTACCCAATCCATGGGAATTCTGCCCATTTCATTGTCCAAAATTGTACAAATTAGGAAAACTCTCCAAAGTCCCTGAGGCCATCCTAATAGTATAGGTCACCCGGGACAAAAAGGTCAGTCTGTCGCCAGCTGAGAATCTATCTCCACTCATACCCTAGATGGATGTCCCCAGAGAAGAAGATTGAACCAGACAGGACCCTAGGCCAAAATCGGATCCATTGCTTTGGTTTACTGGCATGTCTCCTCAAAACCCTGGATTCCAATACCAGCATTGGGGTTTTCCTGAGGCACCCATCAGAACAAACCTCGTCTCCACAAGGAAACTTGTGCATGGGAGCAATGTCAAAAGCTTAGGAAATACTTCAGGGTCCCGGTGCCACCGCCCCATTTAAAGGCCCTCATGGACACAAACACACATTAGAAGCATCCTCAGGAAAGTCCATTTCAACTCAGCCACCCCGGTTGCTCCCGCAGAGCCATCAGATCTAAACTGTCTTGTCCCTAGGAGACAATTGGAATGCGAGGCGGGCTTCCCAGGCATCCATCCTCGAACGTTGGTCTGGACTCATCCATATGGGATGTCCTGGAGCTCTCCAACAGGTCTCAATTGTCCCGTAGAAGCAATCCTAGGAGGGGGCATCCCACCACTCCAAACGTTGGAAAACCTCCATGGCCTCGAGATTCAATTCCCTTCATGAAGGGGCCGTCATGAACAGAAAATCCAAGCTGAGCCAACGTCTGATCCTTGCTCTGACTTCAGATGCATGAGATATTGCTTCAGATCTTCAGGAGGTACATGAATCGATCTGAATCCTAAGTCTAGCTTTGTTCTCAGACTTCCGTCCTCACACTCCTGGCCCCGAAGCCCACAAATTTGGCAATTCCGGACCATCATTGCAGCACTCTGCCTGCCCTCTAGAAACAAAATATTGCCTAAGGAGCTGCCCGGGAACATTAAATGAGAATAAACCTACACGGCACTCGAATGTACCCATATTATATAGTCTAACCTAGGCACTAATGCACTGTCTGACACAACCTGACCCGTGACATCCTGAGCAACACCCAGACACTGACCGCACCCTGTTCCCATAAGACCCACAGTGGCCTTAGGTCATCATTTCTTCCCTACCTAAGTTATCAGGCTTCAGAATCTAGACCTTATCTCCAATCACTGCCCAGGGGTGAGTGTGATGCAGAAATCAGAACTCCTCTTTATCCACGGCAAGAAACCTTGTGGTTGCCATGTTGTCCAAGGTTCAGTGTAGGAGAAACCAGCATTCACCCTGAGGTCCCGCCCATTCTTGAGTGCGAAGAGGGCATAAACACGCATTGTGACCCTCAGCGTGAGTCCTGTCCTCTAGTAAGTCCTTTCAGTGTCTAGAACATTAGATGCCATAATGGTTTGACATGTCCATAGGCCCCAAATTTAAACCAGATTTCTGGTTGTCCAATCGCCCCTCCCCAGGGCTCTACTCTGGAATCCCTCATTTGGTGGGACAACTGAGTTTGAAAAACAAAACAAAACAACAACAACAAAACGGACTTCTTCCATCCCACAGAATGACCCCAAACTCTTTGGACAGGGAAAAACCCCCAGAGAGTAAGACTCGTCCATTTCCCATGAAGTCACCCGGATATTTCATGACCATGAATGGCACGATATCCAGAGATAAAAACTTGAGCAAGAGCCTCACACTCGCCCTTTTTTCATATCCCGAAGAGTTCTCCTCATGGTCTGTAGATCAGTCCTGCCATACCTATGACCCGAAACATAATCTGAGTTTGTGTTTTCAGACAACTGTCCAAACAGCCCAGGCCTACACACCCTACAGGCTCAGGCCCCTGGAGCCAACCTGAGGACTGTACTTGCCCTCTCCAAAGGAATTCTGTGTGACCATTCCAAAGGCCACAACCCTACAAGTAGGATAAACCTCCAAAGTCTCTGAGGCCATCCCAATAGTGGTGGCTTCCCAGGACAAACAGGAGCAATCTGAGCCCATCTGAGAACCTACCTGCACTCAGACTCGTAGACTGATATCCCCAGAGGTAAAAAGGAACGAACAGGCCCCTAGGCTCTAATCGGATCCATTGCTTTGGTTTCCAGGTATCTTCCTCAGAGGCCTGGATTTCAGTACCAGCATATGGCTGTTTCTTGACTCACCCATCAGAACAAAACTCATCTACACATGGGAAAAATACACGTGGGAGGTGTGTCAAAGCCTCTTTTTAGGAGAGACCTTCAGGGCCCCAGTGCCACCGCTTCATTCCAAGGTCTCCATAGACACAAAAACACATTAGGACCCATCCACAGGAGAGTCCATTTCAACTGAGCGTATTCGGTTGCTCCGCGAGATCCAGCAGATCTAACTTGTCTTGTTGCTAGGAGACAATTGGAATGCGAGGTGGCTTAAATCGCCATCCATCCTTAGAACCCTGCTAAGAATCATTGGCCTGGAGCCAACCAACAGGTCTCAATTGTCCTGCAGGGAATCTTTGCAATTGGGAGCTTCTCACAACTCCCATCATGAGAAAACCACATGTCCTCGTGATCCCACCCCCTTCATGAAGGGGCCATCAGGGACATAAGGTCCAACCTGAGAAATAGTCTGATCCTCACCCTGACTTCAGATGCACGAGATCTCGTTTCAGGTCTGTATATTGTGCCTGCCATGTCCTCACCCAGAAACCTAAGCCAAGCTTGTGTCCTCAGACTTCCGTCCTCAGACTAATGGCCCACAAGCCCTCCTGTTTGGCAATCCAGAATTACAATGCAGCACACTGCTTGCGCTCCAAAAGAAAAACATGGCCCTCTGGCGCTACCCAGAAACCCCAAATGAAGATCAACCTGCACGCCACTTGGCTGTACCCAAAATATATAGGCTGACATGGGCAATAATGCCCTTTCTGACAGAGCCTGAGCCTGGACCTCCTGGCCCCTGGCCCCAGACAGCTTGCTGCTCACTGAGCACATCGGACCAGCCATTGCCTTATGTCGTTATCTCTTCCCAACCTAGGTTTTCAGGATTCAGATCCTAGACCTTATCTCCAATCACTGCCCAGGTTCGAAAATGATGCAGAAATCAGAACTCCTTCCCAATGGCAAGAACCTTGTGGTTGGCTTGTTGTCCAACGTTCAGTGTAGTGGAATCCTGTTTGTCCAATGAGGCCCCACCATTGTTCGCGGGCCACATAGGTGGCAAACTCACATTGTGACCCTCAGCCTTAGCCCAGTCCTCAGGTAAGGCCTCTCAGTGGCTGGATGAAGAGACAGCATATTGGGCTTGCCATGCCCCTAGGCCCCAATTGTTAACCATAGTTCGGGTTGTCCCTTCACTCTTCCCCAGGGCTCTGCTTTGGAATTCCACTTTTGGTGGGACACCTGAGGTAACAACCCTGAAAGGAGTACTCCATCCAACAGATTGACGAAAATCAATTGGGATCGGGCCAAATCCACAGAGAGAAGGATTCGTCCATGGCCCATGAGGCCTCCTCGACATTCCACGGCCATCGCGGAAACAAAATCCAGAGACAAAAGCCTGAGCAAGCGCCTCAGACTCGCACTATCTTCATATCCTGAAGATGTCTTCTCATGGTTTGTAGATCGGGCCTGCCATACCTACGTCCCCAAACATAAGCTGAGATTGTGTTTTCAGACTTCTGTCCTCAAAGTCCTGGGCCACACACCATCCAGGCTGGGGACCCTGGAGCCACAAATTAGGACTGTGACTACCAATCCATGGGAATTCTGCCCATTCCATTGTCCAAAATCGTACAAATTAGGAGAACCCTCCAAAGTCCCTGAGGCAATCCCAATAGTATAGGTCGCCAGGGACAAAAAAGGTCAGTCTGACACCAGCTGAGCATCTACCTCCACTCATATCCTAGATGGATGTCCCCAGAGAAGAAGATTGAACCAGACAGGACCCTAGGCCAAAATCGGATCCATTGCTTTGGTTTACAGGCATGTCTCCTCAAAACCCTGGATTCCAATACCAGCTTTGGGGTTTTCCTGAGGCACCCATCAGAATCAAATTCGTCTCCACAAGGAAACTTGTGCATGGGAGCTATGTCAAAAGCTTAGGAGAATACTTCAGGGTCCCGGTGCTACCTCCCCATTTAAAGGCCCTCATGGACACAAACACACATTAGACCCATCCTCAGGAAAGTCCATTTCAACTCAGCCACCCCGGTTGTTCCAGCAGAGCCATCAGATCTAAACTGTCTTGTCACTAGGAGACAATTGGAATGTGAGGCGGGCTTCCCAGGCATCCATCCTCGAACGTTGGTCTGGACTCATCCATATGGGATGTCCTGGAGCTGTCCAACAGGTCTCAATTGTCCCGCAGAAGGAATCCTTGGAGGGGGCATCCCACCACTCCCAACGTGGGAAAACCTCCATGCTCTCGAGATCAGCTCCCTTCATGAAGGGGCCGTCATGAACAGAAAATCCAAGCTGAGCCAACGTCTGATCCTTGCTCTGACTTCAGATGCATGAGATATTGCTTCAGATCTTCAGGGGGTACATGCCGTGCCCTCGCCCTGAAACCCAAGTCTAGCTTGTGTTCTCAGACTTCCATCCTCACACTCCTGTCCCCGAAGCCCACAAATTTGGCAATTTCGGACCATCATTGCAGCACTATGCCTGCCCTCTAGAAAAAATATATTGCCTAAAGAGCTGTCCATGCAGCTGAAATGAGAATAAACCTACAAGGTACTCGAATGTACCCAAATTATAGAGTCTAACCTGGGCAGTAATGCACTGTCTGACACAACCTGAGCCGTCACCTCCTGAGAAACACCCAGACAGCTGACCGCACACTGAGCACATCAGACCCGCCATGGCCTTAGGTCATCATCTCTGACGTACCTCAGATTTCAGGCTTCAGAACCTAGACCTTATCTCCAATCACTGCCCAGGGGTGACTGTGATGCAGAAATCAGAACTCCTGCTAACCCATGGCAAGAAACCTTTTGGTTGCCATATTGTCCTACGTTCAGTGTAGGAGAAACCAGCATTCACCCTGAGGACCCGCCCATTCTTGAGTGCGACGAGGGCATAAAAACGCATTGTGAACCTCAGCGTGATTCCTGTCCTCTAGTACGTCCTCTCAGTGGCTGGAGCATTAGATGTCATAATGGGCTTGACATGTCCCTAGGCCCCAATTTTATCCAGATTTCTGGATGTCCAGTCGCCCCTACCCAGGGCTCTACTCTGGAATCCCTCATTTGGTGGGACACCTGAGGATGAAAAACAAAACAAAACAAATCAACAACAACAAAAAAACGGACTTCTTCCATCCCACAGAGTGAGCCCAAAATCCTTGGACGGGGCCAAACCCCTAGAGAGTAAGACTCGTCCATTTCCCATGAAGTCACCCTGAAATTTCACGACCATGAATGACACGATATCTAGAGACAAAAACTTAAGCAAGAGCCACACACTCGCCCTTTTTTCATATCCCAAAGAGTTCTCCTCATGGTCTGTACATCTGTCCTGCCATACCTATGACCCGAAACATAAGCCGAGTTTGTGTTTTCAGACAACTGTCCCAACAGCTCTGGCCTACACGCCCTACAGGCTCGGGCCCCTGAGGCCAAACCTGAGGACTGTGCGTGCCCTCTCCATGGGAATTGTATGTGACATTCCAATGGCCACAACCCTACTAATAAGATAAACCTCCAAAATTCCTGAGGCCATCCCAATAGTTGCGGCTTCCCAGGACAAACAGGGCAATCTGAAGCCATCTGAGAACCTACCTGCACTCAGACCCGTAGACTGATGTCCGCTGGGGTAAAAAGAAACGAACAGGCCCCTAGGCACTAATCGGATCCATTGCTTTGGTTCCCAGGCATCTCTCCTCAGAGGCCTGGATTTCAATACCAGCATATTGCTGTTTCTTGACTCACCCATCAGAAAAAATCTCAAGTACACATGGGAAACTTGCACGTTGGAGTTATGTGAAAGCCTCTGTTTAGGAAAACCCTTCAGGGCCACAGTGCCACCGCTTCATTCAAAGGTCTCCATGGACACAAAATCATATTAGGTCACAACCACGTGAGAGTCCATTACAACTAAGCCTCCACTGTTGCTCCCCCAGATCCAGCAGGTCTAACCTCTCTTGTTCCTTGGAGACAATTGGAATGCGAGGTGGGCTACCCAGCCATCCAGCCTTAGTACCCTGCTCGGAATCATTGGTGTGGAGCCAACTAACAGGTCTCAATTTTCCTGCAGAAGAATCTTTGCAGTTGGCAGCTTCTCACAACTCCCATCGTGGGAAAACCCCCATGGCCTCGTGATCCGCCCCCCCTTCAAGAAGGGGCCATCAGGGACAGAATGTGCAAGCTGAGCGATCGTCTGATCCTCGCCCTGACTTCAGATGCACGAGACCTCGATTCAGGTCTGTAGATTGTGCCTGCCATCTCCTCACTCAGAAACCTAGGCCTAGCTTGGCTTCTCAGACTTCCGTCCTCAGACTACTGGCCCAGAAGCCCTCCAGTTTGGCAATGCAGAACTACAATGCAGAACTCTGCCTGGCCTCCAGAAGAAAAACATTGCCCTCTGGGGCTACCCAGAATCCCCAAATGAAGATCAACCTGCACGCCATTCGGCTCTACCCCAAATATATAGGCTGACCTTGGCACTAATGCCCTTTCTGACACAGCCTGAGCCTGGACCTCCTGGCCCCACCCAGACAGCTGGCCGCACACTGAGCACATCGGACCCTCCATGGCCTTAGGTCGTCATCTCTTCTCAACCTCGGTTTTCAGGCTTCAGAACCTAGTCCTTATCTCCAATCACGGCCCGGGTTTGAAAATGATGCAGAAATCAGAACTATTTCCCCATGGCAAGAATCCATGTGGTTGGCAGTTGTCCAAGGTTCAGTGTACTTGAAACCAGTGTGACCCATGAGGCCCCGCCCATGCTTGCAGGACACATTGGTCACAAAAACACATTGTGACCTTCAGCCTGAACCCAGTCCTCAGGAAAGGCCTCTCTGTGGCTGGATGGAGAGAAAGCATATTGGGCTTGCCATGCCCCTAGGCCCCAATTTTTAACCATAGTTCTGGTTGTCCCTTCACTCTTCCCCAGGGCTCTGCTTTGGAATTCCTCTTTTGGTGGGACACCTGAGGTAACAAACCTGAAAGGAGTCCTCCCAATCCCCCAGATTGACGAAAAACATTTGGGATCGGGCCAAATCCACAGAGAGCAAGATCGTCCATGGACCATGAGGCCTCCCCAACATTCCACGCCCATCGCTGATACAAAATCCAGAGACAAAAGCCTGAGCACGCGCCTCAGACTCGCTCATTCTTCATATCCTGAAGAACTCTTATCTGAAGAGTTCTTCACATAAGAACCTACTCAGCACTCGAAGGCACCCAAAATATATAGTCTAACCTGAGCACTGATGCACTGTCTGACAACCTGAGCCCGGACCTCGTGACCAACACCCAGACAGCAGACCGCACACTGAGCACATCAGACCCGCCATGGCCTTAGGTCATCATCTCTTCCCTACCTCAGTTTTCAGGCTTCAGAACCTCGACCTTGTCTCCAATCATGTCCAGGGGTGACTGTGATGCAGAAATCAGAACTCTTCCTTACCCATGGCAAGAAACCTTGTGGTTGGCATGTTGTCCAACGTTCATTGTAGGAGAAACAAGCATTCACCCTGTGGCCCCGCCCATTCTTGAGTGCGACGAGGGCATAAACACGCATTGTGACCTTCAGCGTGATTCCTGTCCTCTAGTACGTCCTCTCAGTGGCTGGACCATTAGATGTCATAATGGGCTTGACATGTCCCTAGGCCCCAATATTTAACCAGATTTCTGGTTGTCCAGTCGCCCCTCCCCAGGGCTCTACTCTGGAATCCCTCACTTGGTGGGACCCCTGAGGTTGAAAAACAAAACAAAACAAATCAACAACAACAGAACATCGGACTTCGTCCATCCCACAGAATGACCCCAGATTCTTTGGACGGGGCCAAACCCCCAGAGAGTAAGACTCGTCCATTTCCCATGAAGTCACCTGGAAATTTCACGACCATGTGTGACACGATATTCACAGACAAAGACTTGAGCAAGAGCCTCACACTCGCCCTTTTTTCATATACCAAAGAGTTCTCCTCATGGTCTGTAGATCAGTCCCGCCATACCTATGACCCGAAACATAAGCCGAGTTTGTGTTTTCAGACAACTGTCCAAACAGCCGTGGCCTACACACAATACAGGCTCAGGCCCCTGGAGCCAAACCTGACGACTTTGCTTGCCCTCTCCAAGGGAATTGTATGTGCAAATTCCAATGGCCACAAAACTACTAATAGGATAAACTTCCAAAATCCCTGAGGCCATCCCAATATTTGTGGCTTCCTAGAACAAACAGGGGCAATCTGGGCCCATCTGAGCACCTACCGGCACTCAGACCAGTAGACTGATGTCCCCAGAAGTAAAAAGGAACGAAAAGGCCCCTAGGCACCTATCGGATACATTGCTTTGGTTTCCAGGCATCTCTCCTCAGAGGCCTGGATTTCAATAACAGCATATGGCTGTTTCTTGACTCACCCATCAGAACAAATCTCATCTACAACTGGGTAACTTGCATTATGGAGCTGTGTGAAAGCCTCTCGTTAGGAGAACCCTTCAGGGCCCCAGTGCCACTGCTTCATTCCAAGGTCTCCATAGACACAAAATCATATGAGGACACATCCACGGGACAGTCCATCTCAACTCATCCTCCTCGGTTGCTCCCCCAGATCCAGCAGATCTAACCTGTCTTTTGCTTGGAGACAATTGGAATGCGAGGTCGGCTACCCAGCCATCCATCCTTAGAACCCTGCTCGGAATCGTTGTCCTGGGGCCAACCAACAGGTCTCAATTGTCCTGCAGAAGAATATTTGCAGTTGGGAGCTTCTCACAACTCCCATCGTGGGAAAACCACCAAGGCCTCGTGATACACCCCCCCTTCAAGAAGGGGCCATCAGGGACAGAATGTCCAACCTGAGCGATCGTCTGATCCTCGCCCTGACTTCAGATGCACGAGAACTCGATTCACGTCTGTAGATTGTTGTTGCCATATCCTCACCCAGAAACCTAGGCCTAGCTTGGGTTCTCAGACTTCCATCCTCAGAATAGAGGCCCACAAGCCCTCCAGTTTGGCAATCCAGAACTACAATGCCACACTCTGCCTGCCCTCCAGAAGAAAAACATTGCCCTTTGGGGCACCCAGAAACCCCAAATGAGGATCAACCTGCACGCCATTCGGCTGTACCCCAAATATATAGGCTGACGTGGGCACTAATGCCCTTTCTGACACAGCCTGATCCTGGACCTCCTTGCCCCACCCAGACTGCTGGCCGCACACTGAGCACATCGGACCCGTCATGGCCTTAGTTCGTCATCTCTTCTCAACCACGGTTTTCAGGATTCAGAACCTAGACCCTATCTCCAATCACGGCCCGGGTTTGAAAATGATGCAGACATCAGAACTCTTTCCCCATGGCAAGAAAACTTGTGGATGGCATGTTGTCAAAGGTTCAGTGTAGTTGAAACCAGTGTGGCCCATGAGGCCCCGCGCATTTTGCGGGCCACATTGGTCACAAACACACATTGTGACCCTCAGCCTGAGCCCAGTCCTCAAGTAAGGCCTCTCAGAGGCTGGATGGAGAGACAGCATATTGGGCTTGCCATGCCCCTAGGCCCCAATTTTTAACCATAGTGCAGGTTATCCCTTCACTCTTCCCCAGGGCCCTGCTTTGGAATTCCTCTTTTGGTGGGACACCTGAGGTAACAAACCTGAAAGGAGTCCTCCCTCCCATCACACAGATTGACGAAAAACAATTGGTATCGGGCCAAATCCACAGAGAGCAGGATTCGTCCATGGCCCATGAGGCCTTCCCAACATTCTACAGCCATCGCTGATTCAAAATCCAGAGGCAAAAGCCTGAGCACTCGCCTCAGACTCGCTCATTCTTCATATCCTGAAGAGTTCTTCAGATAAGAACATACACGGCACTCAAAAGCACCCAAAATATATAGTCTAACCTGGGCACTAATGCACTGTCTGACAACCTGAACCCGGACCTCGTGACCAACACCCAGACAGTAGAACGCACACTGAGCACATCAGACCCGCCATGGCCTTAGTTCATCATCTCTTCCCTACCTCAGTTTTCATGCTTCAGAACCTAGACCTTATCTCCAATCACTGCCCAGGGGTGAATGTGATGCAGAAATCAGAACTCTTCCTTACCCATGGCAAGAAAACTTGTGGTTGGCATGTTGTCCAACGTTCAGTGTAGGAGAAACCAGCATTCACCCTGAGGCCACGCCCATTCTTGAGTGCGTCGAGGGCATAAACACGCATTGTGACCCTCAGCGTGAGTCCTGTCCTCTAGTACGTCCTCTCAGTGGCTGGCTATTAGATGTCATAATGGGCTTGACATGTCCCTAGGTCCCAATTATTAACCATATTTCTGGTTGTCCATCGCCCCTCCCCAGGGCTCTACTCTGGAATCCCTCATTTGGTGGGACACCTGAGGTTGAAAAACAGAAGAAAACAAATCAACAACAACAGAACACGGACTTCTTCCATCCCACAGAATGACCCCAAACTCTTTGGAAGGGGCCAAACCCCCAGAGAGTAAGACTCGTCCATTTCCCATGAAGTCACCCGGAAATTTCACGACCATGTGTGTCACGATATTCACAGACAAAGACTTGAGCAAGAGCCTCACACTCGCCCTTTTTTCATATCCCAAAGTGTTATCCTCATGGTCTGTAGAACAGTCCTGCCATACCTATGACCCGAAACATAATCCGAGTTTGTGTTTTTAGACAACTGTCCAAACAGCCCTGGCCTACACACCCTACAGGCTCAGGCCCCTGGAGCCAAACCTGACGACTGTGCTTGCCCTCTCCAAGGGAATTGAATGTGCCCACTCCAATGGCCACAACGCTACTAAGTGGATAAACCTCCAAATTCCCTGAGGCCATCCCAATATTTGTTGCTTCCCAGGACAAACAGAGGCAATCTGTGCCCATCTGAGCACCTACCTGCACTCAGACACATAGACTGATGTCCCCAGATGTAAAAAGGAAGGAATAGGCCCCTAGGCACCTTTCGCATCCATTGCTTTGGTTTCCAGGCATCTCTCCTCAGAGGCCTGAATTTCAATAACAGCATATGGCTGTTTCTTGACTCACCCATCAGAACAAATCTCATCTACCCATGGGAAACTTGCACTATGGATCTGTGTGAAAGCCTCTCTTTAGGAGAACCCTTCAGGGCCGCAGTGCCAATGCTCCATTCCAAGGTCTCCATAGACACAAAATCATATTAGGAAACATCCACGAGAGAGTCCATTTCAACTCAGCCACCTCGGTTGCTCCCCTAGATCCAGCAGATCTAATTGTATTTTTGCTTGGAGACAATTAAAATGCGAGGTGGGCTATCCAGCCATCCATCCTTAGAACCCTGCTCGGAATCGTTGTCCTGGAGCCAACCAACAGGTCTCAATTGTCTTGCAGAAGAATCTTTGCAGTTGGGAGCTTCTCAGAACTCCCATCGTGGGAAAACACCCATGTACTCTTGATCCACCCCCCCCCTTCAAGAAAGGGCCATCAGGGACAGAATGTCCAACCTGAGCGATCGTCTGATCCTCGCCCTGACTTCAGATGCACGAGATCTCGATTCAGGTTTGTAGCTTGTGCCTGCCATATCCTCACCCAGAAACCTAGGCCTAGCTTGGTTTCTCAAACTTCCGTACGCAGACTACTGGCCCACAAGCCCTCCATTTTGGCAATCCAGAACTACAATGCAGCACTCTGCTTGCACTCCAGAAGAAAAACATTGCCCTCTGGGGCTACCCAGAAACCCCAAATGAGGATCGACGGGGCACGCCATTCGGCTCTACCCCAAATATATAGGCTGACCTGGGCACTAATGCACTTTCTGACACAGCCTGAGCCTGGACCTCCTGGCCCCACCCAGACAGCTGTCCGCACAATGAGCACATCGGACCGGCCATGGCCTAAGGTCGTCATCTCTTCTCAACCTCGGTTTTCAGGCTTCAGAACCTAGACCTTATCTCCAATCACGGCCTGGGTTTGAAAATGATGCAGAAATCAGAACACTTTCCCCATGGAAAGAAACCTTGTGGTTGGCATGTTGTCCAAGGTTCAGTGTTATTGAAACCAGTGAGGCCCATGAGGCCCCGCCCATGCTTGCGGGCCACATTGGTCAGAAACACACATTGTGACCCTCAGCCTCAGCCCAGTCCTCAGGTAAGGCCTCTCAGTGACTGGATGGAGAGACAGCATATTGAGCTTGCCATGCCCCTAGGCCCCAATTTTCAACCGTAGTTTGGGTTGTCCCTTCACTTCCCCTGGGCTCTGCTTTGGAATTCCTCTTTTGGTGGGACACCTGAGGTAACAAACCTGAAATGAGTCCTCCCATCCCACAGATTGACGAAAAACAATTGGGATAGGGCCAATTCCACAGAGAGCAAGATTCGTCCATGGCCCATGAGGCCTCCCCAACATTCTACGGCCATCGCTGATACAAAATCCAGATACAAAAGCCTGAGCACGCGCCTCAGACTCGCTCATTCTTCATATCCTGAAGAGTTCTTCAGAAAAGAACTTACACGGCACTCGAATGCACCCAAAATATATAGTCTAACCTGGGCACTAATGCACTGTCTGACAACCTGAGCCCGGACCTCGTGACCAACACCCAGACAGCTGACCGCACACTGAGCACATCAGACCCGCCATGGCCTTAGGTCATCATCTCTTCCCTACCTCAGGTTTCATGCTTCAGAACCTAGACCTTATCTCCAATCACTGCCCAGGGGTGACTGTGATGCAGAAATCAGAACTCTTCCTTACCCATGGCAAGAAACCTTGTGGTTGGCATGTTGTCCAACGTTCAGTGTAGGAGAAACCAGCATTCACCCTGAGGCCCCGCCCATTCTTGAGTGCGACGAGGGCATAAACACGCATTGTGACCCTCAGCGTGAGTCCTGTCCTCTAGTACGTCCTCTCAGTGGCTGGACTATTAGATGTCATAATGGGCTTGACATGTCCCTAAGCCGCTATTTTTAACCAGATTTCTGGTTGTCCAGTCGCCCCTCCCCAGGGCTCTACTCTGGAATCCCTCATTTGGTGGGACACCTGAGGTTGAAAAACAAAATAAACAAATCAAGAACAACAGAACAACGGACTTCTTCCATCCCACAGAATGACCCCAAACTCTTTGGACGGAGCCAAACCCCCAGAGATTAAGACTCGTCCATTTCCCATGAAGTCACCCGGAAATTTCACGACCATGAGTGACACGATATCCAGAGAGAAAAACTTGAGCAAGAGCCTCACACTCGCCCTTTTTTCATATCCCGAAGAGTTCTCCTCATGGTCTGTAGATCAGTCCTGCCATACCTATGACCTGAAACATAAGCTGAGTTTGTGTTTTCAGACAACTGTCCAAACAGCCCTGGCCTCCACACCCTACAGGCTCAGGCCCCTGGAGCCAAACATGAAGACTGTACTTGCCCTCTCCAAGGGAATTGTATATGCCCATTCCAATGGCCACAACCCTACTAATAGGATAAACCTCCAAAGTCCCTGAGGCCATCCCTATATTTGGTGCTTCCCAGGAGAAACAGGGGCAATCTGGGTCCATCTGAGCACCTACCGGCACTCAGACCCGTAGACTGATGTCCCCAGTAGTAAAAAGGAACGAACAGGCCCATAGGCACCTATCGGATCCATTGCTTTGGTTTCCAGGCTTCTCTGCTTAGAGATCCTTAGAACCCTTAGAATCCTGCTCTTGCGTCGTTCCTTATGGGACATCCTTGAGCCATTCAACAGGTCTCGACTGTCCCACTGGAGTCCTTGTGCATGGACTACCTCACAACTCATATCATGGAAAGCTTCCAAGGTCACTTGATGCCCCCAATCTTTTTTTTTTTTTAATATGCAAAGAATTTATTTAGAATACATGAAAAAGAATCCTTTATGATAGCAATAAACATACAGTAATATATATTTTTATTGGCTTTTTAAAAAATTTTTTACTTTTTATAAACATATAATATATTTTTATCCCCAGGGGTACAGGTCTGTGAATAGCCAGGTCTACACACTTCACAGCACTCACCACAGCACACACCCTCTCCAACGTCCATAACCCCACCCCCCTTCTCCCAACCCGCGTCCCCGCAGCAACCCTCAGTTTGTTTTGTGAGATTAAGAGTCACTTAATGAGGACTTGGGAGGGAGTCACTCCCTCCCAATCCCATCTTGTTTATTTATTCTTCTCCGACCTCCTTAACCCGCCGTGTTGCATCTCCACTTCCTCATATCAGGGAGATCATATGATAGTTGTCCTTCTCCGCTTGACTTATTTCACTAAGCATGATACCCTCTAGTCCATCAATAGATGAATGGATAAGTGGTATATATACACAATGGAATACCATGCAGCCATCAAGGGGTCCAGGGGTCATGCCCTCCTGCATCAAGCTCCTTGCTCAGTGGGAAGTCTGCTTGTCCCTCACTCTGCCATCCCTCACTCTCTGCCATCCCTCACTCCCCACCCCACCCCACTCCTGTTCTCACTCTCTGAAATAAACATAAAAAATCTTAACAACAACAACAAAAAAGTTGAAGAGATATTATCATGTACTTGGGTAGAAATGCTCAGTATTGTAAGATACAAGCTCTCCATAATTTACTCAACATATTTTTTTTAATTTTTTATTTTTTATAAACATATATTTTTATCCCCAGGGGTACAGGTCTGTGAATTACCAGGTTTACACACTTCACAGCACTCACCAAAGCACATACCCTCCCCAATGTCCATAATCCCACCCCGTTCTCCCAAACCCCCTCCCCCCAGCAACCCTCAGTTTGTTTTGTGAGATTAAGAGTCACTTATGGTTTGTCTCCCTCCCAATCCCATCTTGTTTCATTTATTCTTCTCCTACCCACTTAAGCCCCCATGTTGCATCACCACTTCCTCATATCAGGGAGATCATATGACAGTTGTCTTTCTCTGCTTGACTTATTTCGCTAAGCATGATTCGCTCTAGTTCCATCCATGTTGTCGCAAATGGCAAGATTTCATTTCTTTTGATGGCTGCATAGTATTCCATTGTGTGTATATACCACATCTTCTTGATCCATTCATCTGTTGATGGACATCTAGGTTCTTTCCATAGTTTGGCTATGGTGGACATTGCTGCTATAAACATTCGGGTGCATGTGTCCCTTTGGATCACTACATTTGTATCTTTAGGGTAAATACCCAATAGTGCAATTGCTGGGTCATAGGGCAGTTCTATTTTCAACATTTTGAGGAACCTCCATGCTGTTTTCCAGAGTGGCTGCACCAGCTTGCATTCCCACCAACAGTGTAGGAGGGTTCCCCTTTCTCCGCATCCTCGCCAGCATCTGTCATTTCCTGACTTGTTGATTTTAGCCATTCTGACTGGTGTGAGGTGATATCTCATTGTGGTTTTGATTTGTATTTCCCTGATGGCAAGTGATATGGAGCACGTTTTCATGTGTCTGTTGGCCATCTGGATGTCTTCTTTGCAGAAATGTCTGTTCATGTCCTCTGCCCATTTCTTGATTGGATTATTTGTTCTTTGGGTGTTGAGTTTGCTAAGTTCTTTATAGATTCTGGACACTAGTCCTTTATCTGATATGTCGTTTGCAAATATCTTCTCCCATTCTGTCAGTTGTCTTTTGATTTTGTTAACTGTTTCCTTTGCTGTGCAAAAGCTTTTGATCTTGATGAAATCCCAATAGTTCATTTTTTCCCTTGCTTCCCTTGCCTTTTGCGTTGTTCCTAGGAAGATGTTGCTGTGGCAGAGGTCGAAGAGGTTGCTGCCCGTGTTCTCCTCAAGGATTTTGATGGATTCCTTTCGCACATTGAGGTCCTTCATCAATTTTGAGTCTATTTTTGTGTGTGGTGTAAGGAAAAGGTCCAATTTCATTTTTCTGCATGTGGCTGTCCAATTTTCCCAGCACCATTTATTGAAGAGGCTGTCTTTTTTCCATTGGACATTCTTTCCTGCTTTGTCGAAAATTAGTTGACCATAGATTTGAGGGTCTATTTCTGGGCTCTCTATTCTGTTCCATTGATCTATGTGTCTGTTTTTGTGCCAGTACCATGCTGTCTTGATGATGACAGCTTTGTAATAGAGCTTGAAGTCCGGAATTGTGATGCCACCAACGTTGGCTTTCTTTTTCAATATCCCTTTGGCTATTCGATATCTTTTCTGGTTCCATATAAATTTTAGCATTATTTGTTCCATTTCTTTGAAAAAGATGGATGGTACTTTGATAGGAATTGCATTAAATGTGTAGATTGCTGTAGGTAGCATAGACATTTTCACAATATTTATTCTTCCAATCCAGGAGCATGGAACATTTTTCCATTTCTTTGTGTCTTCCTCAATTTCTTTCATGAGTACTTTATAGTTTTCTGAGTATAGATTCTGTGTCTCTTTGGTTAGGTTTATTCCTAGGTATCTTATGGTTTTGGATGCAATTGTAAATGGGATTGACTCCTTAATATCTCTTTCTTCTGTCTTGCTGTTGGTGTAGAGAAATGCAACTGATTTCTGTGCATTGATTTTATATCCTGACACTTTACTGAATTCCTGTATAAGTTCTAGCAGTTTTGGAGTGGAGTCTTTTGGGTTTTCCACATATAGTATCATATCATCTGCGAAGAGTGATAATTTGACTTCTTCTTTGCCGATTTGGATGCCTTTAATTTCCTTTTGTTGTCTGATTGCTGAGGCTAGGACCTCTAGTACTATGTTGAATAGCAGTGGTGATAATGGACATCCCTGCCGTGTTCCTGACCTTAGCGGAAAAGCTTTCAGTTTTTCTCCATTGAGAATGATATTTGCGGTGGCTTTTTCATAGATGGCTTTGATGATATTGAGGTATGTGCCCTCTATCCCTACACTTTGAAGAGTTTTGATCAGGAAGGGATGCTGTACTTTGTCAAATGCTTTTTCAGCATCTATTGAGAGTATCATATGGTTCTTGTTCTTACTTTTATTGATGTGTTGTATCACATTGACTGATTTGCGGATGTTGAACCAACCTTGCAGCCCTGGAATAAATCCCACTTGGTCGTGGTGAATAATCTTTTTAATGTACTGTTGAATCCTATTGGCTAGTATTTTGTTGAGTATTTTCGCATCTGTGTTCATCAAGGATATCGGTCTATAGCTCTCTTTTTTGGTGGGATCCTTGTCTGGTTTTGGGATCAAGGTGATGCTGGCCTCATAAAATGAGTTTGGAAGTTTTCCTTCCATTTCTATTTTTTGGAACAGTTTCAGGAGAATAGGAATTAGTTCTTCTTTAAATGTTTGGTAGAAATCCCCCGGAAAGCCATCTGGCCCTGGGCTTTTGTTTGTTTGGAGATTTTTAATGACTGTTTCAATCTCCTTACTGGTTATGGGTCTGTTCAGGCTTTCTATTTCTTCCTGGTTCAGTTGTGGTAATTTATATGTTTCTAGGAATGCATCCATTTCTTCCAGATTGTCAAATTTATTGCCGTAGAGTTGCTCATAGTATGTTCTTATAATAGTTTGTATTTCTTTGGTGTTAGTTGTGATCTCTCCTCTTTCATTCATGATTTTATTTATTTGGGTTCTTTCTTTTTTCTTTTTGATAAGTCGGGCCAGGGGTTTATCAATTTTATTAATTCTTTCAAAGAACCAGCTCCTAGTTTCGTTGATTTGTTCTATTGTTTTTTTGGTTTCTATTTCATTGATTTCTGCTCTGATGTTTATGATTTCTCTTCTCCTGCTGGGCTTAGGGTTTCTTTCTTGTTCTTTCTCCAGCTCCTTTAGGTGTAGGGTTAGGTTGTGTACCTGAGACCTTTCTTGTTTCTTGAGAAAGGCTTGTACCGCTATATATTTTCCTCTCAGGACTGCCTTTGTTGTGTCCCACAGATTTTGAACTGTTGTATTTTCATTATCATTTGTTTCCATGATTTTTTTCAATTCCTCTTTAATTTCCCGGTTGACCCATTCATTCTTTAGAAGGATACTGTTTAGTCTCCATGTATTTGGGTTCTTTCCAAACTTCCTTTTGTGGTTGAGTTCTAGCTTTAGAGCATTGTGGTCTGAAAATATGCAGGGAATGATCCCAATCTTTTGATACCGGTTGAGTCCTGATTTAGGACCGAGGATGTGATCTATTCTGGAGAATGTTCCATGTGCACTAGAGAAGAATGTGTATTCTGTTGCTTTGGGATGAAATATTCTGAATATATCTGTGATGTCCATCTGGTCCACTGTGTCGTTTAAGGCCTTTATTTCCTTGCTGATCTTTTGCTTGGATGACCTGTCCATTTCAGTGAGGGGAGTGTTAAAGTCCCCTACTATTATTGTATTATTGTTGATGTGTTTCTTTGATTTTGTTATTAATTGGTTTATATAGTTGGCTGCTCCCACGTTGGGGGCATAGATATTTAAAATTGTTAGATCTTCTTGTTGGACAGACCCTTTGAGTATGATATAATGTCCTTCCTCATCTCTTATTATAGTCTTTGGCTTAAAATCTAATTGATCTGATATAAGGATTGCCACTCCTGCTTTCTTCTGATGTCCATTAGCATGGTAAATTCTTTTCCACCCCCTCACTTTAAATCTGGAGGTGTCTTCGGGCTTAAAATGAGTTTCTTGGAGGCAACATATAGATGGGTTTTGTTTTTTTATCCATTCTGATACCCTGTGTCTTTTGACAGGGGCATTTAGCCCATTCACATTCAGGGTAACTATTGAGAGATATGAATTTAGTGCCCTTGTATTGCCTGTAAGGTGACTGTTACTGTATATGGTCTCTGTTCCTTTCTGATCTACCACTTGTAGGCTCTCTCTTTGCTTAGAGGACCTCTTTCAATATTTCCTGTAGAGCTGGTTTGGTATTTGCAAATTCTTTCAGTTGTTGTTTGTCCTGGAAGCTTTTAATCTCTCCTTCTATTTTCAATGATAGCCTAGCTGGATATAGTATTCTTGGCTGCATGTTTTTCTCGTTTAGTGCTCTGAAAATATCATGCCAGCTCTTTCTGGCCTGCCAGGTCTCTGTGGATAAGTCAGCTGCCAATCTAATATTTTTACCATTGTATGTTACAGACTTCTTTTCCCGGGCTGCTTTCAGGATTTTCTCTTTGTCACTGAGACTTGTAAATTTTACTATTAGGTGGCCGGGTGTCGGCCTATTCTTATTGATTTTGAGGGGCGTTCTCTGAACCTCCTGAATTTTGATGCTCATTCCCTTTGCCATATTCGGTAAATTCTCCCCAATAATTCTCTCCAGTATACCTTCTGCTCCCCTCTCTCTTTCTTCTTCTTCTGGAATCCCAATTATTCTAATGTTGTTTCGTCTTATGGTGTCACTTATCTCTCGAATTCTCCCCTCGTGGTCCAGTAGCTGTTTGTCCCTCTTTTGCTCAGCTTCTTTATTCTCTGTCATTTGGTCTTCTATATCACTAATTCTTTCTTCTGCCTCATTTATCCAAGCAGTTAGAGCCTCCATTTTTGATTGCACCTCATTAATAGCTTTTTTGATTTCAACTTGGTTAGATTTTAGTTCTTTTATTTCTCCAGAAAGGACTTTTATATCTCTTGAGTGGGTTTCTCTAATATCTTCCATGCCTTTTTCGAGCCCGGCTAGAACCTTGAGAATTGTCATTCTGAACTCTAGATCTGACATATTACCAATGTCTGTATTGATTAGGTCCCTAGCCTTCGGTACTGCCTCTTGTTCTTTTTTTTGTGTTGAATTTTTACGTCTTGTCATTTTGTCCAGATAAGAGTAAATGAAGGGGCAAGTAAAATACTAAAAGGGTGGCAACAACCCCAGAAAAATATGCTTTAACCAAATTAGAAGAGATCCAAAATCGTGAGTGGGGAGAAAGGGGATAAAAAGAGGTTCAAAAAGGAAGAAAGAAAAAAAAAGAAAAAAGAAAAAAAGAAAAGAAAAGAAAAGAATTATTAAAAAAACAAAACACCTAAGAAAAATGTAAAAAAGAAAAAAATATATATATTAGATAAACTAGTAAAAAATCGTTAAAAAAGAAAAAGGTAACAGTTAAAAAAAAATTTACCCGAAGGCGAGAATAAAAAAAAAAAAAAAAGAAAAAGAAAAAAGAAAAAAAACAAAAAATGAAAAGAAAAAATTAAGTTAACTGCAAGACTAAAAAAAAATCACAGGAAAAAAGCCATGAGTTCCGTGCTTGGCTTTCTCCTCCTCTGGAATTCTGCTGCCCTCCTTGGTATTGAAACCGCACTCCTTGGTAGGTGAACTTGGTCTTGGCTGGATTTCTTGTTGATCTTCTGGGGTAGGGGCCTGTTGTAATGATTCTCAAGTGTCTTTGCCCCAGGCGGAATTACACCGCCCTTACCCGGGGCCGGGGTGAGTAATCTGCTCGGGTTTGCTTTCAGGAGCTTTTGTTCCCTGAGCGCTTTCCGTAGAGTTCCGGAGGACGGGAATACAAATTGCGGCCTCCTGGTCTCCCGCCCGGAGGAGCCAAGAGCCCAGGGCCCCACTCCTCAGTGTGCCCTCAGAGAACAACGCCCAGTTACTCCCATCTGCCTGACCTCCGGCCGCGCTCCGAGCTCACCGAGCCTGCGACCGGTTCAAGGTAACACCGAGCTGTGAGCTTACTGTCGGCTCTGTCTCTGTAGCTGGCTTTCCCGTTCCAATAGCCGCAAGCTCTGCGACACTCAGACACCCCCGATCCTTCTGTGACCCTAGGGGACCTGAGGCCACGCTGACCCCGCGTGGGCTTCGCCCCGGTTTAGCCTCTTGAGCGATGTCCCTCAGCGGAACAGACTTTTGAAAGTCCTGATTTTGTGCGTGGTTGTTCCGCCGCTTGCCGGGAGCCGGCCCCTCCCCCCGGGGTCTATCTTCCCGTCGCTTTGCATTCACTTCTCCGCCGGTCCTACCTTTCAGAAAGTGGTTGTTTTTCTGTTTCCAGAATTGCTGTTCTTCTTCTCTTCGATCTGCCGATGGATTTTCGGGTGTTTGCAATCTTTAGATAAGCTATCTAGCTGCTCTCCGGCTAGCTGAATCAGTATCAGGTTGCTACTTCTCCGCCATCTTGACTCCCTGATGCCCCCAATCTTCATGAAAGCGGATCATGCAAAGAAACTCCAACCTGACCCAATGGCTGATCTTCGCCTTGACTTCAGATGCACGAGATCTTGATTAAGCTCTTCAGAGTGTACCTGCTGTGCCCTCACCCCAAAACCTAAGAAAAGCTAGTGTTCTCAGACTTCCGTCCTCACTCTCCTGGACCACACGCCCTCCATTTTGGGATTTCCGATGACACAGTGCTGCACTCTGCCTGCCCTCTAGAAGAAAAACGTTGCCCTATGGGTCTACCCAGAAACCTCAAATGAGGATAAACCTGCATGCCACTCAATTATATAGTCTAGCCTGTGCACTAATGCCCTGTCTGACACAACCTGAGGCCTGAATTCCCAACCAACACCCAGACAGCTTGCCGTACACTGAGAACATCTGAACTGCCATGGCCTTAGGTTGCCATCTCTTTCCAACCTGGTTTTCAGGCTACAGAAACCTAGACCTTATCTCTACTCATTTCCCATGGGTGAACGTGATGCAGAAATCATAACTCCTCCTTCCCTCTCGCCAGAATCTTGTGGTTGGCATCTTATCCCAAGTTCAGTGTAGGACCCCTGTAGGGCCTACAGTAGTAGTAGTAGGGCCCCTGAGGGTAGTGTAGGGTCCCTGAGGCCCTGCCCATGCTTAAGAGCTGCGGTGGGCACAAACACACATTGGGACCCTCAGAATGAGGTCTGTCCTCAAGTAAAGCCTCTCAGTGGCTGGACCATGAGCCCGCATATGGGGCCTGCCATGCCCCAAGTCACCCAATCTTAACAAGAGGTAGAGACATCTAGTCACCCCTACTCAGGGCTCTGCTCTGGAATCCCTCTTTGGTGGGACATTTGATGTAAGTAAACACAGAAAGGATTCCTCCCACCCACAGAATGACCCCAATCACTTGGGATCAGGCCATCCCCAGAGAGAAAGACTCCTCCATGGCCCATGAGGCCAGCCCGACATTCCACGGCCACTATTGACACAAAATCCAGAGACATAAGCCTCACCCTTAGGTCATAGCCCAAAAAATTCTCCTCATAGTCTGTAGATCGGGCCTGCCATACCTACGTCCCCAAACCGTGTTTTCAGACTTCTATCCTGACATCCCTGTCCCACACACCCTCCAGGCTGAGGCCCCTGGAGCCACACCTCAGGACTGTGCCTGCCCTCTCCAAGGAAATTCTTCCCATTCCATTGGCCACAACCCTACAGATTAGGAGAAACCTCCAAAGTCCCAGAGGCCATTCCAATAGTGTAGGCCGCCCAGTACAAAGAGGGGTGATCTGTCACAAGCTGAGCAACGACCTCAACTCACCCGTAGACAGATATCCCAAGAGAAAGGTATTAAACTGGACAGGCCCCTAGAACGTAATGGTTTCCATTGCTTTTGTTTCTAAGCATCTCTCCTCAGAGGCCTGTTTTCCAATACCAGCATATGGGGGATTCCAGAGATACCAATCAGAACAAATCTTGTCTCCACATGGGAAACTTATCCTTTGGAGCTCTGTAAAAACCTACAGTTAGGAGAAAGCTTCAGGTAACCGGAGCCACCGCCCTATTCCAAGGTCTCCATGGACACAAACCCGCATTATGACCATTCGGCAGGAGAGTACATTTCAACTCAGCCCCGTTGATTACTCCCCCAGAGCCAGAATATCAAACCTGCCTTGTCGCTAGGAGACAACTGGAATGCAAAGCAGACTCTCTAGGCATCCATCGTTGGAATCCTGCTCTGGCGCCGTTCCATATGGGATGTCCTGGGAGCCTTCCAACAGGTCTTGACTGTCCTGCAGAAGGAATCCTTGCAGATTGGAGCATCTCACAACTCCTATCGTGGGAAAACCTACATGGCCTCATGAGATGCTCCCCTTTATAAAGGGGCCATCATGGACAGAAACTCCAACCTGAGCCAACTTCTGATCCATTGCTTTGGTTTCTATATATCTCTCCTCAGAGGCCTGGTTTCCAATATCAGAATATTGGGGTTTCCTAAGGAAACAATCAGAACAGATCTCATCGCCACATAAGAAACTTGCTCTTTGGAGCTGTGTCAATACCTCAGGTTAGGAGGATCCTTCAGGGCGCTGGCACCATGGCCCAATTCCAAGGTCTCCAAGGACACAAACTTACATTATGATCCATCCTCAGGAGAGTCCATTTCAAATCAGCCCCCTCGGCTGCTCACCCAGAGCCAGCAGATCAAACCTGCCTTGTCACTAGGAGACAGTTGGAATGCGAGGTGGGCTGCCCAGGCATCCATCCTTAGAACCCTGCTCTGGAGAATTTCTTTATGGGACGTCTTGAATCCAACCAACCTGTCTTGACTGTCTCGCAGAATGAATCCTTGTGGTTTGAAGCATCACACAATCCGACTGTGAGAAAACCTCCATTTCCTCATGATGCCCCACACCTTCATAAATGGGCCATCATGGACAGAAACTCCATCCTAAGCCAAAGTCTGATCCGCGCCCTGAATTCAGAAGCACGAGATCTCGATTCAGCACTTGAGAGTGTGCCTGCTGTGCCCTCGCCCCGAAACCGAAGCCTAACTTGTGTTCTCAGACTTCCGTCTTCACAATCCTGGCCACACCCCTCCAGTTTGGCAAATCTGGAGACACAATGCAGCACTCTGCCTGCCCTCCAGAAGAAAAATGTTGCCCTATAGGGCTAACCAGAAACGCCAAATGAGTAACAACCTGCATGCCACTCGACCATACCCCAATTATACAATCTAGCCTGTGCACTAAAGCCCTGTCTGACACAGCCTGAAGGCAGACCTCCAGTCCAACACCCAGACAGCTGGCCGTACACTGAGCATATCAAACCCACAATGGCTTCGGCCATCATCTCTACCCAACCTCAGTTTTCACCTTCAGAAACCAGACCTTATCTCCACTCACTGCTCAGAAGTGAACGTGATACAAGAATCCAACTTCTCCTTCACCATGGCAAGAAACCTTGTCGTTGGCATGTTGTTCAATGTTCATTGTAGGAGAAAGCAGCATGGACTATGAGGCCCCACCTATCCCTGAGGGCTACAATTTGCACAAACACACATTTTGACCCTCAGCGTGAGCCCTATCCTCATGTAAAGCCTCTTAGTGACTGGAACAACAGACCACATATGGGACTTGCCAAGCCCCTAGTCCCCCAATCTCAACCAGAGTTAGAGATGTCTAGTCACCACTACTCAGGGCACTGCTCTGGAATCCCTCTTTGGTGGGACACCTGAGGTAAAAAAAAAAAATACAGAAAGGACTCTTCCCATCCACAGAATGATCCCAACCACTTGGGATCGGGCCAAATCACCAGAGAAAGACTTGTCCATGGCCCTTGAGGACACCCCGATATTCCACGGCCACCATAGGCACAAAATCCAGAGACAAAAGCCTGAGCAAACGCCACATACTCGCCCTTTGTTCATAGCCCGGAAAATTCTCACGGTCTGTAGATCGAGCCTTCATACATACATTCCCAAACCTAAGCTGAGTTTGTGTTTTCAGACTTCTGTCCCCACAGTCCTGGCCCACACACCATCCAAGCTGGGGCCCCTGGAGCCACACCTGAGGACTGTGGCTTCCTTCTCCAGGGGAATTCTGCCATTTCCATTGGCCACAACCCTATAGATTAGGAGAAACCTCCAAACTCCCCGAGGCCATCCCAATAGAGTTGGCTGCCCAGGACAAACTGGGATGATCTTTCACAAGTTAGGAAACTACCTCCACTCAGACCCAGAGACAGATATCCCCATAGAATAAGATGGAACTGGACAGGCACTTAGGCCCTAATCAGATCCATTGCTTTTGTTTCCAGGCATCTCTCCTCAGAGGCCTGGTTACCAATACCAGCATATGGGGGATTACTGAGGCACTCATAGAAAAATCTCGTCTCCACATAGGAAATGTACGCTTTGGAGCTCTATAAAAACCTCTGTTTAGGAGAATCTTTCAGGGCCCCGGATCAAGCGCCCCATTCCAAGGTCTCCATGGACTTAAACCCACATTATGATCTATCCTCTGTAGCGTCCATGTCAACTCATCCCCCTTGGTTTCTCCCCCAGGGCCTGCAGATCAAACCTGCCTTGTTGCTAGGAGACAACTAGAATGGGAGGCGGGCTGCCCAGGCATCCATCCTTAGAACCCTACTCTGGAGTCGTTCCATATGGGACATCCTAGATCCATCCAACAGGTCTCAAGTGTCCCACAGAAGGAATCTTGGCAGTCTGGTGCATCTCACAACTCCCATTGTGGGAAAATCTTCATGGCCTCTTGAGACGCTCCACTTTATAAAGGGGCCATCATGGACAGAAACTCCAACCTGAGCAAACGTCTGATATTCGCCCTGGCTTCAGGTGCATGAGATCTTGATTCAGCTCTGCAGAGTGTGCCTTCTGTGCCCTCACTCCAAAAACTAAGCCTAGCTTGTGTTCTCAGACTAACGTCCTCACACCCCTGGCCCAAAAGACCTACAGTTTGGCAATACTGGCGCCACAATGCAGCACTCTGCCTGCCCTCCAGAAGAAAAACATTGCCTTATGGAGCAACCTAGAAACCCGAATGAGGATCAACTGAACGCCACTCGACTGCACCCCAAATATACAGTCTACCCTCTGACACAGCATGAGCCCACACCTCCAGACCTACGCTCAACAGCTAGCCACACACTGAGCTCATTGTACCCATCAGGTCCTTAGGTCTTCATCTCTTCCCAACCTCGGTTTTCGGGTTTCAGAACCTAGACCTAAACTCCAATCACTGTCCAGGGGTGAACCTGATGCAGAAATCACAACCTTCCTTCGCCATGGTTCGGAAACCTTGTGGTTGGCATATTCTCCAACGTTCAGTGTAGGAGAATCCAGCGTGGCCCATGAGGACCTTCCCATGCTTGAGGGCCTTGTTGGGCACAATAGGCATTGTGACCCAGAGCATGAGCCCTGTCCTCAAGGAAGACCTCTCGGTGTCTCAATCAAGAGCCCACATATTGGACTTGCCATGCCCCTAGGCCCCCAAACTTAAACAGTTGTGGGGTTATCCAGTTGTCCCTACCAAGGACTCTGCTCTGGAATCCCTCTTTTATTGGCACTCATGAGGTACATAAAATAAAATAAAAAAACAGAAAGGACACCTCCCATCCCACAGAATGTACCCAAACTCTTGGGATTGGGTCAAATCCTCAGAGAAGGAAAGCCGTCCACAACCCATGAGGCCACGCCAGCATTCGACCCACATTGTTGACACAAATCCAGAGACAAAACCTGAGCAAGCACCTCAAACTCACCCTTTTTCATATCCCGAAGTGTTATCACGGTCTGCAGATTGGGCGTGCCATACCTATGTCCCCAATCCTTAGCGGAGTTTGTGTTTTCAGACTTCTGTCCCCACAGGCCTGGCCCACACACCCACAAGGCTGGGCCCCTAGAGCCAAACTCAGAACTGTGCCTGCCCTCTCCAGGGGATTTCTGCCCATTCCATTGGCCACAACCCTATAGATTAGGAGAAACTCCAAAGTCCCGAGGCCATTCCCAATATTATAGGCTGCCCAGGACAAACAGGGGCGATCTGACACAAGCCGAGCAACTACCTCCCCTCAGATCCATAGACACGTATCCCCAGGAAACAGATTGAACCGGACAGGCACCTAGGCCCTAATCATATCCATTGCCTTTCTTTCCAGGCATCTCTCCTCAGAGGCCTGGTTTCCAATACCAGCATATGGGAGATTCCTTAGGCACTCATCAAAACAATTCTCTCCTCTACATAGGAAACGTACTCTTTAGAGCTCCATCAAAACCTCCGGTTATGAACATCCCTCAAGGCCCCGGATCAAGCACCCCATTGCAAGGTCTCCATGGACACAAATGCACATTATGACCCATCCTCAACTCACCCATTTCAACACACCCGCCTCGGTTACTCCCCTAGATCCAGCAGATCGAACTTGCCTTGGCGCTATGAGACACCTGGAATGGGAGGCAGGCTGCCCAGGCATCCATCCTTAGAACCCTGCTCTGGATAACTTCCTTATGGGATGTCCTGGAGCCATCCAGCAGGTCTCGACTGTCCCACGAAAGGAATCATTGCGGTTTGGAGCATCTCACAATTCCCATCGTGGGAAAACCTCCATGGCCTCGTGACACCCTCCCCTTCATGAAGGGGCCGTCATGGACAGAAACTGCAACCTGAGCCAACGTCTGATCCTAGCTCTGTCTTCAGGTACACGGGATCTCGAATCATCCCTGCAGAGGGTTCCTGCCGACCCCTCACCCCGAAATCTAAGTCTGGCTTGTGTTCTCAGAATTTTTTCCTCACAATCCTGGCCCACAATCCTTCCAGTTTGGGAATTCTGGAGCCACTATGTGGCACTGTGTCTTCCTTCCAGAAGAAAAACGTTGCCCTCTGGGGCTACCCAGTAACCACAAATGAGTACCAACCTGCACGAAACTCGACTGCACCCCAATGATACAGTCTAGCCTGGGCACTAATTCCCTGTCTGCCACAGCCTGAGCCTGCACCTCCCAACCCACACTCAACAGCTGGCCGAACACTGAGCACATCAGACACACCATGGCCTTAGGTCTTCATCTCTTCCCAACCTCAGTTTTCAGGCTTCAGAACCTAGACCTTAAATCCAATCACAGTCCAGGAGTGAAAATGTTGCAGAAATTAGAACTCCTTCTTCCCCATGGCCAGAAAACTTGTGGTTGCCATATTGTGCAACGTTCAGTGTAGGAAAAACGAGCATGGTACATTAGGCCACGCCCTGACTTGAGGGGCTCCTTGGGCACAAAAACACATTGTGAAACTCAATGTGAGCCCTATGCTCAAGGAAGGCCTCTCAGTGTCTGGACCAAGAGCCCACATATGGGGCTTGCCATGTTCTTAAGTCCCAATGTTAACCAGAGTTCTGGTTGTCCAGTCGCCCCTCCCCAGGACTCTGCTGTGGAATCCCTCTTTTGGTGGTCCACCTGAGATAAAAAAAAAAACAGAAAGGCCTCCTCCCTTCCCACAGAATGACCCCAAACTCTTGGGATTGGGTCAAATCCCCAGAAAGGGAGCCTCATCGATGGCCCATGAGGACACCCGGACATTCCATGGCAATCGGTGACACATATCCAGAAAAAAATAAGCATGAGCAAGCACCTCACTTTCGCCCTTTGTTCATATCCCGAAGAGTTCTCCTCACGGTCTATATATCGGGCCGGCCATACCTATAGACCCAAACCTAAGTGAAGTTTGTGTTTTCAGACTTTTGTCCAAATAGCCCTGGACCACACACGCTCCACACTTGGGTCCCTGGAGCCACACCTCAGGACTGTGCTTCCCTTTCAAGAGAATTCTTCCCATTCCATTGGCCACAACCTTGCAAATTAGGAAAAACCTCCAAAGTTACCGAGGCCATCCCAATAGTGTAGGCCGCCCAGGACAAAAAGGTGTGATCTCAAACCAGCTGAGCAACTATCTCCACTCAGACAAAAGATGTACCAGAGAAGAATATTGAACCGGACAGGCCCCTAGGCCCTAATCAGATCCATTGCTTTGGTTTCCAGGCATCTCTCCTCAGAGGCCTCATTTCCAATACCAGCAAATGGTGGTTTCCTGAGGCACCAATAAGAACAAATCTCGTCTCCCCATGGAAAACTTGCTCATTGGAGCTTTGCTATAACCTCTGGTTAGGAGAATCCTTCAGGGCCCTGGTGCCACTACCCCATACAAAGGTCTCAATGGACTCAATCCAACATTAAGACCATCCTCAGGAAAGTCCATTTCAACTCATTTAAGACCATCCTCAAAAAGTCCATTCCAACTCAGCCCCCTCTGATGCTACCCCAAGCCAGCAGATCAAACGTTTCTTGTTTGCTAGGAGACAATTGGAATTGAGGCTGTCTGCCCAGGCATCCATACTTAGAACCCTGTTCTGGAAAAATACCTTATGAGACGTTCTGGAGCCATCCAACAAATCTTAATTGTCCCACAGAAGGAATCTTTGCGGTTTGGAGCATCTCACAACTCTAATAGTGGGAAAACACCCATGGCCTCATAATGCCCCCCCCTTCATGAAGGGGCCAACATGGACAGAAACTCCAACCTGAGCCAAAGTCTTATCCTCGACCTGACTTCAGACTCATGAGATCTCAATTCAGCTCTGCAGAGTGTGCCTGCCATGTCCATTCCCCGAAACCTAAGCCTAGCTTGTGTTCTCAGACTTCCGTCCTCACTCTCCTGGCCCACAAGCCCTCCAGTTTGGGAATTCCGAAGCCACAATGCAGCACTCTGCCTGCCCTCCAGAAGAAAAACTTTGCCCTATGCTGCTAATAAGAAACCCCAAATGATTATCTAATGCCTGCCACTCGACTGTAAAGCAATTATACAGCCTACCCTGAATACTAATGCCCTGTCTGGCACAGCCTGAGACAAGACATCCCAAACGACACCTAGACAGCTGGCTCCAACCTGGACACAAGGGACCCGCTATGGCTGTAGTTCGTCATCTCTTCCCAACCTCGGTTTTCAGGCTTCAGAACCTAGACCTTATCTCCAATCGCTGCCCAGGGGTGAACGTGATGCAGAAATTAGAATTCCTCCTTCCCCATGGCCAGAAACCTTGTGGTTGGCATGTTGTCCAACGTTCAATGTGGGAAAACCTGCATTGTGGGAAAGGCCACGCCAGTGCTTGAGGGCCGCCTAGGGCACAGACATGCATTGTGACCTGTAGCGTGAGTCCCGTATTAAAGTAACGCCTCTCAGTGGCTGGACCAAGATCCTGCATATGGGGCTTGTCATATCCATAGGCCCCCAGGCTTAACCAGAGAGCGAGTATTCCAGTTGTCAGTACCCACTGTTGTGCTCCAGAATCCCTCTACTGGGGGGACACATGAAGCAGAAAACAGGACTCTTCCCTTCCCACAGAATGACCCCAAACTCTTGGGGCCTGGACAAACTACCAGACAGGGAGACTTCTACGACCCATGAGGCAACTCCTACATTAAACGGTCATTGTGGACAAAATATCCAGAGACAAAAGACTGAGCGACTGCCTCCCTCTCACCCTTCTTTCATATCCAGAGGAGCTCCCCTCACGGACTGTAGATCAGGCCTGCCATAACCTCGGCCCCAAACCTGAGCTGAGTTTGGGTTTTTGGATGTCTGTCTGCACAGCCGTGGCCCACACCGCCTCCAGGCTGGGGTCTCTGGAGCCACACCACAGAACTGTGCCTGCTCTCTCCTAAGAAACTGCCCGTTCCATTGGCCACAACTCTACAAAATAGTAGAAACCTCAAGGTCCCCAAGGACATCCCACTGCCGCAAGCCGCACTGGACAAACAGGGGCCTTATGACACCAGCTGAGCAACTAGTACCTCCATGCACACACACAGACTGATATCCGCAGAGTCAGAAGATTGAACCAGGCAGGCCCCTAGGCCCTATTATGAACTCTTGCTTTGGTGTCCAGGTATCACTCCTCAGAGGCTTGGGTTTCGAAGACCAGCATATGGGGCTATCCTGAGGCACCAGACAGAACACCTCTCATCTCCACATGGAAAGCTTCCTTGTTGGAGTTGTGTCAAACCCTTCGGGTTGGAGAATCCTGCAGATTCCCTTAGCTACTGCCACATTCCAAGTTCTCCATGGCCACCAACCCACATTATGACTCATCCTCAGGAAAGTCCATTTGAACTCAGCCTTCTGGGTAGCTCACCCAAGAGCCCGCAGATTGAGCGTGCCTTGTCTCGCCCAGGCAATGTGAAGGTGAGTTGGCGTTTCTTGGCATCCATGCTTAGGCCCCTCCTCTCGAGTTTTTCTTTATGGGGCATCCTGGAACCATCCAATAGTACTCGACTGTCCTGAAGAAGGAAACTTTGAAGTTTGGAGCAGCTCACAAATCTCAGTGTAGGGAAACCTCCCTGGCCTCATGACGCCCCCACCCCCTTCAGGAAGAGGCCGTCATGGACACAAACTCCAGCTTGAGGCACCATCTGATACTCGCCCTGACCTCAGATGCAGGAGATCTCGATTCAGCCTCTGCACAGTGGGCCCAAACCTCGTGCTACCTTGTGTTTTCAGACTTCCTTCCTCACACTCCTGGCAAACATGTCCTCAAGACTTGGAATTCTGGAACCAAAATGCAGCCCTATGCTGGCCCTCCAGAAGAAAAACGTTGCTCTATGGGGATCTCCATAAACCCCAAATGAGGATCATCCTGCTCGGTTCTCGACCTCACCCCAATTGGATTTTCGGGTTGTCCATTCATCCCTCCCCAGAGCTCTGCTTTGGAATCCCTCTTTTGGTGGGACACCTGAGGTAACAAAAATAAAGGACTCCTCCCATCCTTCAGATTGACCCAAAACAATTGGGATTGGACCAAATTCACAGAGAGGAAGTCTCGTCCATGGCCCATGAGGCCTCCCCGAGTTTCCACAGCCATCGTTGACAACAAATCCAGAGACAAAAGTCTGAGCAAGCGCCTCACACTCGCTCTTTTGTCGTATCCCAAAGAGTTCTCCTCACGGTTGTAGATCGGGCCTGCCATACCTACTTCCCAAACCTAAGCCGAGTTTGTGTTTTCAGACTTCTGTCCCCACATTCCTGGCCTACAGACCCTTCAGGCTGGGGCCCCTGGAGCCACACATCAGGACTGTGCCTGTCCATACCACGGGAATTCTGCCCATTCCATTGTCCACAATCGTACAAATTAGGAAACCTCCAGAGTCCCCAAGGACATCCCAATAATGTAGGCCGCCCAGGACAAACAAGGGTCATCTGAAACCAGCTGAACATCTACCTCTACTCAGCGTAGATGGATGTCCCCAGAGAAGAAGATTGAATCAGACAGGCCCCTAGGCCTGAATCAGATTCATTGCTTTCGGTTACAGGTATCTCTCCTCAGAGGCCTCTTTTCCAATATTAGCATATGGGGATTTTATGAGGCAGCAATCAGAACAAATCTCTTCTCCACATGGGAAAATTTTCCTTTGAAGATGTCTTAAAACCTCCAGTAGGGGAATCTTTCAGGGCCTGTGTGCCACTGCCCCATTACAAGGTCTCCATAGACACAAAAACACATTAGGACCCATCCACAGGAGAGTCCATTTCAACTGAGCGTATTCGGTTGCTCCGCGAGATCCAGCAGATCTAAATTTTCTTGTTGCTAGGATACAATTGTAATGTGAGGTGGCCACCCCGCCATCCGTCCTTAAAACCCTGCTCAGAATCGTTGGCCTGGAGCCAACCAACAGGTCTCAATTATTCTGCAGAAGAATCTTTGCACTTGGGACCTTCTCAGAACTCCCATCGTGAGAGCAACCTCATCGCCACATGATCCCCCCCTTTCATAAAGTGGCCATCAGGGACATAAGGTCCAACCTGAGCTATCGTCTGATCCTCACCCTGACTTCAGATGCACGAGATCTCGGTTCAGGTCTGTAGATTGTGCTTGCCATGTCCTCACCCAGAAACCTAAGCCTTGCTTGTGTCCTCAGACTTCTGTCCACAAACTACTGGCTCACAAGCCCTCCGGTTTGGCAATCCAGAACTACAATGCAGCAATCTACCTGCCCTTCAGAAGAAATACATTGCCCTCTGGGGCTACCTAGAAACTCCAAATGAATATCAACCTGCCTGACACTTGGCTATACCCAAAATATATAGGATGACCTGGGCAATAATGCCCTTTCTGACACAGCCTGAGCCTGGACCTCCTAGGCCCACCCAGACAGCAGGCTACAAACTGAGAACTTCAGACCCCCCTTGGCCTTAGGTCGTTATCCCTTCCCAACCTCAGTTTTCAGGCTTCAGAACCTAGACCTTATCTCCAAACACTGTCCAGGTTTGAAAATGATGCAGAAATCAGAACTCCTTCCCGATGGCAGGAAAACTTGTGGTTGGCTTATTGTCCAACGTTCAGTGTAGTGGAAACCAGTGTGTCCCTTGAGGCCCCACCATTGCTCGCGGTCCAGATAGGTAGCAAACACACTATGTGACCCTCAGCCTTAGCCCAGTCCTCAGGTAAGGCCTCTCAGTGGCTGGATGAAGAGACAGCATATTGGGCTTGCCAAGCCCCTAGGCCCCAATTTTTAACCATAGTTCGTGTTGTCCCTTCACTCTTCCCCAGGGCTCTGCTTTGGAATTCCTCTTTTGGTGGGACACCTGATGTAATAACACTGATAGGAGTCCTACATCCAACAGATTGACGAAAAACAATTGGGATCGGGCCAAATCCACAGAGAGCAAGATTCTTCCATGGCCCATGAGGCCTCCTCGACATTCCATGGCCATCGCTGATACAAAATCCAGAGACAAAAGCCTAAGCAAGCGCCTCAGACTCGCACTATCTTCATATCCTGAATATGTCTTCTCATGGTTTGTAGATCGGGCCTGCCATACCTACGTCCCAAAACATAAGCTGAGTTTGTGTTTTCAGACTTCTGTCCTCAAAGTCCTGGGCCACACACCATCCAGGCTGGGGACCCTGGAGCCACACATTAGGACTGTGCCTACCCAATCCATGGGAATTCTGCCCATTCCATTGTCCAAAATCGTACAAATTAGGAGAACCCTCCAAAGTCCCTGAGGCAATCCCAATAGTATAGTGTCGCCCGGGACAAAAAAGGTCAGTCTGACACCAGCTGAGCATCTAACTACACTCATACCCTAGAAGGTTGTCCCCAGAGAAGAAGATTGAACCAGACAGGACCCTAGGCCAAAATCGGATCCATTACTTTGGTTTACAGGCATGTCTCCTCAAAACAGTGGATTCCAATACCAGCATTGGGGTTTTCCTGAGGCACCCATCAGGACAAAGCTCACTCCACAAAGAAACTTGTGCATGGGAGCTATGTCAAAAGCTGAGGAGAATACTTCAGGGTCCCGGGGCCACCGCCCCATTCCAAGGCCCTCATGGACACAAACACACATTAGACACATCCTCAGGAAAGTCCATTTCAACTCAGCCACCCCGGTTGCTCCCGCAGAGCCTCAGATCTAAACTGTCTTGTCGCTAGGAGACAATTGGAATGCGAGGCGGGCTTCCCAGGCATCCATCCTCGAACGTTGGTCTGGACTCATCCATATGGGATGTCCTGGAGCTGTCCAACAGGTCTCAATTGTCCCGCAGAAGGAATCCTTGGAAGGGGCATCCCACCACTCCAAAAGTGGGAAAACCTCCATGGCCTCGAGATTCGGCTCCCTTCATGAAGGGGCCGTCAGGAACACAAAATTGAAGCTGAGCCAACGTCTGATCCTCGCTTTGACTTCAGAAGCATGAGATATTGCTTCAGATCTTCAGGAGGTACATGCCGTGCCCTCGCCCTGAATCCCAAGTCTAGCTTGTGTTCTCAGACTTCCGTCCTCACACTCCTGGCCCCGAAGCCCACAAGTTTGGCAATTCCGGACCATCATTGCAGCACTCTGCCTGCCCTCTAGAAACAAATTATTGCCCAATGAGCTGCCCGGGCACATTAAATGAGAATAAACCTACACGGCACTCAAATGTACCCAAAATATATTCTAACCTGGGCAGTAATGCACTGTCTGACACACCCTGAGCCGGGACCTCCTGAGCAACACGTAGACAGCTGACCGCACCCTGAGCCCATAAGACCCCCGGTGGCCTTAGGTCATCATCTCTTCCCTACCTCAGTTTCAGGCTTCATAACCTAGACCTTATCTCCAATCACTGCCCAGGGGTGAGTGTGATGCAGATATCAGAACTCTTCCTTAACCTTGGCAAGAAACCTTATGGTTGGCATGTTGTCCAACGTTCAGTTAGGGGAAACCAGCATTCACCCTGAGGCCCCGCGAATTTTGAGTGCGACAAAGGCATAAACACGCATTGTGACCCTCAGCGTGAATCCTGTCCTCTAGTACGTCCTCTCAGTGGCTAGACCATTAGATGCCATAATGGCTTGACCTATCCCTAGGCCCCAAATTTAAACCAGATTTCTGGTTGTCCAATCGACACTCCCCAGGGCTCTACTCTGGAATCCCTCATTTGGTGGGGTTGGAAAAAAAAAATCAACAACAACAGAACGTCGGACTTCTTCCATCCCACAGAATGACCCCAAACTCTTTGGACGGGGCCAAACCCCCAGAGAGTAAGACTCGTCCATTTCCCATGAAGTCACCCGGAAATTTCACGACAATGAGTGACACGATATCCAGAGACAAAAACTTGAGCAAGAGCCTCACACTCGCCCTTTCTTTATATCCCGAAGAGTTCTCCTCATGGTGTGTAGTTCAGTCCTGCCATACCTATGACCCGAAACATAAGCCGAGTTTATGTTTTCAGACAACTGTCCAAACAGCCCAGGCCTACAGGTCTCAATTGTCCCACAGAAGGAATCATTGGAGGGGGCATCCCACCACTCCCAACGTGGGAAAACCTCCACGGCCTCGAGATTCGGCTCCCTTTATGAAGGGGCCGTCATGAACAGAATATCCAAGCTGAGCCAACGTCTGATCCTCGCTCTGACATCAGATGCATGAGATATGGCTTTAGATCTTCAGGGGGTACATGCTATGCCCTCGCCCTGAAACCCAAGTCTAGCTGTCCCTAGGACCCAATTTTAACCAGATTTCTGGTTGTCCAATCGCCCCTCTCCAGGGACCTACTCTGGAATCCCTCATTTGGTGGGACACCTGAGGTTGAAAAACAAAAAAACAAAAAAAAAAAAAAACAAATCAACAACAAGACAGCAACGGACTTCTTCCATCCCACAGAATGACCCCAAACTCTTTGGACGGGGCCAAACTCCCAGAGAGTAACACTCGTCCATTTCCCAAGAAGTCACCCGGAAATTTCACGACCATGAGTGACACGATATCCAGAGACAAAAACTTGAGCAAGAGCCTCACACTTGCCCTTTTTTCATATCCCGATGAGTTCTCCTCATGGTCTGTAGATCGGTACTGCCATACCTATGACCCGAAACATAAGCCGATTTTGTGTTTTCAGACAACTGTCCAAACAACCCTGGCCTACACACCCTACACGCTCAGGTCCCTGGAGCCAAACCTGACGACTGTGCTTGGCCTCTTCAAGGGAATTGTATGTGCCCATTCCAATGGCCACAACCCTACTAATAGGATAAACCTCCAAAGTCCATGAGGCCATCCCAATATTTGTGGCTTCCCAGGACAAACACGGGCAATCTGGGCCCATCTGAGCACCTACCTGCACTCAGACCCGTAGACTGATGAACCCAGTGGTAAAAAGGAACGAACAGGCCCCTAGGCACCTATCGGATCCATTGCTTTGGTTTCCAGGCATCTCTCCTCAGAGGCCTGGATTTCAATAACGGCATATGACTGTGTCTTGACTCACCCATCAGGACTAATCACATCTACACATGGGAAACTTGCACGATGGAGCTGTGAGAAAGCCTCTCATTAGGAGGACCCTTCAGGGCCCCAGTGCCACTGCTTCATTACAAAGTCCCCATAGACAAAATATCATACTTGGACACATCCACGGGAGAGTCCATTTAAACTCAGCCTCCTCGGTTGCTCCCCCAGATCCAGTAGATCTAACCTGTCTTGTTGCTTGGAGACAATTGGAATGCGAGGTGGGCTACCCAGCAATCCATCCTTAGAACCCCGCTCGAAATCATTGTCCTGGATCCAACCAATAGGTCTCAATTGTCCTGCAGAAGAATCTTTGCAGTTTGGAGCTTCTCACATCTCCCATTGTGGGAAAACCCCCATGGCCTCGTGATCCATCCCCTCTTCAAGAAGGGGCTATCAGGGAAAGAATGTCCAAACTGAGCGATGGTCTGATCCTCTCCCTGACTTCAGATGCACAAGATCTCGATTCAGGTCTATAGATAGTGCCTGCCATATCCTCACCCAGCAACCTAGGCCTAGCTTGGGTTCTCAGACTTCCGTTCTCAGACTACTGGCCCACAAACCCTACAGTTTGGCAATCCAATACTACAATGCAGCACTCTGCCTGCCCTCCAGAAGAAAAACATTGCCCTCTGGGGCTACCCAGAAACCACAAATGAGGATCAAACTGCACGCCATTCGTTGTACCCCAAATATATAGGCTGACCTAGGTACTAATGCCCTTTCTGACACAGCGTGAGCCTCGAACTCCTGGCCCCACCCAGACAGCTGGCCGCACACTGATCACATCAGATCCGCCATGGCCTTAGGTCGTCATCTCTTCTCAACCTCGGTTTTCAGGCCTCAGAACCTAGACCTTATCTCCAGTCACGGCTCGGGTTTGAAAATGATGCAGAAATAGGAAGTCTTTCCCCATGGCAAGGAACCTTGCATGGGGTTGGCATGTTGACCAAGGTTCAGTGTAGTTGAAACCAGTGTGGCCCTTGAGTCCCAACCCATGCTTGTGGGCCACATTGGTCACAAACACAAATTGTGACCCTCAGCCTGAGCCCAGTTATCAGGTAAGGCCAATGAGTGGCTGGATGGAGAGACAGCATATTGAGCTTGACATGCCCCTAGGCCCCAATTTTAAACCATAGTTCGGGATGTCCCTTCACTCTTCCCCAGGGCTGTGCTTTGGAATTCCTCTTTTGGTGGGACACCTGAGGTAACAAACCTGAAAGGAGTCCTCCCATCCCACAGATTGATGAAAAACAATTGGGATCGGGCCAAAGACACAGCGATCAAGATTCATCCATGGCCCATGAGGCCTCCCCAACATTCCACGCCCATCGCTGATACAAAATCGAGACAAAAGCCTGAGCACTCGACTCAGACCCGCTCATTCTTCATATCGTGAAGAGGTCTTCAGATAAGAACCTACACGGCACTCGAATGCACCCAAAATATATAGTCTAACCTGGGCACTAATGCACTGTCTGACAACCTGAGCCCGGACCTCGTGACCAACACCCAGACAGCTGACCGCACACTGAGCACATCAGACGCGCCATGGCCTTAGGTCATCATCTCTTCCCTACCTCCTTTTTCAGGCTTCTGAACCTAGACCTTATCTCCAATCACTGCCCAGGGGTGACTGTGATGCAGAAATCAGTAACTCTTACTTACCCATGGCAAGAAACCTTGTGGTTGGCATGTTGTCCAACGTTCAGTGTAGGAGAAACCAGCATTCGGCCTGAGGCCCCGCCCATTCTTGAGTGCGACGAGGGCATAAAAACGCATTGTGACCCGCAGCGTGAGTCCTGTCCTCTAGTACGTCCTCTCAGTGGCTGGACCATTAGATGTCATAATGGGCTTGACATGTCTCTAGGCACCAATATTTATCAGATTTCTGGTTGTCCAGTCGCCCCTCCCCAGGGCTCTACTCTGGAATCCCACATTTGGTGGGACACCTGAGGTTGAAAAACAAAACAAAACAAATCAACAACAACAGAACAACGGACTTCTACCATCCCACATAATGACCCCAAACTCTTTGGACGGGGCCAAACCCCCAGAGAGTAAGACTCGTCCATTTCCCATGAAGTCACCCGGAAATTTCACGACCATGAGTGACACGATATCCAGACACAAAAACTTGAGCAAGAGCCTCACACTCTCCCTTTTTTCATATCCCGAAGAGTTCTCCTCATGGTCTGTAGATCACTCCTGCCATACCTATGACCCGAAACATAAGCCGAGTTTGTGTTTTCAGACAACTGTCCAAACAGCCCTGACCTACACACCCTACAGGCTCAGGCCCCTCGAGCCAAACTTGACGACTGTGCTTGCCCTTTCCAAGGGAATTGTGTGTGCCCATTCCAATGGCCACCACCCTACTAATAGGATAAACCTCCAAAGTCCCTGAGGCCATCCCAATATTTGTGGCTTCCCAGGACAAACAGGGGCAATCTGGGCCCATCTGAGCACCTACCGGCACTCAGACCCTTATACTGATGTCCCCAGAGGTAAAAAGGTACTAACAGGCCCCTAGGCACCTATCGGATCCATTGCTTTGGTATCCAGGCATCTCTCCTCAGAGGCCTGGGTTTCAATATCAGCATATGTCTGTTTCTTGACTCACCCATAAGAACAAATCTCATCTACACGTGGGAAACTTGCACGATGGAGCCGTGTGAAAGCCTCTCTTTAGGAGAACCCTTCAGTGCGCCAGTTCCACCACTTCATTTCAAGGTCTCCATAGACAAAAAATCATATTAGGACACATCCACGGGAGAGTCCATTTCAACTCAGCCTCCTCGGTTGCTCCCCCAGATCCAGCAGATATAACCTGTCTTGTTGCTTGGAGACAATTGGAATGTGAGGTGGGCTACCCAACCATCCATCCTTAGAACCCTGCTCGGTATCGTTGTCCTGGAGACAACCAACAGGTCTCAATTGTCCTGCAGAAGAATCTTTGCAGTTGGGAGCTTCTCACAACTACCATCATGGGAAAACCCCCATGGCCTCGTGATCCAACCCCCCCTTCAAGAAGGCGATCGTCTGATCCTCGCCCTGACTTCAGATGCACGAGATCTCGATTCAGGTCTGTAGATTGTGCCTGCCATATCCTCACCCAGAAACCTAGGCCTAGCTTGGGTTCTCAGACTTCCGTTCTAAGACTACTGGCCCACAAGCCCTCCAGTTTGGCAATCCAATACTACAATGCAGCATTCTGCCTGCCCTCCAGAAGAAAAACATTGCCCTCCGGTGCTACCCAGAAACCCCAAATGATTATCAACCTGCACGACATTCGGCTGTACCCCAAATATATAGGCTGACCTGGGCACTAATGCCCTTTCTGACACAGCCTGAGCATGGACCTCCGGGCCCCACCCAGACAGCTGGCCGCACACTGAGCCCATCGGTCCCACCATGGCCTTAGGTCGTCATCTCTTCTCAACCTCGGTTTTCAGGCTCCATAACCTAGACCTTATGTCCAATCACGTCCCGGGATTGAAAATGATGCAGAAATCAGAACTGTTTCACCATAGCAAGAAACCTTGTGGTTGGCATGTTGTCGAAGGTTCAGTGTAGTTGAAACCAATGTGGCCCATGAGTCCCCGCCCATGCTTGCGGGCCACATTGGTCACAAACACACATTGTTACCCTCAGCCTGAGCCCAGTCCTCAGGTAAGGCCTCTCAGTGGCTGGATGGAGAGACAGCATATTGAGCTTGCCATGCCCCTAGGCCCCAATTTTTAACCATAGTTCGGGTTGTCCCTTCACTCTTCCCCAGGGCTGTGCTTTGGAATTCCTCTTTTGGTGGGACACCTGAGGTAACAAACCTGAAAGGAGTCCTCCCATCCCACAGATTGACGAAAAACAATTGGGATCGGGCCAAATCCACAGAGAGCAAGATTCGTCCATGGCCCATGAGGCCTCCCCAACATTCCACGGCCATCGCTGATACAAAATCGAGACAAAAGCCTGAGCACGCGCCTCAGACTCGCTCATTCTTCGTATCCTGAAGAGTTCTTCAGATAAGAACCTACACGGCACTCGAAGGCACCCAAAATATATAGTCTAACTTGGGCACTAATGCACTGTCTGACAACCTGAGCCCGAACCTCGTGACCACACCCAGACAGCTGACCGCACACTGAGCACATCAGACCCGCCATGGCCTTAGGTCATCATCTCTTCCCTACCTCTGTTTTCAGGCTTCAGAACCTAGACTTATCTCCAATCACTGCCCATGGGTGACTGTGATGCAGAAATCAGAATTCTTCCTTACCCATGGCAAGAAACCTTGTGGTTGGCATGTTGTCCAACGTTCAATGTAGGAGAAACCAGAATTCACCCTGAGGCCCCGCCCATTCTTGAGTGCGACGAGGCCATAAATTCGCATTGTGACCCGCAGCGTTAGTCCTGTCCTCCAGTACGTCCTCTCAGTGGCTGGACCATTAGATGTCTTAATGGGCTTCACATGTCCCTAGGCCCCAATTTTTAAACAGATTTCTGGTTGTCCAGTCGCCCCTACCCAGGCCTCTACTCTTGAATCCCTCATTTGGTGGTACACCAGAGATGGAAAACAAAACAAAACAAATCAACAACAACAGAACAACGGACTTCTTCCATCCCACAGAATGACCCCAAACTCTTTGGACGGGGCCAAACTCCCAGAGAGTAAGACTCGTCCATTTCCCAGGAAGTCACCCGGAAATTTCACGACCATGAGTGACACGATATCCAGAGACAAAAACTTGAGCAAGAGCCTCACACTCGCCCTTTTTTCATATCCCGAAGAGTTCTCCTCATGGTCTGTAGATCAGTCCTGCCATACCTATGACATGAAACAGAAGCCGAGTTTGTGTTTTCAGACAACTGTCCAAACAGCCCTGACCTACACACCCTACAGGCTCAGGCCCCTGGAGTCAAACCTGAAAACTGTGCTTGCCCTTTCCAAGGGAATTGTATGTGCCCATTCCAATTGCCACAACCCTACTAATAGGATAAACCTCCAAAGTCCCTGAGGCCATCCCAATATTGTGGCTTCCCAGGACAAACAGGGGCATTCTGGGCCCATCTGAGCACCTACCGGCACTTAGACCCATAGATTTATGTCCCCAGAGGTAAAAAGGTACGAACAGGCCCCTAGGCACCTATCGGGTCCATTTCATTGGTTTCCAGGCATCTCTCCTCAGAGGACTGGGTTTCAATAACAGCATATGTCTGTTTCTTGACTCACCCATAAGAACAAATCTCATCCACACATGGGAAACTTGCACGATGGCGCCGTGTGAAACCTCTCTTTAGGAGAACCCTTCAGGGCCCCAGTTCCACCGCTTCATTTCAAGTCCTACACAGACACTAAATCATATTAGGACACATCCACGGGAGAGTCCATTTCAACTCAGCCTCCTCGGTTGCTCCCCCAGATCGAGCAGATCTAACCTGTCTTGTTGCTTGGAGACAATTGGAATGTGAGGTGGGCCACCCAGCCATCCATCCTTAGAACCCTGCTCGGTATCGTTGTCCTGGAGACAACCAACAGGTCAATTGTCCTGCAGAAGAATCTTTGCAGTTGGGAGCTTCTCACAACTAACATCGTGGCAAAACCCCCATAGCCACGTGATTCACCCCCCCCTTCAATAAGGCGATCGTCTGATTCTCGCCCTGACTTCAGATGCACGAGATCTCGATTCAGGTCTGTAGATTGTGCCTGCCATATCCTCACCCAGAAACCTAGGCCTAGCTTGGGTTCTCAGACTTCCGTTCTCAGACTACTGGCCCACAAGCCCTCCAGTTTGGCAATCCAATACTACAATGCAGCACTCTGCCTGCCTTCCAGAAGAAAAACATTGCCCTCCGGTGCTACCCAGAAACCCCAAATGATTATCAACCTGCACGCCATTCCGCTGTACCCCAAATATATAGGCTGACCTGGGCACTAATGCCCTTTCTGACACAGCCTGAGCCTGGACCTCCGGGCCCCACCCAGACAGCTGGCCGCACACTGAGCCCATCGGACCCACCATGGCCTTAGGTCGTCATCTCTTCTCAACCTCGGTTTTTCAGGCTCCATAACCTAGACCTTATGTCCAATCACGTCCCGGGTTTGAAAATGATGCAGAAATCAGAACTGTTTCACCATAGCAAGAAACCTTGTGGTTGGCATGTTGTCGAAGGTTCAGTGTAGTTGAAACCAATGTGGCCCATGAGTTCCCGCCCATGCTTGCGGGCCACATTGGTCACAAACACACATTGTGACACTCAGCCTGAGCCCAGTCCTCAGGTAAGGCCTCTCAGTGGCTGGATGGAGAGACAGCATATTGGGCTTGCCATGCCCCTAGGCCCCAATTTTTAACCATAGTTCGGGTTGTCCCTTCACTCTTCCCCAGGGCTGTGCTTTGGAATTCCTCTATTGGTGGGACACCTGAGGTAACAAACCTGAAAGGAGTCCTCCCATCCCACAGATTGACGAAAAACAATTGGGATTGGGCCAAATCCACAGAGAGCAAGATTCGTCCATGGCCCATGAGGCCTCCCCAACATTCCACGGCCATCGCTGATACAAAATCGAGACAAAAGCCTGAGCACGCGCCTCAGACTCGCTCATTCTTCATATCCTGAAGAGTTCTTCAGATAAGAACCTACATGGCACTCGAAGGCACCCAAAATAAATAGTCTAACCTGGGCACTAATGCACTGTCTGACAACCTGAGCCCGAACCTCGTGACCAACACCCAGACAGCTGACCGCACACTGAGCATTTCAGACCCGCCATGGCCTTAGGTCATCATCTCTTCCCTACCTCTGTTTTCAGGCTTCAGAACCTAGACCTTATCTCCAATCACTGCCCAGGGGTGACTGTGATGCAGAAATCAGAACTCTTCCTTACCCATGGCAAGAAACCTTGTGGTTGGCATGTTGTCCAACGTTCACTGTAGGAGAAAGCAGAATTCACCCTGAGGCCCCGCCCATTCTTGAGTGCGACGAGGCCATAAACACGCATTATGACCCACAGCGTGAGTCCTGTCCTCCAGTACGTCCTCTCAGTTGCTGGACCATTAGATGTCATAATGGGCTTCACATGTCCCTAGGCCCCAATTTTTAAACAGATTTCTGGTTGTCCAATCGCCCCTCCCCAGGGCTCTACTCTTGAATCCCTCATTTGGTGGTACACCAGAGGTGGAAAACAAAACAAAACACATCAACAACAACAGAACAACGGACTTATTCCATCCCACAGAATGACCCCAAACTCTTTGGACGGGGCCAAACTCCCAGAGAGTAAGACTCGTCCATTTCCCAGGAAGTCCCCCGGAAATTTCACGACCATGAGTGACATATATCCAGAGACAAAAAATTGAGCATGAGCCTCACACTCGCCCTTTTTTTCATATCCCGAAGAGTTCACCTCATGGTCTGTAGATCAGTCCTGCCATACCTATGACCCGAAACATAAGCCGAGTTTGTGTTTTCAGACAACTGTCCAAACAGCCCTGACCTACACACCCTACAGGCTCAGGCCCCTAGAGCCAAACCTGAAAAATGTGCTTTCCCTTTCCAAGGGAATTGTATGTGCCCATTCCAATGGCCACAACCCTACTAATAGGATAAACCTCCAAAGTCCCTGAGGCCATCCCAATATTGTGGCTTCCCAGGACAAACAGGGGCAATCTGGGCCCATCTGAGCACCTACCGGCACTCAGACCCATAGACTTATGTCCCCAGAGGTAAAAAGGTACGAACAGGCCCCTAGGCACCTATCGGATACATTTCATTGGTTTCCAGGCATCTCTCCTCAGAGGCCTGGGTTTCAATAAGAGCATATGTCTGTTTCTTGACTCACCCATAAAAACAAATCTCATCCACACCTGGGGAACTTGCACGATGGCGCCGTGTGAAACCTCTCTTTAGGAGAACCCTTCAGGGCCCCAGTTCCACCTCTTCATTTCAAGGTCTCCATAGACACAAAATCATATTAGGACACATCCATGGGAAAGTCCATTTCAACTCAGCCTCCTCGATTGCCCCCCAGATCCAGCAGATCTAAACTGTCTTGTTGCTTGGAGACAATTGGAATGCGAGGTGGGCTACCCAGCCAACCAACCTTAGACCCTGCTTGGTATCGTTGCCCTGGAGACAACCAACAGGTCTCAATTGTCCTGCAGAAGAATCTTTGCAGTTGGGAGCTTCTCACAACTAACATCGTGGAAAAACCCCCATGGCCTCGAGATCCATCCACCACTTCAAGAAGGCGATCGTCTGTTCTTCGCCCTGACTTCAGATGCACGAGATCTCGATTCAGGTCTGTAGATTGTGCCTGCCATATCCTCACCCAGAAACCTAGGCCTAGCTTGGGTTCTCAGACTTCCATTCTCAGACTATTGGCCCACAAGCCCTCTAGTTTGGCAATCCAGAACTACAATGCAGCACTCTGCCTGCCCTCCAGAAGAAAAACATTGCCCTCCGGGGCTTCCCAGAAACCCCAAATGAGGATCAACCTGCATGCCATTCGGCTGTACCCCAAATATATAGGCTGACCTGGGCACTAATGCCCTTTCTCACACATCCCCAGCCTGGAACTCCGGGCCCCACCCACACAGCTGGCCACACACTGAGCACATCGGACCCGCCATGGCCTTAGGTCGTCATCTCTTCTCAACCTCGGTTATCAGGCCTCAGAACCTAGACCTTATCTCCAATCACGGCCCGGGATTGAAAATGATGCAGAAATCAGAACTCTTTCACCATGGCAAGAAACCTTGTGGTTGGCATGTTGTCCAAGGTTCAGTGCAGTTAAAACGAGTGTGGCCCATGCTTGCGGGCCACATTGGTCACAAACACACATTGTGACACTCAGCCTGAGCCCAGTCCTAGGAAATGCCTCTCAGTGGCTGGATGGAGACAGCATATTGGGCTTGCCATGCCCCTAGGCCCCAATTTTTAACCATAGTTCGGGATGTCCCTCCACTCCCCCCAGGGCTCGATTTGAAATTCCTCTTTTGGTGGGACACCTGAGGTAACAAACCTGAAAGTAGTCCTCCGATCCCAAAAAATGATGAAAAACAATTGGGATCGGGCCAAATCCACAGAGAGCAATATTCGTCCATGGCCCATGAGGCCTCCCCAACATTCCACGGCCATCGCTGATACAAAATCCAGAGACAAAAGCCTGAGCACGTGCCTCAGACTCGCTCATTCTTCATATCGTGAAGAGTTCTTCAGATAAGAACCTACACGGCACTCAAAGGCACCCAAAATATATAGTCTAACCTGGGCACTAATGCACTGTCTGACAACCTGAGCCCGAACCTCGTGACCAACACCCAGACAGCTGACCGCACACTGAGCACATCAGACCCGCCATGGCCTTAGGTCATCATCTCTTCCCTACCTCAGTTTTCATGCTTCAGAACCTAGACCTTATCTCCAATCACTGCCCAGGGTGACTGTGATGCAGAAATTAGAACTTTTCCTTACCCATGGCAAGAAACCTTGTGGTTGGCATGTTGTCCAACGTTCAGTGTAGGAGAAACCAGCATTCACCCTGAGGCCCCGCCAATTCTTGGGTGCGACTAGGTCATAAACACGGATTGTGACCCTCAGCGTGAGTCCTGTCCTCTAGTACGTCCTCTCAGTGGCTGGAACATTAGATGTCATAATGGGCTTGACATGTCCCTAGGCCCCAATTTTTAACCAGAATTCTGGTTGTCCAGTCGCCCCTCCCCAGGGCTCTACACTGGAATTCCTCATTTGGTGGGACACCTGAGGTTGAAAAAAAAAAAAAAAACAAAACAAATCAACAACAAGACAGCAACGGACTTCTTCCATCCCACCGAATGACCCCAAACTCTTTGGACGGGGCCAAACTCCCAGAGAGTAACACTCGTCCATTTCCCAAGAAGTCACCCGGAAATTTCATGACCATGAGTGACAAGATATCCAGAGACAAAAACTTGAGCAAGAGCCTCACACTCGCCCTTTTTTCATATCCCGATGAGTTCTCCTCATGGTCTGTAGATCGGTTCTGCCATACCTATGACCCGAAACATCAGCTGATTTTGTGTTTTAAGACAACTGTCCAAACAGCCCTGGCCTACACACCCTACAGGCTCAGGTCCCTGGAGCCAAACCTGACGACTGTGCTTGGCCTCTTCAAGGGAATTGTATGTGCCCATTCCATTGGCCACAACCCGACTAATAGGATAAACCTCCAAAGTCCATGAAGCCATCCCAATATTTGGGGCTTCCCAGGACAAACACGGGCAATCTGGGCCCATCTGAGCACCTACCTGCACTCAGACCCGTAGACTGATGAACCCAGTGGTAAAAAGGAACGAACAGGCCCCTAGGCACCTATCGGATCCATTGCTTTGGTTTCCAGGCATCTCTCCTCAGAGGCCTGGATTTCAATAACGGCATATGACTGTTTCTTGACTCACCCATCAGGACTAATCTCATCTACACATGGGAAACTTGCACGATGGAGCTGTGAGAAAGCCTCTCATTAGGAGGACCCTTCAGGGCCCCAGTGCCACTGCTTCATTACAAAGTCTCCATAGACAAAAAATCATACTTGGACACATCCACGGGAGAGTCCATTTAAACTCAGCCTCCTCGGTTGCTCCCCCAGATCCAGCAGATCAAACCTGCCTTGTTGCTTGGAGACAATTGGAATGCGAGGTGGGCTACCGGCAATCCATCCTTAGAACCCCGCTCGAAATCATTGTCCTGGATCCAACCAATAGGTCTCAATTGTCCTGCAGAAGAATCTTTGCAGTTTGGAGCTTCTCACATCTCCCATTGTGGGCAAAACCCCATGGCCTCGTGATCTATCCCCTCTTCAAGAAGGGGCCATCAGGGAAAGAATGTACAAACTGAGCTATGGTCTGATCCTCGCCCTGAATTCAGATGCACAAGATCTCGATTCAGGTCTGTAGATAGTGCCTGCCATATCCTCACCCAGCAACCTCGGCCTAGCTTGGGTTCTCAGACTTCCGTTCTCAGACTACTGGCCCACAGACCCTCCAGTTTGGCAATCCAGAACTACCATGCAGCACGCTGCCTGCCCTCCAGAAGAAAAACATTGCCCTCTGGGGCTACCCAGAAACCGCAAATGAGGATCAACCTGCACGCCATCGTCTGTACCCCAAATATATAGGCTGACCTGGGTACTAATGCCCTTTCTGACACAGCCTGAGCCTCGAACTCCTGGCCCCACCGAGACAGCTGGCCGCACACTGATCACATCGGACCCGCCATGGCCTTAGTTCGTCATCTCTTCTCAACCTCGGTTTTCAGGCTTCAGAACCTAGACCTTATCTCCAATCACAGCTCGGGTTTGAAAATGATGCAGAAATAGGAAGTCTTTCCCCATGGCAAGGAACCTTGTGGTTGGCATGTTGTCCAAGGTTCAGTGTAGTTGAAACCAGTGTGGCCCATGAGTCCAAGCCCATGCTTGCGGGCCACATTGGTCACAAACTCACATTGTGACCCTCAGCCTGAGCCCAGTCCTAGGAAATGCCTCTCAGTGGCTGGATGGAGAGACAGCATATTGGGCTTGCCATGCCCCTAGGCCCTAATTTTTAACCATAGTTCGGGATGTCCCTCCACTCCCCCCAGGGCTCGATTTGAAATTCCTCTTTTGGTGGGACACCTGAGGTAACAAACCTGAAAGTAGTCCTCCGATCCCAAAAAATGACGAAAAACAATTGGGATCGGGCCAAATCCACAGAGAGCAAGATTCGTCCATGGCCCATGAGGCCTCCCCAACATTCCACGGCCATCGCTGATACAAAATCCAGAGACAAAAGCCTGAGCACGTGCCTCAGACTCGCTCATTCTTCATATCTTGAAGAGTTCTTCAGATAAGAACCTACACGGCACTCGAAGGCACCCAAAATATATAGTCTAACCTGGGCACTAATGCACTGTCTGACAACCTGAGCCCGAATCTCGTGACCAACACCCAGACAGCTGACCGCACACTGAGCACTTCAGACCCGCCATGGCCTTAGGTCATCATCTCTTCCCTACCTCAGGTTTCATGCTTCAGAACCTAGACCTTATCTCCAATCACTGCCCAGGGGTGACTGTGATGTAGAAATTAGAACTTTTCCTTACCCATGGCAAGAAACCTTGTGGTTGGCATGTTGTCCAACGTTCAGTGTAGGAAAAACCAGCATTCACCCTGAGGCCTCGCCAATTCTTGGGTGCCACTAGGTCATAAACACGCATTGTGACCTTCAGCGTGAGTCCTGTCCTCTAGTACGTCCTCTCAGTGGCTGGACCATTAGATGTCATAATGGGCTTGACATGTCCCTAGGCCCCAATTTTTAACCAGAATTCTGGTTGTCCAATCGCACCTCCCCAGGGATCTACTCTGGAATCCCTCATTTGGTGGGACACCTGAGGTTGAAAAACAACACAAAACAAATCAACAACAACAAAACAACGGACTTCTTCCATCCCACAGAATGACCCCAAAATCTTTGGACAGGGCCAAACCCCCTGAGAGTAGACTCGTCCATTTCCCACGAAGTCACCCGGAAATTTCATGACCATGAGTGACACATATCCAGATACAAAAACTTTAGCAAGAGCCTCACACTCGCCCTTCTTTCATATCCCGAGAGTTCTCCTCATGGTCTGTAGATCACTCCTGCCATACCTATGACCCGAAACATAAGCCGAGTTTGTGTTTTCAGACAACTGTCCAAACAGCCCTGGCCTACACACCCTACAGGCTCAGGTCCCTGGAGCCAACCTGACGACTGTGCTTGCCCTCTCCAAGGGAATTGTATGTGCCCACTCCAATGCGTACAACGCTACTAATAGGATAAACCTCCAAAGTCCATGAGGCAAACCCAATATTTGTGGCTTCCCAGGACAAACAGGGGCCATCTGTGCCCATCTGAGCACCTGCCAGCACTCAGACCCGTAGACTGATGTGCCCAGAGGTAAAAAGGAACGAACAGGCCCCTAGGCACCTATCGGATCCATTGCTTTGGTTTCCAGGCATCACTCCTCGGAGGCCTGGATTTCAATAACAGCATATGTCTGTTTCTTGACTCACCCATCAGAACAAATCTCATCTACACATGGGAAACTTGCATGATGGAGCTGTGTGAAAGCCTCTCTTTGGGAGAACCCTTCAGGTCCCCAGTGCCACCTCTTCATTCCAAGGTCTCCATTGACACAAAATCATATTAGGACACATCCACGGGAGAGTCCATTTCAGCTGAGCCTCCTCGGTTGCTCCCCCAGATCCAGCAGATCTAACCTGTCTTGTTGCTTGGAGACAATTGGAATGCGAGGTGGGCTACCCAGCCATCCATCCTTAGAACCCTGCTCGGAATCGTTATTCTGGAGCCTACCAACAGGTCTCAATTGACCTGCGGAAGAATCTTTGCAGTTGGGAGCTTCTCACAACTCCCATCTTGGAAAAACCCCCATGGCCTCGTGATCCACCCCCCCTTCAAGAAGAGGCCATCAGGGACAGACTGTCCAACCTGAACGATCGTCTGACCCTCGCCCTGACTTCAGATGCACGAGATCTTGATTCAGGTCTGTAGATTGTGCCTGCCATATCCTCACACAGAAACCGAGGCTTGGCTTGGGTTCTCAGACGTCCGTCCTCCGACTACTGGCCCACAAGCCCTCCAGTTTGGAAATCCAGAACTTCAATGCAGCACTCTGCCTGCCCTCCAGAAGAAAATCATTGCCTTCTGCGGCTACCCATTAACCTCAAATGAGGATCAACGGGACACGCCATTCGGCTGTACCCCAAATATATAGGCTGACCTGGGCACTAATGCCCTTTCTGACACAGCCTGAGCCTGGACCTCCTGGCCACACCCAGACAGCAGGCCGCACACTGAGCATATCGGACCCGCCATGGCCTTAGGTCGTCATCTCTTCTCAACCTCGATTTTCAGGCTTCAGAACCTAGACCTTATCTCCAATCACGGCCCGGGTTTGAAAATGATGCAGACATCAGAACTCTTTCACCATGGCAAGAAACCTTGTGGTTGGCACGTACTCCAAGGTTCAGTGTGGTTGAAACCAGTGTGGCCCATGAGGCCACGCCCATACTTGCGGGCCACATTGGTCACAAACACACATTGTGACCCTCAGCCTGAGCCCAGGTCTCAGGTAATGCCTCTCAGTGGCTGGATGGAGAGACAGCATATTGGGCTTGCCATGCCCCTAGGTCTCAATTTTAAACATAGTTCAGGTTGTCCCTTCAGTCTTCCCCAGGGCTCTACTTTGGAATTCCTCTTGGTGGGACACCTGAGGTAACAAACCTGAAAGGAGTCCTCCCATCCCATAGATTGACGAAAATCAATTGGTATCGGGCCAAGTCCACAGAGAGCAAGATTCGTCCATGGCCCATGAGGCCTCCCCAAAATTCCACGGCCATCGCTCATACAAAATCCAGAGACAAGCCTGAGCACGCGCTTCAGTCTCGCTCATTCTTCATATCCTGAAGAGTTCTTCAGATAAGAACTACATGGCACTCGAATGCACCCAAAATATATAGTCTAAACTGGGCACTAATGCACTGTCTGACAACCTGAGCCAGGACCTCGTGACCAACACCCAGACAGCTGACCGCACACTGAGCACATCAGACCCGCCATGGCCTTAGGTCATCATCTCTTCCCTACCTCAGTTTTCAGGCTTCAGAACGTAGACATTATCTCCAATTACTGCCCAGGGGTGACTGTGATGCAGAAATCAGAACTCTTCCTTACCCATGGCAAGAAACCTTGTGGTTGGCATGTTGTCCAACGTTCAGTGTAGGAGAAACCAGCATTCACCGTGAGGCCCCGCCCATTCTTGAGTGCCATGAGTGCATAAACACGCATTGTGACCCTCAGCGTGAGTCCTGTCCTCTAGTACGTCCTCTCAGTGGCTGGACCATTAGATGTCATAATGGGCTTGACATGTCCCTTGGCCCCAATTTTTAACCAGATTTCTGGTTGTCCAGTCGCCCCTCCCCAGGGCTCTACTCTGGATTCCCTCTTTTGGTGGGACACCTGAAGTTGAAAAACATAACAAAACTAATCAACAACAGAGCAACGGACCTCTTCCATCCCAAAGAATGACCCCAACTCTTTGGACAGGGCCAAACCCCCAGAGATTTAGATTCGTCCATTTCCCTTGAAGTCACCCGGAAATTTCACGACCATGAGTGACACGATATCCTGAGACAAAAACTTGAGCAGAGCCTCACACTCGCCCTTTTTTCATATCCCGAAGAGTTCTCCTCATGGTCTGTAGATCAGTCCTGCCATACCTATGACCCGAAACATAAGCCGAGTTTGTGTTTTCAGAGAACTGTCCAAACAGCCCTGGCCTACACACCCTACAGGCTCAGGCCCCTCCCGCCAAACCTGACCACTGTGCTTGCCACCTCCAAGGGAATTGTATCTGCCCATTCCAATGGCCACAACACTACTAAGAGTATAAACCTCCAAAGTCCCTGAGGCCATCCCAATATTTGTGGCTTCCCAGGACAAATGGGGCAATCTGGGTCCATCTGAGCTCCTACTGGCACTCAGACCCCTAGACTGATGTGTCCTGAGGTAAAAAGGAATGAACACGCCCCTAGGCACCTATCGTATCCATTGCTTTGTTTTCCAGGCATCTCTCCTCAGAGGCCTGGATTTCAATAACAGCATATGGCTGTTTCTTGACTCAGCCATCAGAACAAATCTCATCTACACAAGTGATACTTGCACGATGGAGCTATGTGAAAGCGTCTCTTTAGGAGAACCCTTCAGGGCCCCAGTGCCACCGCTTCATTCCATGGTATCTGTAGACACAAAATCATATTAGGACACATCCACGGGAGAGTCCCTTTCATCTTAGCCTCCTCGGTTGCTCCCCCAGATGCAGCAGATCTAACCTGTCTTGTTGCTTGGAGACAATTGGAATGCGAGGTGGGCTACCCCGCCATCCAATCTTAGAACGCTCTTCCGAATCATTGTCCTGGAGCCAACCAACAGATCTCATTTTCCTGCAGAAGAATGTTTGCAGTTGGGAGCTTCGCACAACTCCCATCGTGGCAAAACACACATGCACTCGTGATCCACCCCCCCTTCAAGAAGGGGCCATCAGGGACAGAATGTCCAACATGAACGATCGTCTGATCCTCGCCCTGACTTCAGATGCACGAGATCTCGATTCAGGTCTCACCCAGAAACCTAGGCATAGCTTGGTTTCTCAGACTTCCGTCCTCAGACTACTGGCCCACAAGCCCTCCAGTTTGGCAATCCAGAACTACAATGCAGCACTCCGCCTGCCCTCCAGAAGAAAAACATTGCCCTCGGGGTCTACCCAGAAACCCCAAATGAGGATCAACCTGCACGCCATTCGGCTGTACCCCAAATATATAGGCTGACCTGGGCACTAATGCCCTTTCTGACACAGCTTGATCCTGGACCTCCTGTCCCCAACCAGGCAGCTGGCCGCCCACTGAGCACATCGGACCCGTCATGGCCTTAGGTAGTCATCTCTTGTCAACCTCGGTTTTCAGGCTTCAGAACCTAGACCTTATCTCCAAACCAGGTTTGAAAATGATGCAGAAATCAGAACTCTTTCCCCATGGCCATGTTGTCTAAGGTTCAGTGTGGTTGAAACCAGTGTGGACCATGAAGCTCCGCCCATGCTTGCGGGACACATTGGTCACAAACACACATGGAGACCCGCAGCCTGAGCCCAGTCCTTTGTAAGGCCTCTCAGTGTCTGGATGGAGAGACAGCATATTGGGCTTGACATGCCCCTAAAAAAACCATAGTTCGGGTTTTCCCTTCACTCTTCCCCAGGGCTCTGCTTTGGAATTCCTCTTTTGGTGGGACACCCTAGGAAAAAAACCTGAAAGGAGTCCTCCCATCCCACAGATTGACGAAAAACAATTGGGATCGGGCCAAGTCCACAGAGAGCAATATTCGTCCATGGCCCATGAGGCCTCCACAACATTCCACGGCCATCGCTGATACAAAATCCAGAGACAAAAGCCTGAGCACGCGCTTCAGACTCGCTCATTCTTCATATCCTGAAGAGTTCTTCAGATAAGAACTTACACGGCACTCGAATGCACCCAAAATATATAGTCTAACTTGGGCACTAATGCACTATCTGACAACCTGAGCCCGGACCTCTTGAACAACACCCAGACAGCTGACCGCACACTGAGCACATCGGACCCGCCATGGCCTTAGGTCATCATCTCTTCCCTACCTCAGTTTTCAGGCTTCAGAACCTAGACATTATCTCCAATTACTGCCCAGGAGTGACTGTGATGCAGAAATCAGAACTCTTCCTTACCCATGGCAAGAAACCTTGTGGTTTGCATGTTGTCCAACGTTCAGTGTAGGAGAAACCAGCATTCACACTTAGGCCCCGCCCATTATCGAGGGCGAAAAGGGCATTACCACGCATTATGACACTCAGCGTGAATCCTGTCCTCTAGTACTTCTCTCAATGGCTGGACCATTAGATGTCATAATGGGCTTGACGTGTCCCGAGGCCGCAATATTTAACCAGATTTCTGGTGGACTAGTCTCCCCTCCCGAGGGCTCTACTCTGGAATCCCCCGTTTGGTGGAACACCTGAGGTTAAAAAACAAAACAAACAAATCAACAACAACAGAACAACGGACTTCTTCCATCCCACATAATGACCCCAAACTGTTGGACGGGGCTAAACCCCTAGAGAGTAAGACTTGTCCATCTCCCATGAAGTAACCCGGAAATTTCACGACCATGAGTGACACGATATCTAGAGACAAAAATTTGTGCAAGAGCCTCACACTCGCCCTTTTTTCATATCCCGAAGAGTTCTCCTCATGGTCTGTAGATCAGTCCTGCCATACCTATGACCCGAAACGTAAGCCGATTTTGTGTTTTCAGACAACTGTCCAAACAGCCCTGGCCTACACACCCTCCAGGCTCAGGCCCCTGGAGACAAACATGACGACTGTGCTTGCCCTCTCCAAGGGAATTGTATGTGCCCATTCCAATGGCCACAACCCTACTAAGAGGATAAACCTCCAAAGTCCCTAGGCCATCCCAATATTTGTGGCTTCCCAGGACAAACAGGGGCAATCTGGGCCCATCTGAGCACCTACCTGAACTCAGACCCGTAGACTGAGGTCCCCAGAGGTAAAAAGGAACGAACAGGCCCAGAGGCAACTATCGGATCCATTGGTTTGTCTTCAAGGCATCTCTCCTCAGAGGCCTGGATTTCAATAACATCATATGCCTGTTTCTTGACTCACCCATCAGAACAAATCTCATCTACACGTGGGAAACTTGCACGATGGGGCTGTGTGAAAGCCCCTCTTTAAGAGAACCCTTCAGGGCCCCAGTGCCACCGCTTCATTCCAAGGTCTCCATGGACACAAAATCATATTAGGACACATCCACAGGCGAATCTATTTCAACTCAGCCTCCTGGTTGCTCCCCCAGATCCAGAAGATCTAACCTGTCTTGTTGCTTGGAGACCATTGGAATGCGAGGTGGGCTACCCAGACATCCATCCATAGAACCCTGCTCGGAATCGTAGTCCTGGAGCCAACCAACAGGTCTCAATTGTCCTGCAGAAGAATCTTTGCAATTGGGATCTTCTCACAACTCCCATAGTGGGAAAACCCCCATGGCCTCGTGATACACCGCCCCTTCAAGAAGGTGCGATCAGTGACAGAATGTGCAACCTAAGCGATCGTCTGACCCTCGCCCTGACTTCAGACGCACGAGATCTCGATTCAGGTCTGTAGATTGTGCCTGTCATATCCTCAACCAGAATCCTAGGCCCAGCTTGGTTTCTCAGAATTCTCTCCTCAGACTACTGGCCCACAAGCCCTCCAGTTTGGCAATCCAGACTACAATGCAGCATTCTGCTTGCCCTCCAGAAGAAAAACATTGCCCTCCGGGGCTACCCAGAAACCCCTAATGAGGATCAATCTGCACGCCATTCGGCTATACCCCAAATATATAGGCTGATCTGGGCACTAATGCCCTTTCTGACACAGCCTGAGTCTGGACCTCCTGGGCCCACCCAGACAGCTGGCCGCACAATGATCACATCGGATCCGCCATTGCCTTAGGTCGTCATTTCTTCTCAACCTCGATTTTCAGGCTTCAGGACATAGACCTTATCTCCAATCACGGCCAACGTTGAAAATGATGCAGAAATCAGAACTCTTTCCCCATGGCAAGAAACCTTGTGGTTGGCATGTTGTCCAAGTTTCAGTGTACTTGAAACCAGTGTCGCCTATGAGGCCCCGCCCATGCTTGCGGGCCACATTGGTCACAAACACACATTGTGACCCTCAGCCTGAGCCCAGTCCTCAGGTAAGGCCTCTCAGTGGCTGGATGGAGAGACAGCATATTGGGCTTGCCATGCCCCTAGGCCCTAATTTTTAACCATAGTTCGGGTTGTGTCTTCACTCTTCCCCAGGGCTCTGCTTTGGAATTCCTCATTTGGTGGGACCCCTGAGGTAACAAACCTGAAAGGAGTCCTCCCATCCCACAGATTGACAAAAAACAATTGGGATCGGGCCAAATCCACAGAGAGCAAGATTCGTCCATGGCCCATGAGGCCTCCCCAACATTCCACGGCCATCGATGATACAAAATCCAGAGACAAAAGCCTGAGCACGTGCCTCAGACTCACGCATTCTACATATCCTGAAGAGTTCTTCAGAGAAGTACCTACACGGCACTCGAATGCACCCAAAATATATAGTCTAACCTGGGTACTAATGCACTGTCTGACATCCTGAGCCCGGACCTCGTGAACAACACCCAGACAGCTGACCGCACACTGAGCACATCAGTCCCGCCATGGCCTTAGGTCATCATCTCTTCCCTACCTCAGTTTTCAGGCTTCAGAACCTAGACCTTATCTCCAATCACTGCCCAGGGGTGACTGTGAGGCAGAACTCAGAACTCTTCCTTACCCATGGCAAGAAAACTTGTGGTTGGCATGTTGTCCAACGTTCAGTGTAGGAGAAACCAGCATTCACCCTGAGGCCCCGCCCATTCTTGAGTGCGACGAGGGCATAAACACGCATTGTGACCCTCAGCGTGAGTCCTGTCCTCTAGTACGGCCTCTCAGTGGCTGGACCATTAGATGTCATAATGGGCTTGACATGTCCCTAGGCCCCAATTTTTAACCAGATTTCTGGTTGTCCAATCGCCCCTCCCCAGGGCTCTATTCTGGAATCCCTTATATGGTGGGACACCTGAGGTTGAAAAACAAAACAAAACAAATCAACCACAATAGAACAACGGACTTCTTCCATCCCACATAATGACCCCAAACTTTTGAACGGGGCCAAACCCCAAGAGAGTAAGACTCGTCCATTTCCCATGAAGTCACCCGGAAATTTCACGACCATGAGTGACACGATATCCAAAGACAAAAACTTGAGCAAGAGCCTCACACTCGCCCTTTTTTCATATCCCGAAGAGTTCTCCTCGTTGTCTGTAGATCAGTCCTGCCATACCTATGACCCGAAACATAAGCCGATTTTATGTCTTCAGACAACTGTCCAAACAGCCCTGTCCTACACACCCTACAGGCTCAGGTCCCTGGAGCCAAACCTGACGACTGTGCTTGCCTTCCCCAAGGGAATTGTATGTGCCCATTCCAATGGCCACAATCCTACTAAGAGGATAATCCTCCAAATTCCCTAGGCCATCCCAATATTTGTGGCTTCCCAGGACAAACAGGGGCAATCTGGGCCCATCTGAGCACCTACCTGCACTCAGACCTGTACACTGATGTCCCTAGAGGTAAAAAGGAACGAACAGGCCCCTAGGCAACTATCGGATCCATTGCTTTGGCTTCCAGGCATCTCTCCTCAGAGGCCTGGATTTCAATAACAGCATATGCCTGTTTCTTGACTCACCCATCAGAACAAATCTCATCTACACATGGGAAACTTGCACGATCGGGCTGTGTGAAAGCCCCTCTTTAAGAGAACCCTTCAGGGCTCCAGAGACACCACTTCATTCCAAGGTCTCCATAGACACAAAATCATATTAGGAAACATCCACAGGAGAGACCATTTCAACTCAGCCTCCTCGGTTGCTCCCCCAGATCCAGCAGATCTAACCTGTCTTGTTGCTTGGAGACCATTGGAATGCGCGGTGGGCTACCCAGACATCCATCCTTAGAACCCTGCTCGGAATCGTTGTCCTGGAGCCAACTAACAGATCTCAATTGTCCTGCAGAAGAATCTTTGCAGTTGGGAGCTTCTCACAACTCCCATCGTGGGAAAACCCCCATGGCCTCGTGATCCACCCCCCCTTCAAGAAGGGGCCATCAGGGCAGAATGTCCAACCTGAGCGATCGTCTGATCCTCGCCCTGACTTCAGATGCTCGAGATCTCGATTCAGGTCTCACCCAGAAACCTAGGCCTAGCTTGGGTTCTCAGACTTCCGTCCTCAGACTCCTGGCCCACAAGCCCTCCAGTTTTGCAATCCAGAACTACAATGCAGCACTCTGCCTGTTCTTCTGAAGAAAAACATTGCCCTCTGGGCCTACCCAGAATCCCCAAATGAGGATGAACCTGCACGCCATTCGGCTGTACCCCAAATATATAGGCTGATATGGGCAGTAATGCCCTTTCTGACACAGCCTGAGCCTGGACATCCTGGCCCAACCCAGACAGCCGGCCGCACACTGAGCACAACGGACCCGCTATGGCCTTAGGTCGTCATCTCTTCTCAATCTCGGTTTTCAGGCTTCAGAACCTAGACCTTATCTCCAATCACGGCCCGGGTTTGAAAATGATGCAAAAATAAGAACGCTTTCCCCATGGCAAGATACCTCGTGTTTGGCATGTTGTCCAAGGTTCAGTGTACTTGAAACCAGTGTGGCCCATGAGGCCCCGCCCATGCTTGCGGGCCACATTGGTCACAAACACACATTAGAACCCATCCGCAGGAAATTCCATTTCAACTCAGCTCCCTTGGTTCCTCCCCCAGAGTGAGCAGACTGAACCTGTCTTGACTAGGAGACAATTGGAATGCGAGGCGGGCTGCCTAAGCATCCATCCTTAGAGATCTGCTCTGGCGTCGTTCCTTATGGGATGTCCTGGAGCCATCCAACAGGTCTCAAATGTCCAGCATAAGGAATCCTTGAGTTTTGGAGCATCTCACAACTCCCAACCTGGGAAAATCTAGATGGCTTTGTGATGCCCCCCCCCCATTTATGAAGGGGAAATCATGGACAGGAACTCCAACCTAAGCCAACGTCTGATCTTCACCCTGAATTCAGATGCACGAGATCTCGATGCAACTCTGCAGAGTGTGCTTTCCTTGCCCTCGCCCTGAAACCTATGACTAGCTTTTGTTCTCAGACTTCCGTCCTCACACTCCTGGCCCACAAGCCCTCACATTTGGAAATTCGGGACACAAAATGAAGCATTCTGCCTGCCTTACAGAAGAAAAATTTTGCCCTATGGAGTTTCTCACAAAACCCAAATGAGGATACACATACACGGCACTCGAATGTACCAAATTAGATAGTCTAACCTGGCCACTAATACACTGTCTGATACAGAGTGAGCCCGGACCTCCTGAACAAAACCGAGATATCTGACCGCACACTGAGAACATCACAACCGCCATGGTCTGAGCTCGTTATCTCTTCCCAACCTAACTTTTCAGGCTTCAGAACTTAGACCTTAACTCCAAGCCCTGACAAGGTTTGAATGTGATGCAGAAATCAGAACTCCTCCTTACCCAAGGCAAGAGCCTTGTGGTTGGCATGTTGTCCAATGATCAGTGTAGGAGAAACCAGCATTCACCGTGAGGCCCCGCCCATTCTTGAGTGCGACGAGGGCATAAACACGCATTGTGACCCTCAGCGTGAGTCCGGTCCTCTAGTACGTCCTCTCAGTAGCTGGACCATTAGATGTCATAATGGGCTTGACATGTCCCTAGGCCCCAATTTTTAACCAGATTTCTGGTTGTCCGGTCGCCCCTCTCCAGGGCTCTACTCTGGAATCCCTCATTTGGTGGGACACCTGACAGAACAACGGACTTCTTCCATCCCACAGAATGACCTCAAACTCTTTGGACAAGGCCAAACCCCAGAGAATAAGACTCGTCCATTTACCATGAAGTCACCCGGGAATTTCACGACCATGAGTGACACGATATCCAGAGACAAAAACTTGAGCGAAAGCCTCACACTCGCCCTTTTTTCATAACCTGAAGAGTTCTCCTCAAGGTCTGTAGATCAGTCCTGCCATACCTATGACCCAAAACATAAGCTGAGTTTGTGTTTTCAGACAACTGTCCAAACAGCCCTGGCCTAAACACCCTACAGGTTCAGGCCCCTAGAGCCAACCTGAGGACTGTACTTGCCCTCTCCAAGGGAATTCTGTGTGCCCATTCCAATGGCCACAACCCTACTAATAGATAAACCTCCAAAGTCCCTGAGGCCATCCCAATAGTGGTGGCTTCCCAGGACAAACAGGAGTAATCTGAGCCTATCTGAGATCCTACCTGCACTCAGACCCGTAGACTGATGTCCCCAGAGGTAAAAAGAAACGAAGAGGCCACTAGGCCCTAATCAGATCCATTGCTTTGGTTCCCAGGCATCTCTCCTGAGAGGCCTGGATTTCAATACCAGCTTATGGCTGTTTCTTGACTCACACATCAGTACAAATCTCATCTACACATGGGAAACTTGCACGTGGGAGCGATGTCAAAGCCTCTGTTTAGGAGAACCCTTCAGGGCCCCAGTGCCACCGCTTCATTCCAAGGTCTCCATAGACACAAAAACACATTAGGACCCATCCACAGGAGAGTCCATTTCAACTGAGCGTATTCGTTTCCTCCATTAGAACAAAACTCATCTACACATGGGAAAATTGCACGTGGGAGGTGTGTCAAAGCCTCTTTTTAGGAGAACCCTTCAGGGCCCCAGTGCCACCACTTCATTTCAAGGTCTCCATAGACACAAAATCATATTAGGACACATCCACGGGAGAGTCCAATTCAACTCAGCATATTCGGTTGCTCCGCGAGATCCAGCAGATCTAACTTGTCTTGTTGCTAGGAGACAACTGGAATGTGAGGTGGCCTATCCCGCCATCCATCCTTAAAACCCTGCTCAGAATCGTTGGCCTGGAGCCAACCAACAGGTCTAAATTGTCCTGCAGATGAATCTTTGCATTTGGGAGCTTCTCAGAACTCCCATCGTGAGAGAACCCCCATGGCCTCATCATCCCCCGCCCCTTCATAAAGGGGCCATCAGGGACATAAGGTCCAACCTGAGCGATCGTCTGATCCTCACCCTGACTTCAGATGCACGAGATCTCGGTTCAAGTCTGTAGATTGTGCCTGCCATGTCCTCACCCAGAAACCTAAGCCTAGCTTGTGTCCTCAGACTTCTGTCCACAGACTACTGGCTCACAAGCCCTCCAGTTTGGCAATCCAGAACTACAATGCAGCACTCTACCTGCCCTGCAGAAGAAACCCCAAATGATGATCAACCTGCACGACACTTGGATATACCCAAAATATATAGGATGACCTGGGCAATAATGCCCTTTCTGACACAGCCTGAGTCTGGACATCCTAGGCCCAGCCAGACAGCTGGCTACAAACTGAGAACATCAGACCCCCCATGGCCTTAGGTCGTTATCCCTTCCCAACCTCAGTTTTCAGGCTTCCGAACCTAGACCTTATCTCCAATAACTGCCCAGGTTAGAAAATGATCAAGAAATCAGAACTCCTTCCCATTGGCACAAAAACTTGTGGTTGGCTTGCTGTCCAACGTTCAGTGTAGTGGAAACTAGTGTGGCCCATGAAGCCCCGCCCATGCTTGAGGGCCACATCGGTCACAAACACACATTGTGACCCTCAGCCTTAGCCCAGTCCTCAGGTAAGGCCTCTCAGTGGCTGGATGAAGAGACAGCATGTTGGGCTTGCCATGGCCCTAGGCCCCAATTTGTAACCATAGTTCGTGTTGTCCCTTCACTATTCCCCAGGGCTCTGCTTTGGAACTCCTCTTTTGGTGGGACACCTGAGGTAACAACCCTGAAAGGAGTACTCAATCCAACAGAATGACGAAAAACAATTGGGATCGGGCCAAATCCAAAGAGAGGAAGATTCGTCCATTGCCCATGAGGCCTCCTCGACATTCCACGGCCATCGCTGATACAAAATCCAGAGACAAAAGCCTAAGAAAGTGCGTCAGACTCGCACTATCTTCATATCCTGTAGATGTCTTCTCATGGTTTGTAGATCGGGCCTGCCATACCTACGTCCCCAAACATAAGCTGAGTTTGTGTTTTCAGATTTCTGTCCTCAAAGTCCTGGGCCACACACCCTCCAGGCTGGGGACCCTGGAGCCCCACATTAGGACTGTGCCTACCCAATCCATGGAAATTCTGCCAATTCCATTGTCCTAAATCGTACATATTAGGAGAACCCTCCAAAGTCCCTGAGGCCATCCCAATAGTATAGGTCGCCAGGGACAAAAAAGGGCACTCTGACACCAGCTGAGCTTCTAACTCCACTCATACCCTAGAAGGATGTCCCCAGAGAAGAAGATTAAACCAGACAGGACCCTAGGCCAAAATCGGATCCATTGCTTTGGTTTACAGGCATGTATCCTCAAAACCCTGGATTCCAATACCAGCATTGGGGTTTTCCTGAGGCACCCATCAGAACAAACCTCGTCTCCACAAGGAAACTTGTGCATGGGAGCTATGTCAAAAGCTTAGGAGAATACTTCAGGGTGCCGGTGCCACCGCCCCATTCCAAGGCCCTCATGGACACAAACACACATTAGACCCATCCTCAGGAAAGTCCATTTCAACTCAGCCACCCCGGTTGCTCCCGCAGAGCCATCAGATCTAAACTGTCTTGTCGCTAGGAGACAATTGGAATGCGAGGCGGGCTTCCCAGGCATCCATCCTCGAACGTTGGTCTGGACTCATCCATATTGGATGCCCTGGAGCTGTCCAACAGGTCTCAATTGTCCCGCAGAAGGAATCCTAGGAGGGGGCATCCCACAACTCCCAACGTGGGAAAACCTCCACGGCCTCGAGATTTGGCTCCCTTCATGAAGGGGCCGTCATGAACAGAAAATCCAAGCTGAGCCAACGTTTGATCCTCGCTCTGACTTCAGATGCATGAGATATTGCTTCAGATTTTCAGGGGGTACATGCCGTGCCCTCACCCTGAAACCCAGGTCTAGCTGTCCCTAGGCCCCAATTTTAACCAGATTTCTGGTTGTCCATCGCCCCTCCCCAGGGCTCTACTCTGGAATCCCTCATTTGGTGGGACAGCTGAGTTTGAAAAACAAAACAAAACAAAACAACAACAAAAAACGGACTTCTTCCATCCCACAGAATGACCCCAAACTCTTTGGATTGGGCCAAACCCCCAGGGAGTAAGATTCGTCCATTTCCCATGACGTCACCCGGAAATTTCATGACCATGAATGGCACGATATCCAGAGATAAATACTTGAGCAAGAGCCTCGCACTCGCCCTTTTTTATATCCCGAAGAGTTCTCCTCATGGTCGGTAGATCATCCCTGCCATACCTATGACCCGGAACATAAGCCGAGTTTCTGTTTTCAGACAACTGTCCAAACAGCCCTGGCCTACACAGCCTACAGGCTTAGACCCCTGGAGCCAAGGTGAGGACTGTACTTGCCCTCTCCAAGGGAATTCTGTGTGCCCATTCCAATGGCCACAACGCTATTAATAGGATAAACCTCCAAAGTCCCTGAGGCCATCCCAATAGTGGTGGCTTCCCAGGAAAAAAAGGAGCAATCTGAGCCCGTCTGAGAATCTACCTGCACTCAGACTTGTAGACTGATATCCCCAGAGGTAAAAAGGAATGAACAGGCCCCTAGGTCCTAATCGGATCCATTGCTTTGGTGTCCAGGCATCTCTCCTCAGAGGACTGGATTTCAATACCATCATATGGCTGTTTCTTGACTCACCCATCAAAACAAATCTCATCTACACATGGGAAACTTGCACGTGGGAGCGATGTCAAAGCCTCTGTTTAGGAGAACCCTTCATGGCCCCAGTGCCACCGCGTCATTCCAAGGTATCCATAGACACAAAAACACATTAGGACCCATCCACAGGAGAGTCCATTTCAACTCAGCGTATTCGGTTGCTCCGCGAGATCCAGCATATCCAACTTGTCTTGTTGCTAGGAGACAATTGGAATGCGAGGTGCCCTACCCCGCGATCCATCCTTAGAACCCTGCTCGGAATCATTAGCCTGGAGCCAACCAACAGGTCTCAATTGTCCTACAGAAGAATCTTTGAAGTTGGGAGCTTCTCACAACTCCCATCGTGAGAAAACACCCATGGCCTCGTGATCCCTCCCCCCTTCATGAAGGGGCCCTCATGGACATAAGGTCCAACCTGAGCGATCCTCTGATCCTCACCCTGACATCAGATGCACGAGATCTCAGTTCAGGTCTGTAGATGTGCCTGCCATGTCCTCACCCAGAAACCTAAGCCTAGCTTGTGTCCTCAGACTTCCATACATAGACTAATGGCCCACAAGCCCTACAGTTTGGCAATCCAGAATTATAATGAGGCACTCTGCCTGCCCTCCAGAAGAAAAACATTGCCTTCTGGGGCTACCCAGATACCCCAAATGAAGATCAACCTGCACGCTACTTGGCTGTACCCAAAATATATAGGCTGATCTGCGCAATAATGCCCTTTCTGACAGAGGCTGAGCCTGGACCTCCTGGCCCCACCCATACAGCTGGCCGCTCACTGAGCACATCGGAGCAGCCATTGCCTTAGGTCGTTATCTCTTCCCAGCCTCGGTTTTCAGGATTTAGAACCTAGACCTTATCTCCAATCACGGCCCGGGTTTGAAAATGATGCAGAAATCAAAACTCCTTCCCAATGCAAGAAACCTTCTGGTAGGCTTGTTGTATAATGTTCAGTGTAGTGGATACCTGTGTGTCCGATGAGGCCCCGCCATTGCTCGCTGGCCACATAGGTGGCATACTCACATTGTGACCCTCAGCCTTAGCCCAGTCCTCAGGTAAGGCCTCTCAGTGGCTGGATGAAGAGTCAGCATATTGGGCTTGCCATGCCCCTAGGCCCCAATTGTTAACCATAGTTCGGGTTGTCCCTCCACTCTTCCCCAGGGCTCTGCTTTGGAACTCCTCTTTTGGTGGGACACCTGAGGTAACAACCCTGAAAGGAGTACTCCATCCAACAGATTGACGAAAAACAATTGGGATCGAGCCAAATCCTCAGAGAGCAAGATTCGTCCATGGCCCATGAGGCCTCCTCGACATTCCGAGGCCATCGCTGAAACAAAATGCAGAGACAAAAGCCTGACAAAGCGCCTCAGACTCGCACTATCTTCATATCCTGAAGATGTCTTCTCATGGTTTGTAGATCGGGCCTGCCATACCTACGTCCCCAAACATAAGCTGAGTTTGTGTTTTCAGACTTCTGTCCTCAAAGTCCTGGGCCACACACCATCCAGGCTGGGGACCCTGGAGCCACACATTAAGACTGTGCCTACCCAATCCATGGGAATTCTGCCAATTCCATTGTCCAAAATGCACAAATTAGGAAAAACCTCCAAAGTCCCTGAGGCCATCCCAATAGTATAGGTCGCCCGGGACAAAAAAGGTCAGTCTGTCACCAGCTGAGCATCTACCTCCACTCATTCCCTAGATGGATGTCCCCAGAGAAGAAGATTGAACCAGACAGGACCCTAGGCCAAAATCGGATCCATTGCTTTGGTTTACAGGCATGTATCCTCAAAACCCTGGATTCCAATACCAGCATTGGGGTTTTCCTGAGGCACCCATCAGAACAAACCTCGTCTGCACAAGGAAACTTGTGCATGGGAGCTATGTCAAAAGCTTAGGAGAATACTTCAGGGTCCCGGTGCCACCGCCCCATTCAAAGGCCCTCATGGACACAAACACACATTAGACCCATCCTCAGGAAAGTCCATTTCAACTCAGCCACCCCGGTTGCTCCCGCAGAGCCATCAGATCTAAACTGTCTTGTCGCTAGTAGACAATTGGAATGCGAGGCGGGCTTCCCAGGCATCCATCCTTGAACGTTGGTCTGGACTCATCCATATGGGATGTCCTGGAGCTGTCCAACAGGTCTCAATTGTCCCGCAGAAGGAATCCTAGGAGGGGGCATCCCACCACTCCCAACGTGGGAAAACCTCCACGGCCTCGAGATTCGGCTCCCTTTATGAAGCGGCCGTCATGAACAGAAAATTCCAAGCTGAGCCAACGTCTGATCCTCGCTCTGACTTCAGATGCATGAGATATTGCTTAGGATCTTCAGGGGGTACAATGCGTGACCTCGCCCTGAATCCTAAGTCTAGCTTGTGTTCTCAGACTTCCGTCCTCACACTCCTGGCCCCGAAGCCCACAAGTTTGGCAATTCCGGACCATCATTGCAGCTCTCTGCCTGCCCTCTAGAAAAAAAATATTGCCTAATGAGCTGCCCGGGCACATTAAATGAGAATAAACCTACACGGCACTCGAATGTACCCAAATTATATAGTCTAACCTGGGCAGTAATGCACTGTCTGACACAACCTGAGCCAGAACATCCTGAGCAACACCCAGACAGCTGACTTAACCCTGAGCCCATAAGACCCGCCGTGGCCTTAGGTCATCATCTCTTCCCTACCTACGTTTTCAGGCTTCAGAACCTAGACCTTATCTCCAATCACTGCCCAGGGGTGTGTGTGATGCAGAAATCAAAACTCCTCTTTATCCACGGCAAGAAACCTTGTGGTTGCCATGTGGTCCAATGTTCACTGTAGGAGAAACCAGCATTCACCCTGAGGTCCCGCCCATTCATGAGTGCGAATAGGACATAAACACGCATTGTGACCCTCAGCATGAGTCCTGTCCTCTAGTAAGTCCTCTCAGTGGCTAGACAATTAGATGCCATAATGGCTTGACATGTTCCTACTCCCCAAATTTAAAAAAGATTTCTGGTTGTCCAATCGCCCCTCCCCAGGGCTCTACTCTGGAATCCCTCATTTGGTGGGACAACTGAGTTTGGAAAACAAACCAAAACAAAACAACAACAACATAAAAAAGGACTTCTTCCATCCCACAGAATGACCCCAAACTCTTTGGACGAGGCCAAACCCCCAGAGAGTAAGACTCGCCCATTTCCCATGAAGTCACCCGGATATTTAATGACCATGAATTGAACGATATCCAGAGATAAACACTTGAGCAAGAGCCTCACACTCGCCCTTTTTTCATATACCGAAGATTTCTCCTCATGGTCGGTAGATCAGTCCAGCCATACCTATGACCCGAAACATAATCCGAGTTTGTGTTTTCAGACAACTGTCCAAACAGCCCAGGCCTACACACCCTACAGGCTCAGGCCCCTGGAGCCAACCTGAGGACTGTACTTGCCCTCTCCAAGGGAATTCTGTGTGCCCATTCCAATGGCCACAACCCTACTAATAGGATAAACCTCCAAAGTCCCTGAGGCGATCCCAATAGTGGTGGCTTCCCAGGAGAAAAAGGAGCAATCTGAGCCCATCTGAGAACCTGCCTGTACTCAGACTCATAGACTGATATCCCCAGAGGTAAAAAGGAACGAACAGGCCCCTAGGCCCTAATCGGATCCATTCCTTTGGTTTCCAGGCATCTTCCTCAGAGGCCTGGATTTCTGTACCAGCATATGGCTGTTTTTTGACTCACCCATTAGAACAAAACTCATCTACACATGGGAAAATTGCACGTGGGAGGTGTGTCAAAGCCTCTTTTTAGGAGAACCCTTCAGGGCCCCAGTGCCACCACTTCATTCCAAAGTCTCCATAGACACAAAATCATATTAGGACACATCCACGGGAGAGTCCAATTCAACTCAGCATATTCGGTTGCTCCGCGAGATCCAGCAGGTCTAACTTGTCTTGTTGCTAGGAGACAATTGGAATGTGAGGTGGCCTACCACGCCATCCATCCTTAGAACCCTGCTCGGAATCATTGGCCTGGAGCCAACCAACAGGTCTCAATTGTTCTGCAGAAGAATCTTTGCAGTTGTGAGCTTCTCTCAACTCCCATGGTGAGAAACCCCCATGGCCTCGTGATCCCCCCCCTTCATGAAGGGGACATCAGGGACATAAGTTCCAACCTGAGAAATAGTCTGATCCTCACCCTGACTTCAGATGCACAAGATCTCGATTTATATCTTCATATCCTGAAGATGTCTTCTCATGGTTTGTAGATCGAACCTGCCATACCTACGTCCCCAAACATAAGCTGAGTTTGTGTTTTCAGACTGTTCAGATTCGTTGTCCTGGAGCCAACCAACAGGTCTCAATTGTCCTGCAGAAGAATCTTTGCAGTTGGGAGCTTCTCACAACTCCCATCGTGCGAAAACCCCCATGGCCTCGTGATCCACCTCCCTTCAAGAAGGGGCCATCAGGGACAGAATGTCCAACCTGAGCGATCGTCTGATCCTCGCCCTGACTTCAGATGCAGGAGATCTTGATTCAGGTCTCATCTAGAAACCTAGGCCTAGCTTGGGTTCTCAGACTTCCGTCCTCAGACTACTGGCCCACAAGCCCTCCAGTTTTGCAATCCAGAACTACAATGCAGCACTCTGCCTGCCCTCCAGAAGAAAAATATTGCCCTCTGGGGCTACCCAGAAACCCCCAATGAGGATCAACCTGCACGGCATTCGGCTGTACCCCAAATATATAGGCTGACCTGGGCACTAATGCCCTTTCTGACACAGCCTGAGCCTGGACCTCCTGGCCCCACCCAGACAGCTGGCCGCACACTGAGCACATCGGACCCGCCATGGCCTTAGTTCGTCATCTCTTCTCAATCTTGGTTTTCAGGCTTCAGAACCTAGACCTTATCTCCAGTCACTGCCCGGGTTTGAAAATGATGCAGAAATCAGAACTCTTTCCCCATGGCAAGAAACCTTGTGGTTGGCATGTTGTGTAAGGTTCAGTGTAGTTGAAACCAGTGTGGATATGAGGACCCGCCCATGCTTGTGGGCCACATTGGTCACAAACACACATTGTGACCCTCAGCATGAGCCCAGTCCTCAGGTAAGGCCTCTCAGTGGCTGGATGGAGAGACAACATATTGGACTTGCCATGCCCCTAGGCCCCAATTTTTAACCATAGTTCGGGTTGTCCCTTCACACTTCCCCAGGGCTCTGCTTTGGAATTCCTCTTTTGGTGGGACACCTGAGGTAACAAACCTGAAAGGAGTCCTCCCATCCCACAGAATGACGAAAAACAATTGGGATCGGGCCAAATCCACAGAGAGCAAGATTCGTCCATGTCCCATGAGGCCTCCCCAACATTCCACGGCCATCGCTGATACAAAATCCAGAGACAAAAGCCTGAGCACGCGCCTCAGACTCGCTCATTCTTCATATCCTGAAGAGTTCTTCAGATAAGAACCTACTCGGCACTCGAATGCACCCAAAATATATAGTCTAACCTGGACACTGTCTGACAACCTGAGCCCGGACCTCGTGACCAACAAACAGACAGCTGACCACACACTGAGCACATCAGACCCGCCATGGCCTTAGGTCATCATCTCTTCCCTACCTCAGTTTTCAGGCTTCAGAACCTAGACCTTACCCTAAGTTTTCAGGCTTCAGAACCATGAACCTAACCCTAACCCTGACCCCTATCCTAAGCTTTATGCTAACCCTGACCTCAACGATGTCTAACCCTAAGCCTGACCCTAAGTCTTTCTTAACCCTAACCCTAACACTAACCTTGTCTAAACCCAGCTCTGTTCCCTCCAACAGGGACATCCCCTGCAACCAGGCCTCCCACGTGCTGGGAGGAGACTATATGGGGGTCACTGGATGGGCACTGCATTGAGTGGAGTGTGAGCCTTGAGCAGCATGGGGACCGGCAGCTCAGGGAGCTCTGGTGCAGCAGGAAGTTCGGTAAGGAGCCCCCAGGCAGTCGTGACCTCACTTCCCTGACGACAGAGCCCAAAGGAATTGGAACCCACGTATCCAGGCACCCCATTACAGAGAAAGCCCCCTGCCAAACTCATTTCTGGGCACATCCAAAAGGAAGCGACATGACATTATCCCTGACACTGACCCTAACCCGGTCTAACCCTAACCCTCAAACTACCTCTAAGCCTTACTCTAACCCCACTTTAACAATAATCCCGACCCTCTCCCTGACCCTGATCATAACCCTAACTCTGAACTTTGCCTATGTCAGACCTTAACCTTAAACCTGACCCTGGCCTTGACCTTAATACTGACCCTAACCCTGACTGTAAACCTAACTCTGACCCAATCCGTGAGCCTGAACAGATTAGTAACCCTAAAGTTAACCCTGATCCTGAACCTACCCTGACTGTGACCGTAACACTAACCGTGACCCTACTGTGAGCCTGACTCTAAACCTAACCATGAACCTAACCCTAACCCTGACCCCTACCCTAAGCCTTACGCTAACCCTGACCTCAACGACGTCTAACCCTAACCCTGACCCTAAGTCTTTCTTAACCCTAACCCTAACACTAACCTAGTCTAAGCCCAGCCTTGCTCCCTCCAGCGGGGACAACAGCTGCACCCAGGCTTCCCAGGGGCTAGGGGGAGGCTGTATGGGGGTCACTGGATGGGCACTGCGTTGAGTGGAGTGTGAGCCTTGAGCAGCTTGGGGACCGGTAGCTCAGGGAGCTCTGGTCGAGCAGGAAGTTCGGTATGGGGCCCCCAGGCAGTGGTGACCTCACTTCCCTGACGACAGAGCCCAACGGAATTGGAACCCACGTATCCAGGCACCCCATTACAAAGAAAACACCCCTGCCCAGCTCATTTCTAGGCACATCCTAAAGGAAGCGACACGTTCTTCTTCTGTACTGAAGCTGAGAGGATGCAGGGAGAAGAGAGCTCGCCCACCAGACACGTCCCTTCCCTGTCAGGTCATATCAGGTTTCCCCAACGCCTCAGGTCCTTTGGCTAATAAAATCAAAAGGTGACACCAGGGGGCTCAGAGTCAGAGAGTCCCACACCTTCTATTCGACTGGTGTAGCCCTATGTCTCCTCCCTGTCTCTCTCTCTCTGTGTGCGTGTGTGAGTGTTTTGCCACTGGGTTTATGTGTCTGTATGTAAAGAGGACCTGGCCATGCCATCGTGGATGGAGATGCCACAAGCAGGATCAGGCTGATGATGGGTTAGATGCCTGGTGGGCAAGTCATGTGTCCATGACCCAGGAGCGGGGCGAACCCTAACAGTAACCACTAACCGTGACCCTGACACTGACTCTGGGCCTGCCCCAAACCCTAACCCGAACCCTGACCCTGACACTGACGCTAAAATTGACCGTGATCCCGACCTGAACCCTTAATCTGAACCTGAGCATGACACTGACCTTGTCTGGATCCTGGACCTAAAACTAACTCTGGAATAACCTAGCTATGACTCATCCCTAACCGTGACCCTGACCCTGACCCTAAACCTAATACTGACCTTGAACTAACACTGACCCTAACTGAACCCTGTCCGTGACTATGTGCCTGACCCTAAAATTAACCCTAAGGTAAACCTAACCCTGACCCTTATACGGACCCTGAACCTAAACCGAACACTGACCCTGACCCTAACACTAACCCCTACGATAAAACAAACCCACACCCTGACCTTACGCAGCCTAACCCTAACCCTCACGTTAACACTACTTATAACTCTAACCCCAACCCCATCCCAAATTTTCCCCTAAACCTAACTGTGAACATGAACCGAACATAAAGCAAAGCCTGAACCTAAATCTGACCATGGCCCTGACTTTCACCTGACCCTGACCCTGACCCTAATCCTAACCATGACCTTTACATTGACCACTACATAACCCTGTCCCTGACCCGAATGTGGACTTTAACCAATACCTGATCCTGACGCTAAACCTGACACTGGCCCACACTTCACCCTGACCCTGTCCCAGGCCATGACCATCAACCTAACCCTGACCCTAACAGTGACCCTGATCCAAACCTAACACTAACCCTGAGACTGAATGTGAGCCTGACCCTAACTCTACCCCTAAACGTAACCCTAACCCTGACAGTACCACGGGTCCTCCGCCGATCCTATCACTGAACCTAACCCTAACACTATACTCTAACCCTAGCGCGGATCCTGACCCTAAACAATCTATCCCTAACCCTCAACCTAACTCTAACCCTAACACTAATCCTAAAATTTAACAATAACCCTTACCCTATACGTGCCTATGATCATAACCCTAACCCTGAACTTTGCCTCTACCAGACCCTGACCCTAAACCTAACCCTGGCCCTGACCCTAAACCTAACCATAACACTAACACTGACCACTACATAACCTTGTCCCTAACCCAAATGTGGACTTTGAACCAATACCTGATCCTGACCCTAAACCTGACACTGGCTCTAAACTTCACCCTGACCCTGACCCAGGCCATGATCATAAACATAACCCTGAGCCTAATAGTGATCCCGACCCTGACCTGAACACTCAACCTGAGCCTGGCTGTTAGCCTACCCTACTCTAACCGTAAATGTAACACTGACCCTGACACTAACGCGGGCCCTACCCCGAATCCTATTGCTGAAACTAACCCTAATACTAACCCCTAACCTACCAAGGACCCTGACCCTAACAAGTTCAAACCCTAACCATCAACCTAACGCTAACCCTAACACTAACGCTGAACTTTAACAATAACCCTGACCCTAGCTGACTATGATCATAACCCGAACCCTGAACTTTGCCTATACCAGACACTGACCCTAAACCTAACCCTGAACTTTGCTATTAGAGACCCTGATCCTAATCCTGACCCTGGCCCTGACCCTAAACCTAACCATGACCCTAACAATGACCACTACATAACCCTGTCCCTGACCCGAATGTGGACTTTAAAACCAATACCTGATCCTGACCGTAAACCTGACACTGGCCCTAGACTTCACCCTGACCCTGAGAAAGGCAAACCATAAACCTAACCCTGACCATAACAGTGACCCTGACCCTGACCCTAACAATCATGACCCTGAATGTGAGCCTGAACCTAACTCTAACCCTTAACATAACCCTGAATCTGACACTAACACGGGCCCTGACCCAAAACCTAACGCTGAACCTAACCCTAAAACTAACCCCTAACATTATCCCTGACTCTGACCCTAACCCGGTCTAACCCTAACCCTCAAACTACCTCTAAGCCTTACTCTAACCCCACTTTAACAATAATCCTGACCCTCTCCCTGACCCTGATCATAACCCTAACTCTGAACTTTGCCTATGTCAGACCTTAACCTTAAACCTGACCCTGGCCTTGACCTTAATACTGACCCTAACCCTGACTGTAAACCTAACTCTGACCCAATCCGTGAGCCTGAACAGATTAGTAACCCTAAAGCTAACCCTGATCCTGAACCTACTCATAAAACAGAACCTAAACATAAAGCTGACCTTACCATAACCATAAACCTAATCCTGACCCTGACCCTAACCCTGACACTAAACTAGTCCCAAACCTAACCCTGACCCTGACATGAACCTTGCCCCCAAAACAAAACTTGAACCTGACCCTAAATCTGACCATGACCCTGAACCTGACCCTTAACCTAACCGTCACCCTAACACTGACCCTGACCCTGACTCTGACAGTAATGGTAACCCTGACCCTATTGTGAGCCTGACCCTAAACCTAACCATGAACCTAACCCTAACCCTGACCCCTACCCTAACCCTAACACTAACCCTGACCCCAACGATGTCTCACCCTAACCCTAACCCTAAGTCTCTCGCTAACACTAACCCTAACCCTAACCCTAACCCTAACCTTAACTCGGTCTGAACCCATCTCTGTTCCCAGAAGCGGGGACAATAGTTGCATCCAGGACTCCCAGGGGCTGGGATTGGCTGTGTGGGGGTCACTGGATGAACAGGGCATGGAGTGGTGGGTGAGCCTTGAGCAGCTAGGGGATGGGCACGCTCAGGGTGCTCTGGTGGGAGCAGAAAGTTTGGTAAGGAGCCCCCATTCAATGGTGACCTCACTTCCCTGACGACAGAGCCCAACGGAATTAGAATCCACGTATCCAGGCACCCCATTACAGAGAAAACCCCCCTGCCCAGCTCATTTCTAGGCACATCCTAAAGGAAGCGACATGTTCTTCTGCTGTACTGAAGCCCTGAGGATGCAGGGAGAAGAGAGCTCACCCACCATACACGTCCCCTCACTGGCAGGTCATATCAGGCTTCCCCAACGCCTCAGGCCCTTTGGCAAATAAAATCAAAAGGTGACACCAGGGGGCTCAGAGTCAGAGAGTCCCACACCTTTTAATTGAGCGGTATAGCTCTAAGTCTCCTCCCCATGTGTGTGTGTGTGTGTGTGTGTGTGTGTGTGTGTGTGTGTGTGCCTCTGGGTGTCTGTGGCTCTGTGTGTAAAGAGGACCTGGCCATGCCATCGTGGGTGAAGATGTCCCAAGCAGGAGCAGGCTGATGAGGGGTTAGATGCCTGGTGGGCAGGTCATGTTTACATCCCAGTGTAATGCTGGCTAAGTGGGATCGGGTGTGGGGGGTCTACAGCCTTCTGCCCAGGGTTTTTCCTGAGAACCTAAAGGGAGGGGACAATGAACCAGGAGCGGGGAGAACCCTAACAGTAACCACTGACCCTGACCCTGAACTGTGAGCCTGCCCCAAACCCTAACCCGAGCCCTGACCCTGACCCTGACCCTAACCCTGACCGTGATCCTGACCTGAACCCTAAACCTAAACCTAAGCCTGATGCTGACCCTGATCCGGACCCTGAACCTAAACCTAAGTCTGAGATAACCTAACTATGACTCATCCCTAAACAGGACCCTGACCTGACCCTAATCCTAATCCTGACACTGACCTAACCCTGACCCTAACCCTAACCCTGACCCTGACTGTGTGCCTGACCCTAAACCTAAACCTAAAGGTAACCCTAACACTGACCCTAATATGGACCCTGTACCCAAACCGAACACTGACCCTGACCCTAACACTAAACCCTACCCTAAACCAAACCCTCAACCTGACCTTACCCTGTCTAACCCTAACCCTCACGATAACACTACTTCTAACTCTAACCCCAACCCCATCCCCAAACTTTTCCCCTAAACCTAACTGTGAACCTGAACCGAACATAAAGCAAAGACTGAACCTAAACCTGACCCTGGCCCTGACCTTCACCTGACCCTGACCCTGACCCTAATCCTAACCATGACCTTAACACTGACCACTACATAACCCTGTCCCTGACCCGAATGTGGACTTTAACCAATACCTGATCCTGACGCTAAACCTGACACTGGCCCTAAACTTCACCATGACCCTGACCCAGGCCATGACCATCAACCTAACCCTGACCCTAACAGTGACCCTGACCCAAACCTAACACTAACCCTGAGACTGAATGTGAGCCTGACCCTAACTCTACCCCTAAACGTAACCTTAACCCTGACACTACCACGGGTCCTCCGCTGATCCTATCGCTGAACCTAACCCTAACACTATACTCTAACCCTTCCTTGAACCCCCTGACCCTAAACATGTCTAACCCTAACCCTCAACCTAACTCTAACCCTAACACTAATCCTAAACTTTAACAATAACCCTTACCCTATACCTGCCTATGATCATAACCCTAACCCTGAACTTTGCCTCTACCAGACCCTGACCCTAAACCTGACCCTGGCCCTGACCCTAAACCTAACCATGACACTAACACTGACCACTACATAACCTTGTCCCTAACCCAAATGTGGACTTTGAACCAATACCTGATCCTGACCCTAAACCTGACACTGGCTCTAAACTTCACCCTGACCCTGACCCAGGCCATGATCATAAACCTAACCCTGAGCCTAATAGTGATCCCGACCCTGACCTGAACACTAAACCTGAGCCTGGCTGTTAGCCTACCCTACTCTAACCGTAAATGTAACACTGACCCTGACACTAACGCGGGCCCTACCCCGAATCCTATTTGCTGAAACTAACCCTAACACTAACCCCTAACCTACCACGGACCCTGACCCTAACAAGTTCAAACCCTAACCATCAACCTAACGCTAACCCTAACACTAACGCTGAACTTTAACAATAACCCTGACCCTAGCTGACTATGATCATAACCCGAACCCTGAACTTTGCCTATACCAGACACTGACCCTAAACCTAACCCTGAACTTTGCTATTAGAGACCCTGATCCTAATCCTGACCCTGGCCCTGACCCTAAACCTAACCATGACCCTAACAATGACCACTACATAACCCTGTCCCTGACCCGAATGTGGACTTTAAACCAATACCTGATCCTGACCGTAAACCTGACACTGGCCCTAGACTTCACCCTGACCCTGAGAAAGGCAAACCATAAACCTAACCCTGACCATAACAGTGACCCTGACCCTGACCCTAACAATCATGACCCTGAATGTGAGCCTGAACCTAACTCTAACCCTTAACATAACCCTGAATCTGACACTAACACGGGCCCTGACCCAAAACCTAACGCTGAACCTAACCCTAAACTAACCCCTAACATTATCCCTGACTCTGACCCTAACCCGGTCTAACCCTAACCCTCAAACTACCTCTAAGCCTCACTCTAACCCCACTTTAACAATAATCCTGACCCTCTCCCTGACCCTGATCATAACCCTAACTCTGAACTTTGCCTATGTCAGACCTTAACCTTAAACCTGACCCTGGCCTTGACCTTAATACTGACCCTAACCCTGACTGTAAACCTAACTCTGACCCAATCCGTGAGCCTGAACAGATTAGTAACCCTAAAGCTAACCCTGATCCTGAACCTACTCATAAAACAGAACCTAAACATAAAGCTGACCTTACCATAACCATAAACCTAATCCTGACCCTGACCCTAACCCTGACACTAAACTAGTCCCAAACCTAACCCTGACCCTGACATGAACCTTGCCCCCAAAACAAAACTTGAACCTGACCCTAAATCTGACCATGACCCTGAACCTGACCCTTAACCTAACCGTCACCCTAACACTGACCCTGACCCTGACTCTGACAGTAATGGTAACCCTGACCCTATTGTGAGCCTGACCCTAAACCTAACCATGAACCTAACCCTAACCCTGACCCCTACCCTAACCCTAACACTAACCCTGACCCCAACGATGTCTCACCCTAACCCTAACCCTAAGTCTCTCGCTAACCCTAACCCTAACCCTAACCCTAACCCTAACCTTAACTCGGTCTGAACCCATCTCTGTTCCCAGAAGCGGGGACAGTAGTTGCATCCAGGACTCCAGGGGCTGGGATTGGCTGTGTGGGGGGTCACTGGATGAACAGGGCATGGAGTGGTGGGTGAGCCTTGAGCAGCTAGGGGATGGGCACGCTCAGGGTGCTCTGGTGGGAGCAGAAAGTTTGGTAAGGAGCCCCCATTCAATGGTGACCTCACTTCCCTGACGACAGAGCCCAACGGAATTAGAATCCACGTATCCAGGCACCCCATTACAGAGAAAACCCCCCTGCCCAGCTCATTTCTAGGCACATCCTAAAGGAAGCGACATGTTCTTCTGCTGTACTGAAGCCCTGAGGATGCAGGGAGAAGAGAGCTCACCCACCATACACGTCCCCTCACTGGCAGGTCATATCAGGCTTCCCCAACGCCTCAGGCCCTTTGGCAAATAAAATCAAAAGGTGACACCAGGGGGCTCAGAGTCAGAGAGTCCCACACCTTTTAATTGAGCGGTATAGCTCTAAGTCTCCTCCCCATGTGTGTGTGTGTGTGTGTGTGTGTGTGTGTGTGTGTGTGTGTGCCTCTGGGTGTCTGTGGCTCTGTGTGTAAAGAGGACCTGGCCATGCCATCGTGGGTGAAGATGTCCCAAGCAGGAGCAGGCTGATGAGGGGTTAGATGCCTGGTGGGCAGGTCATGTTTACATCCCAGTGTAATGCTGGCTAAGTGGGATCGGGTGTGGGGTCTACAGCCTTCTGCCCAGGGTTTTTCCTGAGAACCTAAAGGGGAGGGGACAATGAACCAGGAGCGGGGAGAACCCTAACAGTAACCACTGACCCTGACCCTGAACTGTGAGCCTGCCCCAAACCCTAACCCGAGCCCTGACCCTGACCATGACCCTAACCCTGACCGTGATCCTGACCTGAACCCTAAACCTAAACCTAAGCCTGATGCTGACCCTGATCCGGACCCTGAACCTAAACCTAAGTCTGAGATAACCTAACTATGACTCATCCCTAAACAGGACCCTGACCTGACCCTAATCCTAATCCTGACACTGACCTAACCCTGACCCTAACCCTAACCCTGACCCTGACTGTGTGCCTGACCCTAAACCTAAACCTAAGGTAACCCTATCACTGACCCTAATATGGACCCTGTACCCAAACCGAACACTGACCCTGACCCTAACACTAAACCCTACCCTAAACCAAACCCTCAACCTGACCTTACCCTGTCTAACCCTAACCCTCACTATAACACTACTTCTAACTCTAACCCCAACCCCATCCCAAACTTTTCCCCTAAACCTAACTGTGAACCTGAACCGAACATAAAGCAAAGACTGAACCTAAACCTGACCCTGGCCCTAACCTTCACCTGACCCTGACCCTGACCCTAATCCTAACCATGACCTTAACACTGACCACTACATAACCCTGTCCCTGACCCGAATGTGGACTTTAACCAATACCTGATCCTGACGCTAAACCTGACACTGGCCCTAAACTTCACCATGACCCTGACCCAGGCCATGACCATCAACCTAACCCTGACCCTAACAGTGATCCTGACCCAAACCTAACACTAACCCTGAGACTGAATGTGAGCCTGACCCTAACTCTACCCCTAAACGTAACCTTAACCCTGACACTACCATGGGTCCTCCGCTGATCCTATCGCTGAACCTTACCCTAACACTATACTCTAACCCTTCCTTGAACCCTTGACCCTAAACATGTCTAACCCTAACCCTCAACCTAACTCTAACCCTAACACTAATCCTAAACTTTAACAATAACCCTTACCCTATACCTGCCTATGTTCATAACCCTAACCGTGAACTTTGCCTCTACCAGACCCTGACCCTAAACCTGACCCAGACCCCGACCCTAAACCTAACCATGACACTAACACTGAACACTATATAACCTTGTCACTAACCCAAATGTGGACTTTGAACCAATACCTGATCCTGACCCTAAACCTGACACTGGCTCTAAACTTCACCCTGACCCTGACCCAGGCCATGATCATAAACCTAACCCTGAGCCTAATAGTGATCCCGACCCTGACCTTAACACTAAACCTGAGCCTGGCTGTTAGCCTACCCTACTCTAACCGTAAATGTAACACTGACCCTGACAGTAACGCGGGCCCTACCCCGAATCCTATTGCTGAAACTAACCCTAACACTAACCCCTAACCTACCACGGACCCTGACCCTAACAAGTTCAAACCCTAACCATCAACCTAACGCTAACCCTAACACTAACGCTGAACTTTAAAAATAACCCTGACCCTAGCTGACTATGATCATAACCCGAACCCTGATCTTTGCCTATACCAGACACTGACCCAAAACCTAACCCTGAACTTTGCTATTAGGGACCCTGATCCTAATCCTGACCCTGACCCTGACCCTAATCCTAACCATGACCTTAACACTGACCACTACATAACCCTGTCCCTGACCCGAATGTGGACTTTAACCAATAACTGATCCTGTCGCTAAACCTGACACTGGCCCTAAACTTCACCATGACCCTGTCCCAGGCCATGACCATCAACCTAACCCTGACCCTAACAGTGACCCTGACCCAAACCTAACACTATCCCTGAGACTGAATGTGAGCCTGACCCTAACTCTACCCCTAAACGTAACCTTAACCCTGACACTACCACGGGTCTTCCGCTGATCCTATCGCTGAACCTAACACTAACACTATACTCTAGCCCTTCCTCGAACCCTGACCCTAAACATGTCTAACCCTAACCCTCAACCTAACTCTAACCCTAACACTAATCCTAAACTTTAACAATTACCCTTACCCTATACCTGCCTATGATCATAACCCTAACCCTGAACTTTGCCTCTACCAGACCCTGACCCTAAACCTGACCCTGGCCCTGACCCTAAACCTAACCATGACACTAACACTGACCACTACATAACCTTGTCCCTAACCCAAATGTGGACTTTGAAACAATACCTGATCCTGACCCTAAACCTGACACTGGCTCTAAACTTCACCCTGACCCTCACCCAGGCCATGATCATAAACCTAACCCTGAGCCTAATAGTGATCCTGACCCTGACCTGAACACTAAACCTGAGCCTGGCTGTTAGCCTACCCTACTCTAACCGTAAATGTAACACTGACCCTGACACTAACGCGGGCCCTACCCCGAATCCTATTGCTGAAACTAACCCTAACATTAACCCCTAACCTAGCACGGACCCTGACCCTAACAAGTTCAAACCCTAATCATCAACCTAACGCTAACCCTAACACTAACGCTGAACTTTAACAATAACCCTGACCCTAGCTGACTATGATCATAAACCGAACCCTGAACTTTGCCTATACCAGACACTTACCCTAAACCTAACCCTGAACTTTGCTATTAGAGACCCTGATCCTAATCTGACCCTGGCCCTGACCCTAAACCTAACCATGACCCTAACAATGACCACTACATAACCCTGTCCCTGACCCGAATGTGGACTTTAAACCAATACCTGATCCTGACCGTAAACCTGACACTGGCCCTAGACTTCACCCTGACCCTGAGAAAGGCAAACCATAAACCTAACCCTGACCATAACAGTGACCCTGACCCTGACCCTAACAATCATGACCCTGAATGTGAGCCTGAACCTAACTCTAACCCTTAACATAACCCTGAATCTGACACTAACACGGGCCCTGACCCAAAACCTAACGCTGAACCTAACCCTAAAACTAACCCCTAACATTATCCCTGACTCTGACCCTAACCCGGTCTAACCCTAACCCTCAAACTACCTCTAAGCCTTACTCTAACCCCACTTTAACAATAATCCTGACCCTCTCCCTGACCCTGATCATAACCCTAACTCTGAACTTTGCCTATGTCAGACCTTAACCTTAAACCTGACCCTTGCCTTGACCTTAATACTGACCCTAACCCTGACTGTAAACCTAACTCTGACCCAATCCGTGAGCCTGAACAGGTTAGTAACCCTAAAGCTAACCCTGATCCTGAACCTACTCATAAAACAGAACCTAAACATAAAGCTGACCTTACCATAACCATAAACCTAATCCTGACCCTGACCCTAACCCTGACACTAAACTAGTCCCAAACCTAACCCAGACCCTGACATGAACCTTGCCCCCAAAACAAAACTTGAACCTGACCCTAAATCTGACCATGACCCTGAACCAGACCCTTAACCTAACCGTCACCCTAACACTGACCCTGACCCTGACTCTGACAGTAATGGTAACCCTGACCCTATTGTGAGCCTGACCATAAACCTAACCATGAACCTAACCCTAACCCTGACCCCTACCCTAACACTAACACTAACCCTGACCCCAACGATGTCTCACCCTAACCCTAACCCTAAGTCTCTCGCAAACCCTAACCCTAACCCTAACCCTAACCCTAACCTTAACTCGGTCTGAACCCATCTCTGTTCCCAGAAGCGGGGACAGTAGTTGCATCCAAGACTCCCTGGGGCTGGGATTGGCTGTGTGGGGGTCACTGGATGAACAGGGCATGGAGTGGTGGGTGAGCCTTGAGCAGCTAGGGTATGGGCACGCTCAGGGTGCTCTGGTGGGAGCAGAAATTTTGGTAAGGTGCCCCCATTCAATGGTGACCTCAATTCCCTGACGACAGAGCCCAACGGAATTAGAATCCACGTATCCAGGCACCCCATTACAGAGAAAACCCCCCTGCCCAGCTCATTTCTAGGCACATCCTAAAGGAAGCGACATGTTCTTCTGCTGTACTGAAGCCCTGAGGATGCAGGGAGAAGAGAGCTCACCCACCATACACGTCCCCTCACTGGCAGGTCATATCAGGCTCCCCCAACGCCTCAGGCCCTTTGGCAAATAAAATCAAAAGGTGAAACCAGGGGGCTCAGAGTCAGAGAGTCCCACACCTTTTAATTGAGCGGTATAGCTCTAAGTCTCCTCCCCATGTGTGTGTGTGTGTGTGTGTGTGTGTGTGTGTGTGTGTGTGCCTCTGGGTGTCTGTGGCTCTGTGTGTAAAGAGGACCTGGCCATGCCATCGTGGGTGAAGATGTCCCAAGCAGGAGCAGGCTGATGAGGGTGTTAGATGCCTGGTGGGCAGGTCATGTTTACATCCCAGTGTAATGCTGGCTAAGTGGGATCGGGTGTGTGGGGTCTACAGCCTTCTGCCCAGGGTTTTTCCTGAGAACCTAAAGGGAGGGGACAATGAACCAGGAGCGGGGAGAACCCTAACAGTAACCACTGACCCTGACCCTGAACTGTGAGCCTGCCCCAAACCCTAACCCGAGCCCTGACCCTGACGCTGACCCTAACCCTGACCGTGATCCTGACCTGAACCCTAAAACTAAACCTAAGCCTGATGCTGACCCTGATCCGGACCCTGAACCTAAACCTAAGTCTGAGATAACCTAACTATGACTCATCCCTAAACAGGACCCTGACCTGACCCTAATCCTAATCCTGACACTGACCTAACCCTGACCCTAACCCTAACCCTGACCCTGACTGTGTGCCTGACCCTAAACCTAAACCCAAAGGGAACACTAACACTGACCCTAATATGGACCCTGTACCCAAAACGAACACTAACCCTGACCCTAACACTAAACCCTACCCTAAACAAAACCCTCAACCTGACCTTACCCTGTCTAACCCTAACCCTCACGATAACAATACTTCTAACTCTAACCCGAACCCCATCCCAAAATTTTCCCCTAAACCTAACTGTGAACCTGAACCGAACATAAAGCAAAGACTGAACCAAAATCTGACCCTGGCCCTGACCTTCACCTGACCCTGGCCCTGACCCTAATCCTAACCATGACCTTAACACTGACCACTACATAACCCTGTCCCTGACCCGAATGTGGACTTTAACCAATACCTGATCCTGACGCTAAACCTGACACTGGCCCTAAACTTCACCATGACCCTGACCAAGGCCATGACCATCAACCTAATCCTGACCCTAACAGTGACCCTGACCCAAACCTAACACTAACCCTGAGACTGAATGTGAGCCTGACCCTAACTCTACTCCTAAACGTAACCTTAACCCTGACACTACCACGGGTCCTCCGCTGATCCTATCGCTGAACCTAACCCTAACACTATACTCTAACCCTTCCTCGAACCCTTGACCATAAACATGTCTAACCCTAACCCTCAACCTAACTCTAACCCTAACACAAATCCTAAACTTTAAGAATAACCCTTACCCTATACCTGCCTATGATCATAACCCTAACCGTGAACTTTGCCTCTACCAGACCCTGACCCTAAATCTAACCCTGGCCCCGACACTAAACCTAAACATGACACTAACACTGACCACTACATAACCTTGTCCCTAACCCAAATGTGGACTTTGAACCAATACCTGATCCTGACCCTAAACCTGTCACTGGCTCTAAACTTCACCCTGACCCTGACCCAGGCCATGATCATAAACCTAACCCTGAGCCTAATAGTGATCCCGACCCTGACCTGAACACTGAACCTGAGCCTGGCTGTTAGCCTACCCTACTCTAACCGTAAATGTAACACTGACCCTGACACTAACGCGGGCCCTACCCCGAATCCTATTGCTGAAACTAACCCTAACACTAACCCCTAACCTACCACGGACCCTGACCCTAACAAGTTCAAACCCTAACCATCAACCTAACGCTAACCCTAACAGTAACGCTGAACTTTAACAATAACCCTGACCCTAGCTGACTATGATCATAACCCGAACCCTGAACTTTGCCTATACCAGACACTGACCCTAAACCTAACCCTGAACTTTGCTATTATTAGGACCCTGATCCTAATCCTGACCCTGGCCCTGACCCTAAACCTAACCATGACCCTAACAGTGACCACTACATAACCCTGTCCCTGACCCGAATGTGGACTTTAAACCAAAATACCTGATCCTGACCGTAAACCTGACACTGGCCCTAGACTTCACCCTGACCCTGAGAAAGGCAAACCATAAACCTAACCCTGACCATAACAGTGACCCTGACCCTGACCCTAACAATCATGACCCTGAATGTGAGCCTGAACCTAACTCTAACCCTTAACATAACCCTGAATCTGACACTAACACGGGCCCTGACCCAAAACCTAACGCTGAACCTAACCCTAAACTAACCCCTAACATTATCCCTGACTCTGACCCTAACCAGGTCTAACCCTAACCCTCAAACTACCTCTAAGCCTTACTCTAACCCCACTTTAACAATAATCCTGACCCTCTCCCTGACCCTGATCATAACCCTAACTCTGAACTTTGCCTATGTCAGACCTTAACCTTAAACCTGACCCTGGCCTTGACCTTAATACTGACCCTAACCCTGACTGTAAACCTAACTCTGACCCAATCCGTGAGCCTGAAGAGGTTAGTAACCCTAAAGCTAACCCTGATCCTGAACCTACTCATAAAACAGAACCTAAACATAAAGCTGACCTTACCATAACCGTAAACCTAATCCTGACCCTGACCCTAACCCTGACACTAAACTAGTCCCAAACCTAACCCAGACCCTGACATGAACCTTGCCCCCAAAACAAAACTTGAACCTGACCCTAAATCTGACCATGACCCTGAACCAGACCCTTAACCTAACCGTCACCCTAACACTGACCCTGACCCTGACTCTGACAGTAATGGTAACCCTGACCCTATTGTGAGCCTGACCCTAAACCTAACCATGAACCTAACCCTAACCCTGACCCCTACCCTAACCCTAACACTAACCCTGACCCCAACGATGTCTCACCCTAACCCTAACCCTAAGTCTCTCGCTAACCCTAACCCTAACCCTAACCCTAACCCTAACCTTAACTCGGTCTGAACCCATCTCTGTTCCCAGAAGCGGGGACAGTAGTTGCATCCAAGACTCCCAGGGGCTGGGATTGGCTGTGTGGGGGTCACTGGATGAACAGGGCATGGAGTGGTGGGTGAGCCTTGAGCAGCTAGGGGATGGGCACGCTCAGGGTGCTCTGGTGGGAGCAGAAATTTTGGTAAGGAGCCCCCATTCAATGGTGACCTCACTTTCCCTGACGACAGAGCCCAACGGAATTAGAATCCACGTATCCAGGCACCCCATTACAGAGAAAAAAACCCCCCTGCCCAGCTCATTTCTAGGCACATCCTAAAGGAAGCGACATGTTCTTCTGCTGTACTGAAGCCCTGAGGATGCAGGGAGGGAGAAGAGAGCTCACCCACCATACACGTCCCCTCACTGGCAGGTCATATCAGGCTTCCCCAACGCCTCAGGCCCTTTGGCAAATAAAATCAAAAGGTGAAACCAGGGGGCTCAGAGTCAGAGAGTCCCACACCTTTTAATTGAGCGGTATAGCTCTAAGTCTCCTCCCCATGTGTGTGTGTGTGTGTGTGTGTGTGTGTGTGTGTGTGTGCCTCTGGGTGTCTGTGGCTCTGTGTGTAAAGAGGACCTGGCCATGCCATCGTGGGTGAAGATGTCCCAAGCAGGAGCAGGCTGATGAGGGGTTAGATGCCTGGTGGGCAGGTCATGTTTACATCCCAGTGTAATGCTGGCTAAGTGGGATCGGGTGTGGGGTCTACAGCCTTCTGCCCAGGGTTTTTCCTGAGAACCTAAAGGGAGGGGACAATGAACCAGGAGCGGGGAGAACCCTAACAGTAACCACTGACCCTGACCCTGAACTGTGAGCCTGCCCCAAACCCTAACCCGAGCCCTGACCCTGACGCTGACCCTAACCCTGACCGTGATCCTGACCTGAACCCTAAAACTAAACCTAAGCCTGATGCTGACCCTGATCCGGACCCTGAACCTAAACCTAAGTCTGAGATAACCTAACTATGACTCATCCCTAAACAGGACCCTGACCTGACCCTAATCCTAATCCTGACACTGACCTAACCCTGACCCTAACCCTAACCCTGACCCTGACTGTGTGCCTGACCCTAAACCTAAACCCAAAGGGAACACTAACACTGACCCTAATATGGACCCTGTACCCAAAAGAACACTAACCCTGACCCTAACACTAAACCCTACCCTAAACAAAACCCTCAACCTGACCTTACCCTGTCTAACCCTAACCCTCACGATAACAATACTTCTAACTCTAACCCGAACCCCATCCCAAAATTTTCCCCTAAACCTAACTGTGAACCTGAACCGAACATAAAGCAAAGACTGAACCAAAATCTGACCCTGGCCCTGACCTTCACCTGACCCTGGCCCTGACCCTAATCCTAACCATGACCTTAACACTGACCACTACATAACCCTGTCCCTGACCCGAATGTGGACTTTAACCAATACCTGATCCTGACGCTAAACCTGACACTGGCCCTAAACTTCACCATGACCCTGACCAAGGCCATGACCATCAACCTAATCCTGACCCTAACAGTGACCCTGACCCAAACCTAACACTAACCCTGAGACTGAATGTGAGCCTGACCCTAACTCTACTCGTAAACGTAACCTTAACCCTGACACTACCACGGGTCCTCCGCTGATCCTATCGCTGAACCTAACCCTAACACTATACTCTAACCCTTCCTCGAACCCTTGACCCTAAACATGTCTAACCCTAACCCTCAACCTAACTCTAACCCTAACACTAATCCTAAACTTTAACAATAACCCTTACCCTATACCTGCCTATGATCATAACCCTAACCCTGAACTTTGCCTCTACCAAACCCTGACCCTAAACCTGACCCTGGCCCTGACCCTAAACCTAACCATGACACTAACACTGACCACTACATAACCTTGTCCCTAACCCAAATGTGGACTTTGAACCAATACCTGATCCTGACCCTAAACCTGTCACTGGCTCTAAACTTCACCCTGACCCTGACCCAGGCCATGATCATAAACCTAACCCTGAGCCTAATAGTGATCCCGACCCTGACCTGAACACTAAACCTGAGCCTGGCTGTTAGCCTACCCTACTCTAACCGTAAATGTAACACTGACCCTGACACTAACGCGGGCCCTACCCCGAATCCTATTGCTGAAACTAACCCTAACACTAACCCCTAACCTACCACGGACCCTGACCCTAACAAGTTCAAACCCTAACCATCAACCTAACGCTAACCCTAACAGTAACGCTGAACTTTAACAATAACCCTGACCCTAGCTGACTATGATCATAACCCGAACCCTGAACTTTGCCTATACCAGACACTGACCCTAAACCTAACCCTGAACTTTGCTATTAGGGACCCTGATCCTAATCCTGACCCTGGCCCTGACCCTAAACCTAACCATGACCCTAACAGTGACCACTACATAACCCTGTCCCTGACCCGAATGTGGACTTTAAACCAATACCTGATCCTGACCGTAAACCTGACACTGGCCCTAGACTTCACCCTGACCCTGAGAAAGGCAAACCATAAACCTAACCCTGACCATAACAGTGACCCTGACCCTGACCCTAACAATCATGACCCTGAATGTGAGCCTGAACCTAACTCTAACCCTTAACATAACCCTGAATCTGACACTAACACGGGCCCTGACCCAAAACCTAACGCTGAACCTAACCCTAAAACTAACCCCTAACATTATCCCTGACTCTGACCCTAACCCGGTCTAACCCTAACCCTCAAACTACCTCTAAGCCTTACTCTAACCCCACTTTAACAATAATCCTGACCCTCTCCCTGACCCTGATCATAACCCTAACTCTGAACTTTGCCTATGTCAGACCTTAACCTTAAACCTGACCCTGGCCTTGACCTTAATACTGACCCTAACCCTGACTGTAAACCTAACTCTGACCCAATCCGTGAGCCTGAACAGGTTAGTAACCCTAAAGCTAACCCTGATCCTGAACCTACTCATAAAACAGAACCTAAACATAAAGCTGACCTTACCATAACCGTAAACCTAATCCTGATCCTGACCCTAACCCTGACACTAAACTAGTCCCAAACCTAACCCAGACCCTGACATGAACCTTGCCCCCAAAACAAAACTTGAACCTGACCCTAAATCTGACCATGACCCTGAACCTGACCCTTAACCTAACCGTCACCCTAACACTGTCCCTGACCCTGACTCTGACAGTAATGGTAACCCTGACCCTATTGTGAGCCTGAGCTAAACCTTACCATGAACCTAACCCTAACCCTGACCCCTACCCTAACCCTAACACTAACCCTGACCCCAACGATGTCTCACCCTAACCCTAACCCTAAGTCTCTCGCTAACCCTAACCCTAACCCTAACCCTAACCCTAACCTTAACTCGGTCTGAACCCATCTCTGTTCCCAGAAGCGGGGACAGTAGTTGCATCCAGGACTCCCAGGGGCTGCGATTGGCTGTGTGGGGGTCACTGGATGAACAGGGCTTGGAGTGGTGGGTGAGCCTTGAGCAGCTAGGGGATGGGCACGCTCAGGGTGCTCTGGTGGGAGCAGAAAGTTTGGTAAGGAGCCCCCATTCAATGGTGACCTCACTTCCCTGACGACAGAGCCCAACGGAATTAGAATCCACGTATCCAGGCACCCCATTACAGAGAAAACCCCCCTGCCCAGCTCATTTCTAGGCACATCCTAAAGGAAGCGACATGTTCTTCTGCTGTACTGAAGCCCTGAGGATGCAGGGAGAAGAGAGCTCACCCACCAATACACGTCCCCTCACTGGCAGGTCATATCAGGCTTCCCCAACGCCTCAGGCCCTTTGGCAAATAAAATCAAAAGGTGACACCAGGGGGCTCAGAGTCAGAGAGTCCCACACACCTTTTAATTGAGCGGTATAGCTCTAAGTCTCCTCCCCATGTGTGTGTGTGTGTGTGTGTGTGTGTGTGTGTGTGTGTGGTGTGCCTCTGGGTGTCTGTGGCTCTGTGTGTAAAGAGGACCTGGCCATGCCATCGTGGGTGAAGATGTCCCAAGCAGGAGCAGGCTGATGAGGGGTTAGATGCCTGGTGGGCAGGTCATGTTTACATCCCAGTGTAATGCTGGCTAAGTGGGATCGGGGTGTGGGGTCTACAGCCTTCTGCCCAGGGTTTTTCCTGAGAACCTAAAGGGAGGGGACAATGAACCAGGAGCGGGGAGAACCCTAACAGTAACCACTGACCCTGACCCTGAACTGTGAGCCTGCCCCAAACCCTAACCCGAGCCCTGACCCTGACCCTGACCCTAACCCTGACCGTGATCCTGACCTGAACCCTAAACCTAAACCTAAGCCTGATGCTGACCCTGATCCAGACCCTGAACCTAAACCTAAGTCTGAGATAACCTAACTATGACTCATCCCTAAACAGGACCCTGACCTGACCCTAATCCTAATCCTGACACTGACCTAACCCTGACCCTAACCCTAACCTGACCCTGACTGTGTGCCTGACCCTAAACCTAAACCTAATGGTAACCCTAACACTGACCCTAATATGGACCCTGTACCCAATCCGAACACTGACCCTGACCCTAACACTAAACCCTACCCTAAACAAAACCCTCAACCTGACCTTATCCTGTCTAACCATAACCCTCACGATAACACTACTTCTAACTCTAACCCCAACCCCATCCCAAACTTTTCCCCTATACCTAACTGTGAACCTGAACCGAACATAAAGCAAAGACTGAACCTAAACCTGACCCTGGTCCTGACCTTCACCTGACCCTGACCCCGAACCTAATCCTAACCATGACCTTAACACTGACCACTACATAACCCTGTCCCTGACCCGAATGTGGACTTTAACCAATACCTGATCCTGACGCTAAACCTGACACTGGCCCTAAACTTCACCATGACCCTGTCCCAGGCCATGACCATCAACCTAACCCTGACCCTAACAGTGACCCTGACCCAAACCTAACACTAACCCTGAGACTGAATGTGAGCCTGACCCTAACTCTACCCCTAAACGTAACCTTAACCCTGACACTACCACGGGTCCTCCGCTGATCCTATCGCTGAACCTAACCCTAACACTATACTCTAACCCTTCCTCGAACCCTTGACCCTAAACATGTCTAAACCTAACCCTCAACCTATCTCTAACCCTAACTCTAATCCTAAACTTTAAGAATAACCCTTACCCTATACCTGCCTATGATCATAACCCTAACCCTGAACTTTGCCTCTACCAGACCCTGACCCTAAAACCTGACCCTGGCCCCGACCCTTTACCTAAACATGACACTAACACTGACCACTACATAACCTTGTCCCTAACCCAAATGTGGACTTTGAACCAATACCTGATCCTGACCCTAAACCTGACACTGGCTCTAAACTTCACGCTGACCCTGACCCAGGCCATGATCATAAACCTAACCCGGAGCCTAATAGTGATCCCGACCCTGACCTGAACACTACTAAACCTGAGCCTGGCTGTTAGCCTACCCTACTCTAACCGTAAATGTAACACTGACCCTGACACTAACGCGGGGCCTACCCCGAATCCTAATGCTGAAACTAACCCTAACCCTAACCCTAACCCTAACCCTAACCCTAACCCTAACCCCTAACCCTAAACCTAACCCTAACCCTAACCCTAACCCTAACCCTAACCCTAACCCTAACCCTAACCCTAACCCTAACCCTAATCCTAACCCTAACCCTAACCCTAACCCTAACCCTAACCCTAACCCTAACCCTAACCCTAACCCTAACCCTAACCCTAACCACTAACCCTAACCCTATTGCTTCTCGGCCTTTTGGCTAAGATCAAGTGTAGTATCTAACCCTAACCCTAACCCATGAGCAGAGAATTTTAGAGTTAAGTGACAACATTAGATGAAATTATTAGAATAATTGGGATTCCAGAAGAAGAAGAAAGAGAGAGGGGAGCAGAAAGTATATTAGGGGGAATTATTATATAGAATTTCCCTAATATGGCAAAGGGAACAAGCATCAAGGGATTCCCCCCAAATCAATAAGAATAGGTCCACACCCTGTCACCTAATAGTAAAATTTACAAGTCTTAGCAACAAAGAGAAAATCCTGAATGCCGCCCAGGAAAAGAAGTCTGTAACATACAATGGTAAAAATATTAGATTGGCAGTGGACTTACCCACAGAGACCTGGCAGTCCAGAAAGAACTTCAAAGCACTAAACGAGAAAAACATGCAGCCAAGAATACTATATCCAGCTAGGCTATCATTGAAAATAGAAGGAAAGATAAGAATCTTCCAGGACAAACAAAAACTGAATATGCAAAGAATTTGCAAACACCTAATCAGCTGTGCGGGATATATTGAAAGGGGTCCTCTAATCAAAGAGAGAACCTAAAAGTACTAGTTCAGAAAGGATCAGAGACAATACACAGTAACAGTCACCTTACAGGCAATACAATGGCACAAAATTCGTATCTCTCAATAGTTAACCTGAATCTAAATGGGCTAAATGCCCCAATCAAAAGACACAGGGTTTCAGAATGGATAAAAAAACAAAAGCCATCAATATGCTGTCTACAAGAAACTCAATTTAAACCCAAAGACATCTCCAGATTTAAAATGAGGAGGTGGAAAACAATTTACCATGCTAAGGAACATCAGAAGAAAGCTGGGGTGGCAATCCTTATAGGATATCAATTAGATTTTAAGCCAAAGACTATAATAAGAGACGAGGAAGGACACTATGTCATACTCAAAGGGTCTGTCCAACAAGAAGATCTAGCAATTCTAAATATCTATGCCCCTAACTTGGGAGCAGCCAACTATATAAACCAATTAATAGTAACAAAATCAAAGAACCACATTGACAATAATAAAATAATAGTAGGGGACGTTAACACTCCCCTCACTGAAATGGAAAGATCTTCCAGCAAAAGATCAACAAGGAAATAAAAGCCTTAAATGACAAAATGGACCAAATGGAAATAACAGATCTCTTCAGAACATTTCATCCCAAAGCAACAGAGTACACATTCTTCTTTAGCACACATGGAACAGTCTCCAGAATGGATCACATCCTGGGTCATAAATCATGTTTCAACTAGTATCAAAAGATTGGGATCGGGGCGGCTGGTTGGCTCAGTGGGCTAAGGCCTCTGCCTTCAGCTCAGGTCATGATCCCAGAGACCTGGGATTGAAACACTCATCAGGCTCTCTGCTCAGTGGGGAGCCTGCTTCCTCCTCTCTCTCTGCCTGCCTCTCTGCCTACTTGTGATCTCTGTCTGTCAAATAAATAAATAAATAAACTTAAAAAAAATTGGGATTATTCCCTGCATATTCTCAGACCACAATGCTCTGAAGCTAGAACTCAATCACAAGAGGAAATTTGGAAAGAACACAAATACATGGAGACTAAACAGCATCCTTCTAAGGAATGAATGGGCCAACCAGGAAATTAAAGAAGAATTGAAAAAATTCATGGAAACAAATGATAATGAAAACACAACAGTTCAAAATCTGTGGAACACAGCAAGGAAGTCCTGAGAGGAAAATATATAGTGATATACGCCTTTCTCAAGAAACAAGAAAGGTCTGAAATACAGAAAATAACCCTACACCTAAAGGAGCTGGAGAAAGAACAACAAAGGAAGCCTAAACCCAGCTTTTCTGCTAAGGTCAGGAACACATCAGCGATGTCCATTATCACCACTGCTATTCAACATAGTACTAGAAGTCCTAGCCTCAGCAATCAAACAACAAAAAGAAATTAAAGGCATCCAAATCAACAAAGAAGACAAACTATTACTCTTTGCAGATATATGACACTCTGTGTGGAAAACGCAAAAGGCTCCACTCCAAAAATGCTAGAACTTGTACAGGAGTTCTGTAAAGTGTCAGGATATAAAATCAATGCACAGAAATCGGTTGTATTTCTTTACAACAACAGCAAGACAGAAGAAAGAGAAATTAAGAAGTCAATCCCATTTACAATTGCACCCAAAACCGTAAAAATACCTAGGAATAAACCTAACCAAAGAGGCAAAGAATCTATACTCAGAAAACTATAAAGTACTCATGAAAGAAATTAAGGAAGACACAAAGGAATGGAAAAATGTTCTATGCTCCTGGATTGGAAGAACAAATATTGTGAAAATGTCTATTATACCTAAAGCAATCTGCACATTTAATGCCATCCTTACCAAATCCCATCCATTTCTTCAAAGAAATGGAAGAAATAATACTAAAATTTATATGGAACCAGAAAAGACCTCGAATAGCCAAAGGAATATTGAAAACGAAAGCCAAAGTTGGTGGCGTCACCATTCCGGCTTCAAGCTCTATTACAAAGCTGTCATCATCAAGACAGTATGGTACTGACACAAAAAAACAGACATACAGATCAGAGGAATAGAATAGAGAGCCCAGAAGTAGACTTCCGCTCTATAGTCAACTAATCTTCAACAAAGCAGGAAAGAATGTCCAATGGAAAAAAGACAGCCTCTTCAACAAATGGTGTTGGGAAAATTGGACAGTCACATGTAGAAAAATGAAATTTGACCATTTCCTTGCACCACACATGAAAATAGACTCAAAATGGATGAAGGACTGCAAGGTAAGAAAGGAATCCATCAAAGTCCTTGAGGAGAACACAGGCAAGAACCTCTTCAACCTCAGCTGCAGAAACTTCTTCCTAGGAACATCGCCAAAGACAAGGGAAGCAAGGGCAAAGATGAACTATAGGGATTTCATCAAGTGCAAAAGCTTTTTCACAGCAAAAGAAACAGTTAACAAAACCAAAAGAAAACTGACAGAATGGGAGAAGATATTTGCAAACCGCATATGAGATAAAGGGCTAGTATCCAAAATCTATAAAGAGCTTAGCAAACTCAACACCCAAAGAACAAATAATCCAATCAAGAAATGGGCAGAGGACATGAACCGACATTTCTGCAAAGAAGCCATCCAGATGGCCAGCGGACACATGAAGAAATGCTCCAAATCACTCGGCATCAGGGAATTACAAATCAAAACCACAATGAGATACCACCTCACACCAGTCAGAATGGCTAAAATCAACAAGCCAGGAACTGACATATGCTGGCAAGGATGCAAAGAAAGGGGAACCCTCCTACACTGTTGGTGGGATGCAAGCTGGTGCAATGACTCTGGAAAACATCATGGAATTTCCTCAAAAAGTTGAAAATAGAACTGCCCTATGACCCAACTTTTGCACTACAGGGTATTCACTCTAGAGATACAAGTCTAGTGATCCAAATGGGCATGTGTACCCGAATGTTTTTAGCAGCAATGTCCACAATAGCCAAACTATGGAAATAACCTAGATGCCCATCAACAGATGAATGGATAAAGAAGATGTGGCGCACACACACACACACACACACACACACACACACACACAGTGGAATAATATGCAGCCATCAAAAGAAATGAAATCTTGCCATTTGTGACAACATGGATGGAACTAGAGAGTATTATGCTTAGTGAAATAAGTCAATCAGAGAAAGACAGCTATCAAATGATCTCCCTGACATGAGGAAGTGGAGATGCAAAGTGGGGGTGGTTCAGTGTTAGGAAAATAATAAATGAAACATGATGGGATCGGGAGGGAGACAAACCATAAGTGACTCTTAATCTCACAAAATAAACAGGGTTTCTAGGGGGTGTCAGGAGACGGTGGTGGGGTTATGGACATCAGGGAGGGTATGTGCTATGGTGAGTGCTGTGAAGTGTGTAAACCTGGTGATTCACAGATCTGTACCCCTTGGGCTAAACTTACATTATATGTTTATAAAAAAAATTTTAAAAATAAAAAAAAATAAAAAATAAAACAAAATAAATAAAAAATCCACACATACACTACACTTGCACAGCACACTTCGATCAAAATATAATTCCTTGGTCTTTCTCATATGGGCACCCCTAAGTTACTCTTACTAATGAGAGATAACACAAGTTTAGTCATTATATATATATATATATATATAACCTTTTGTTTTTCTTTTTGACATTTGTATCTTGAAGACAGTGCCTACATTGCTTCTTTAAAATAACAATAATAATAATTCCATGGTCACATAAAAGTCTGTATCTTGGTAACCAGACAACATGGTTCTGGTTCAGATAAGGATGAAGACACAACCTCTTCCCAGGGAGCAAAGCCCACACCCTCATGGATGCTGACATGTCTCATGGGTGATGAGTTCCTTTGCTGCATGGAATTTTCTGAGTGCAAAGGATATAGGCACCCTTCAGGGTTCATTCTGTTTTCTTCATAAATTCCCCAGTTCAAGTCAATAGTGATTCACTGGGTCAGGTTTCAGAGACCAGGATGGTCCACCAGGTGAGCAGCAACCCCTATCTCCCCCACCCACTGTCAAGGAAGGCAGGGGCTTGTGTTCCACTGGGAGCATAATGAGCCACACCCAAAGCTCCTAAACAACCTACACTCCTCCTCTGTTTCTCCCCCTCACAAAGGGCACAGCACCCTGTTACAGCTCTGAGTCTGAGCTTTAATTAAAAAAAAAAAAGTTTCTACTATCAGAAAGTGGTTCACAGAAGAGAAAAACATGAGTCCCCATGAAGAGTTTTTTAATTACTCAAAAGATTGTTTTCCCATTGTTTAATTTAAACAGGAAATAAATACACACAGATCGCCCCTTCCACTAGCAGGTATGATTCACTGTGGTGAATTAAAGAGCAGGAAATAAGAATAATAGCCATTCTGATGACCCGCCATTTCCATAATCAAAGTTTTTTTTTTTAAGATTTTATTTATTTTTCAGAGAGAGAGAGGAGCGAGAGTGAGCACAAGTAGACAGAGAGGCAGGCAGAGGCAGAGGGAGAAGCAGGCTCCCTGCCGAGCAAGGAGCCCGATGTGGAACTCGATCCCAGGATGCTGGAATCATGACCTGAGCCGAAGGCAGCTGCTTAACCAACTGAGCCACCCAGGCATCCCTTCCATAATCAAAGATTTGAAACTTCACTGACATGCAAAGAAAGGAACACAAACTAACATCTCGTCCTGGCAGCACAGAGCAGTCAGAATTGGAGTGACAGGGTCAGAAAATGAGGTTGTGTGTGTTGGGTGATGCTGGTGGCACAGAAGAAGGTGTTCTGCCAGTTCTCCACCTGTGGCTCACTTGTCCTCATCCAGGAAACTGCTCACAGCTCTGACCTGTCACAACCATCACACGGGAGACGCAGCCACCCCCTGGAGCCAGTCCTGCCCACAACCTCTTGCATAATGCACTCAGCTCTACTCTGGGACCCCTGTCAGCTCTACTCAGACCTGGAATTCCCCTGTCTGCCAGAAAGCTCCAGGATTCCTTCTCCTTCTTCCAAAATTACACTGGCCCAAGGCTTTCATGAGAAATGCAGAATGCTACCTAATGAATGGTTAACACCTACTTTTGCCTTCTGTCATTTTCTCTCCACTTACCTCCTACCTGGTAAATGGTCACTAACCTACCAATGGAACCTGAATGTGCTCTGTGATCTGACACTTTCATTATAGCCTTCTGAGGACTCCTTGTGCAATAAAATACCATATCTCATGACAGGAGAGTTTAAAACTATTTCTGTAAAGATTTTATTTATTTATTTAAACTGAGATCACAAGCAGGCAGAGAGAAAGGGAAGCAGGCTCTCTGTGGGGCTCAATTCCAGGACTCTGAGATCATGACCTGATCTCTACCGAAGGCAGAGGCTTTAACACACTGAGCCACCCAGGAATCCTGTCGGAGGCAAGGATTAAAACTATTATTTACAGAACAATACAGCCAAATCATCTGATTTTAATTTGCTCTTCAATATACATTACAGTTTCTGTGTAAAAAGCCTTTCCATAGACATTAGCTGCCAGCAGATTCATAAGGAGGAAACAGAAACTCTGTGGTATAACCTGACTCACCTAAGGTCAGGGAAGCAGTTGCAGAACTCTCCCCAGGGCTCCTGACACCAAGCTCCTTGGAGCCAACAGCATGCATCTATCCATAAGAATTTCCAAAGTCTCTCCTTCTGATTTTACCATCAAAGAAACTGCAGAAAAATACAGCACGTCAAAGTATCTAGATGATGCATTTAGTTAAATTAGAAAACCAAGGTCAACTTTTAAACAGTAAATGGCTACTTTGAATAACTTTGAATTTTTGCTATACGTTAATTATAACTCTTCTGATGAAAAGACTGATAAATTAGGAAACATCACCTTTGACAAATGACAAGACATCATCCAAGTCTGTATCTGATGACAAAAAGCCACCCAACTCTAGACGTTGGCCACCTAACTATACCCTAGGCCCAACGGAATAAACCTTGTTAGATAAGGGATGAAATTGTATGTTAAAAACACACAACGAGCTGGGGCACCTGGGTGGCTCAGTGTGTTAAAGCCTCTGCCTTTGGCTCAGGTCATGATCCCAGGGTCCTGGGATCGAGCCCCACACGGGGGTCTCTGCTCTGCGGGGAGCCTGCTAACTCCTCTCTCTCTCTCTGCCTGCCTCTCTGCCTACTTGTGGTCTCTGTCTGTCAAATAAATAAATAAAATCTTTAAACACACACACACACACACACACGCACAAGGGGTAAATCTTATCACTCCTTTCCAATAAGTGATTTCCTCAGAAACAGATGTTCAGATGATATTTTGTAAGCAATAAATCAACAGATAAATGGGTATTCCCTGAAATGGTCTACCTGCAGGGAAACTGAGTAACTCTTGAACCAAATCCAGAATGCTGACAATGACTTAAGTTTTACTTCGTGGCTCAACTAGAGGAAAGAGAAAAGTCCAGGAGATTTTGAGTTAATGAGAAGTTTTACCTCTACTCCTGACATGGATGTGACATTGCGCCCACTGTATCCGCTGCTTTCTCTGAACATAAATGTCCTGTGACAAGCTGCATCACTGACCCAGATGCTGGTGTTCAAAACTTCAGGTTTTCTGGAGCCAGAGCAGAGAAATGCTGTCACGTGGGCACAAATAGGCATCTGCAATCTATGGCCTGCACATCTGTTTCAGTTCCTAGAAGAGAACTGAACACACTTGTTTTTTTTTTTTTTTTAAGATTTTATTTATTTATTTGACAGAGAGATTACAAGCAGTCCGGGAGGCAGACAAAGAGAGAAGAGGAAGCAGGCTCCCTGCTAATCAGAGAGCCCAATTTGAGGCTCGATTCTAGGACCGTGGGATCACAACCTCAGCGGAAGGCAGAGGCTTAACCCACTGAGACACCCAGGTGCCCCACACACACTTTTTTCTTAAGTAGTAATTATGTTCATCAAAAGTAGACTGATGACTCTGTCTTTGTTGGAAAAGTGAGATTACTCTTCCAAATGAACACCTCAACTCACCTGTTCCTTGTGCAACTTGAGTGGGGTCTGGTTTACTCCAGCTTCCAGGCGCCCAACTGGAGGACTCTCCTGCAGGATCCTGCAGCCTATGACCACCAACCCCAGGGCACGAGGCACAGTGTTGAAGATGGGGTACTACTCTAAGGTTTGTTGCCACCACACCTGTGCCTGGGAGAACAGGGACTTGGAGGACTCTCCTGCACAATCCTGACAGCCTATCGCCACCATCCATGAGGGAAACAGGGCACAATGATAAAATGGGTGGATGCCTCTGGGGCTGTTACCAACACACCTGTGCCTGGGGACAGAGAAAGGAACTTGGAGGACCACCTGCATGATCCTGACAGGCCATTACCATCATCTCCTAGGGATGCAGGGAACAATGCTGAAGTTGAGGGGTGGCTCTGAGGTTGGTGCTGCCATAATTGTGCCTGAACAGGGGGACCCTGCTGAAATGGAGGTGCTGCTCAAGGTCCATTACCTGCACTGTGTCAGAGACCGGTGCAACTCAATGACATGGGGACTGTGTGCCATCCTTACATCCACTTTTCCTGGAGAACACTGGGAAACCTGAAATGTCCACAACTCACCCCACAAAACCTGGAGTGAGTGGGCGCCCTAGAGTTCAGGGATCTTGGGGATACGGTCAATTAACGGATATAGGGCAGAAGATACTTTCAAGGGAAAAAGGAGAACTCATTTGAGTTCCCAGGATTAGCTCATTCCATGCCCCCTTCCCATATCCCAACCTCCCACGTGGGGCTCAACCTACCCCCCAGGTCCCTACCCTGGTCCACAGTGTCTATTCACCCACGAGGGAACCCCCACAGGTCAATCTCTCCTTCTCCTACCTCACTGCTGCATCCTGGGCAGCTGGGGCCTACCCACAGAAAGTTAGCTCCACCCCCACAGGATGATTGGTAAGGGAGGGTGGTGCCCCACGCCCATTGGTTGCTGTGACTGCCTGCATCCAGCCACTGGAACTTATACTGGTGCCTTCCTGTATATGCAGGTGGTCCTAGAGTCCCTTCCCACCTGTACAGCTGACTGGGACACACAGACATGGGAGGAGTTTGGAGCAGGGCCCCCTCACACAGGGCCCATTCCCCACATCCCTCTAGCTGCAGACCACCCTCAGAGCCTTGCCCCTTCCATTCCTGCACCAACACTACCTGAGGAGCTGTGCCTGGCTCCTGAACAGGTCAGCTGTTCTCAGACCTTCTGAGGCTTGGGCTTCAGGAAATGCAATGGTTTCCCACATTTCCAAGACAATTTTAAGACCCAAATAGTAATGCTCCAAGTGGGAAGAACTCTCACCCCTAGAGTGGGCAGTACTTCTTAGACCTTCAACGCACCCTCTAGGATGAGCCATTTGTGCTGCTATATATATATATATACACATGTGCATGCTTCTGCAGGGAAGCTCCAGGATGAATGAGAACAACCGCCCTTCTATGCTGTTGGAGTTGTAAACCAGGAATACTCTTCACTTCAAAAGAAAACATATTGCTATTATTGACACTAAATGACAAACTCTTTTAAACAATTTAGAGAGAAAGGAAGAGAGTTTTATTCAAACCCAAGTCAAGACAGCTGCCTGGGAGACACAATCTTCACAAAAAAGGGAGAGCCCATGGCACCTGGGTAGCTCAGTCTTTACGTGTCTTCCTTCAGCTCAGGTCATGATCCCAGGGTCCTGGAATCAAGCCCTGCATTGAGCTCCACATCAGGCTCCCTGCTCAGTGGTAACCTGATTCTCCCTCTCCCTTGGCTTGTGTGCACTCTCTTTCTCTCTCTTAAATAAATAAATAAAATCTTAAAGAAAAGGAGGACTCCAGGGAAGGGGCATTTGGGGAAAATTTCTATATTCTGTTTTGTTTGTACACATCATCATGAGGAAGAACATTCCAGAACTTTTTCAAATGTTTTCAGTTTGTTCAAATCAGTATGACTTTAATCTTATGGGAGCAGGAGAGGTTCTTCTGTTTTTTCTTATCTTTATGTTTGCAATGGCAGTCTTTAGTGATCTTTTTCTTCTCAAAGCAAATGTGAAACATGTGCTTAGGACAGAAAGAGGGCCTATGCACTGAGGTTTTTCCCCATCATTTTGAGCTTGGTAAAATGTTAAGGGATAGCTTCCCTGGGAGCCCAGGACCTGGCCCCATAGATGGTCAAAGATAAAAATTCCCTTTATCATTCTAAGTACTTCTGAAGGGAAGAACTTGAGACAAAAGCATCTTTAACAATAGTACCAAGAAATCAAAATGATGTCTACAGAAGTTTACCTGTTCCATGGTCAACACAGATAACAGAAATGTTCACAGACGCGGGGCTTCTCCCATTCTCCTGCCCAAATCTCTGAAGCACACAGATAATTTAAAGTCAGAATTTTAAGCTCTCTGGCACCATTCCCTTGTACTATAGAACAAAACAGCATAGCTCATTGTCACAACACTAGTATTGACATGAAGTGTCCCTAAAGTTGGGTACTATGTCTAAGTTCTTTCCTTGCAGATTTTGACTAATGTAAGTCATAGTCATACCATATAAACACTATGGTGGTTGGTAATAAGTAACCGTAGGTAAAGGAATAGTTCAGCAATGTTTACAAGCATTGTCTCCCTTTGTAGAAGACGGTGAGCTGAGTGTTTTTAAATACTATCTCAGATCTGTCTTATAGAACATTCTGAACATACCAGAGTGTTAATTAATTTTAAAAAGGTAATTTCAGTGACTTTAATATCAGAAAAGTATTATAATGTCTGTATTCTTAAAGATCTTTGAGTATCTTACTGGAGGTCCTCCACTGAGATAATTATCTTAATGATCATGATGGGCAGAGGTTAAAAGCCAGATGAATCTGTTCCAGTTGGCCATGCAAGAAAACCCTGAGACTTGAGATGTTTTCAGATTGAGAAGACCACATGGATAGGAGGGAAATAGTACCATGTATGGAATAACAAGGGGTTTTGAATCAGTTTGGGGATGCCATTTAGGTTTCTGACACTAAAATTCACTCTTACTGGAGTCATCTCTAAGCCCCTATCTAACCACCTAGAAAATGTGCCTACTAAAATACCTACATCACAGTTTAGAAGTTTATGAGGGACAATTCCACAAAGAGCCACTGTTATGGCTCTCAAGAGCAGGTGCTCAGGAAGCCATGATTACTATTTGGGTTTCTTTCTTTCTTGCTTGCTTCTTTCTTTCTTTCTTTCTTTCCTTCTTTTTTCAGAAAAAGAAGACATGTTGAAATCATATTTCTAATAGATTACTCAAGATGATTTTCAAATCTTAAGAAGGTCAAGAAGCTGCGATTTATTTCACTCAGAAATCATGTTGTTGGACTGGTGAGAACAATACAATAGCGCCATCATCAATAGGGGTGTGAAGCTTCCCATCTCCATATGACCATGTGGTCCCCACTAGCTCAGGGCCACCAGAAAGGGCATCTGGGGAGGGGGGCACAGGCCAAGGCTGCCAGGTATGGCTGAAGCAGGAAGAACTCTGACTTAAGGCTTAAATCCTGCCTACCTTATTTATACTGCTCTTCAGAGATAGAGTGTCATTGTGAGCTCTGATGTAAGAATGGTTGAGAATCTCCATTGTGATTCCCACTCTGACCCTTAGTATCTGTAGTAAAGTCATATTAAACTTTTTTAATTTTATTTTTTGAGTGTTCCAAGATTCATTGTTTATGCACCATACCTAGTGCTCCATGTAATACATGCCCTCCTTAATACCCACTACCAGGCTCACCCATCCCCCCACTCCCCTCCCCTCCAAAACCCTAAGTTTATTTCTCAGAGTCCACACTCTCTCATGGTTCATCTCCCCGTCCGATTTATCCCAATTCACATTTCCTTTCCTTCTCCGAATGTCCTCCGTGATATTCCTTATGTTACACAAGTAAGTGAAACCATATAATAATTGACTTTCTCTGCTTGACTTATTTCACTCAGCTTAATCTCCTCCTGTCCCATCTATGTTAATATAAAAGTTGGGTATTCAGAGGGACAAGATGGCAGGGAAGTAAGAGGAGGCGCCTTTTCAGCCCTTACACCAAAGTGAGCTGATTACCTACCAAAGAACGCCGATCACCCATGAAATCAGCCTAAGATCAGAATTATACACGTTGGATCTCTACTGGGGCAGAAGGCACCAGTGGGCAAGTAAAGCAGAGTGGGAATGGCGACTGATATCAGAAGATAAACAAAAGGAGGAGGGAGCCACCAAAGGTGATTGGTTGGAAAGTAATACCCCAATACGAGCAAGAGTGCCCTGCTTCTGGGGACCAGCATTAACTTGGAGACTGGTTGAAAGCACTCCAAAAGAGCAAAGGATCGTGGGGGGAAATTGTGGGAATCGGGGCAGCTAGGGACAGGGGCTTAAGTCCCAAGTCCCAGGAGAGCCTCCCTGATCACCATGACAGCATGGGACTGGCATAAAAACAGACCCATATACCAGTGGAACACAGTAGACAGCTCAGATATGGACCATCAATTCCATGGCCAAATAATCTTCAAGAAAGCAGGAAAAAATATACAGTGGAAAAAAGACAGTCTCTTCAATAAATGTTGCAGGGGAAACTGGGCAGCTCTATTTAGAAGAATGAAAATCGACCAGCCTCTTACACCATACACAAAGATAAACTCATAATGGATAAAAGACTTCAACGTGAGACAGGAATCCATCAGAATCCTAGAGGAGAACATAGGCAGCATCTCTTCAATATCAGCCACAGTGACTTCTATCAAGACATGCCTCCAAACCAAAGGAAAAAAAAAAGCCAAAATAAACTTCTGGAACTCACCAAAATCAAAAGATTCTGCACTGCATAGGAAACAATAAAGAAAGAAAAGTGGCAACCCATGGAATAAGATAAGATATTGGCAAATGACAGGACAGACAAAAGGTTGATATCAAGGATCTATGAAGAACTCCTCAAACTCAACACAAACAAAATAGATAATCATATCAAAAAATGGGCAGAAGACATGAAAAGACACTTCTTCAATGAAGACATAAAAATGGCTACCAGACACCTGAAAAAATCTTCGTCATCACTAGGTATCAGGGAGATTCAAATGAAAACCACATTAAGATGTCACTTTACACCAGTTAGAATGGCCTAAATTAGCAATACGGGAAACAACATGTGTTGGAGAGGATGTGGAGAAAGGGGAATCCTCTTACACTGTGGGTGGGAATGCCAGTTGGTGCAGTCTCTTTGGAGAACAGTGTAGAGATTCCTCAAATGGTAAAAGATCCCAGCCTTTGCTTTGAAATCAGGAACATGACAAGGACACCCACTCTCACAACCCTTGTTCAACATAGGCTGTGAAGTTCGGCAACAGCAATCAGACAACAAAGAGAAATAAAAGGTATCCAAGTTGGCAACGAAGAAATCAAACTTTCTCTCCTCAAGCATGACATAATCGTTATGGAAATCCCCAAAGACTCCACCCCCAATCTATCAGACCTCAAATAGCAATTCAAGAATGTGGCAGGATACAAAATCATGATTCAGAAATCAGTGGCTTTCTTCTAGATTATCAATGAAAATACAGAAAGGGAAATTAGAGAATCAATGCCATTTACTACAGCACCCGAACCATAAGATACCTGGGAATAAACCAAACCAAAGAGGTAAAGGATTTATACTCGAGGAACTAGAGAACACTCATGACAGAAATGCAAGAAAACCAATGAGATGGAAAACCATTGATTTCTCATGGATCAGAAGAATAAACATTCTTAAAATGTGTATACTGCTTAGAGCAATTGATCCATTTAATGCCATTGCAATAAAAATTCCACCGATATCTTTCAAAGAGATGGAACAAGCACACGCCTAAAATTTGTGTGGAATAGAAGCGACCCCATATTGCTAAGAATTGCTGAAAAGAGAAACAAAACGGGAGCACCACGTTGCCTGATTTCAAGGGTTATTATGAAGCTGTGATCACCAAGACAGCATGGGACTGGCATAAAAACAGACCCCTAAACCAGTGGAGCACAATAGAGAGCTCAGATATGGACTATCAACCTCTATGGACAAATAATCTTCAAGAAAGCAGGAAAAAATATACAGTGGGAAAAAGGCAGTTTCTTCAATAAATGGTGCAGGGAATTGGGCAGCTCTATGTAGAAGAATGAAACTCGACCATCCTCTTACACCATACACAAAGAGGAAATCAATGGATAAAAAGATTCCTGTCTCAAGGTGAGACAGGAATCCATCAGAATCGTAGAGGAAAACATAGGCAGTAATCTTTTGATATCAACCACAGCGAATTCTTTCAAGATATGTCTTCAAAGGCAAAGGAAACAAAAGCCAGAATAAACTTCGGGGACTTCGTCAAAATCAGATATTTACAAATGACAGTACAGACAAAAGGTTGGTATACAGGATCTATGAAGAACTCCTCAAAATAAACACACACAAAACAGATAATTATATCAAAAAATAGGCAGAAGTTATGAACAGACACTTCTCCAATGAAGACATACAAATGGCTGTCAGACACTTGAAAAAAATGTTCATCGTCACTAGGCATCAGTGAGATTCAACTTAAGATCATATTAAGATGTCACTTTACACCAGTTACAATGGCCTAAATTAGCAAGACGAGAAACAATATGTGTTAGAGAGGATGTGGAGAAAGGGGAAACCTCTTATACTGTGGGTGGGAATGCAAGGGGTGCAGCCTCTTTAGAGAATGGTGTGGAGATTCCTCAAGAAATTAAAAATGGAACTTCCCTATAATCCTGCAATTACACTCCTAGGTATTTAACCCAAAGATACAGATGGTGTGAAAAGAAGGGCCATCTGTAACCCAAATTTATAACAGCAATGGCCATGCTTGCCAAACTGTGGGAAGAACCAAGATGCCCTTGGAAGAATGGATAAGGAAGATGTGGTCCATATACACTATGAAGTATTATGCTTCCATTCAGAAAGGATGAATACCCAACTTTTGCAGCAACCTGGACGGGACTGGAAGAGATTCTGCTGAGTGAAATAAATCCATCAGAGAGAGTCAATTATGATGGGGTTTCACTTATGTGTGGAGTATAACAAATAGCATGGAGGACAAGGGGAGATGGAGAGGAGAAGGGAGTGGAGGGAAATTGGAAGGGGAGGGGAACCATGAGAGACTATGGACTCTGACAAAGAATCTAAGAGGGCATTGAAAGAGCAGGGGTGGGAGGTTGGGGAAATACTTGGTGGGTAATAGAGAGAGGGGACGGATTGCATGGAGCACTGGGTGTGGTGCTAAAACAATGAATATGGTTAAACTGAAAAGAAATTGGGGGGGAAAAAAGTATATGCAAATAAGCTAAGCAACCTAGGTGAAATGGATGCATTCCTAGAAAACTGTTAAATCACAAAATTGAACAAGGAAGAAATGTACAACCCGAATAGACTGTTATCCAGTAACGGGTTTTAAACAGTGATCAAAAGCCTACCAAAAGACAAGACCCCAGGTCCTGAAGGATGCCCTAGCGAATTGAACCAAACTTTAAAAAAAAGAACTAACACCTCTTCTCCTGAAGCTCTTTCCAAAATTTGAAACAGAAGGAATACTTCCAGACACTTTTTTTTGAAGCCAGCATTACCCTGATCCACACAACAAGCAAAGTCCTCATCAAGAAGGAGAATTTCAAACCAATATAATTGATGAATATGGATGCTACTATTCTCAGCAAGATCCTAGCTAATAGAATCCAACAGTACATTAAAAAGATTATCTGCCATGATCGGGTGAGATCTATGCCTAGGTTGCAAGGGTGGTTCAACATTTGCAAATCAATGTCATAGAACAAATTAATAAGAGAGGTGAGGGAACCACATGGTCCTCTCAATTGATGACGAAAAAGCATTTGGCAGCATCCGTTCCTGATTAAAGCGCTTCGAAGTATAGGGATAGAGGAAATATTTGTCAACCTCTTAAAATGTTTATATGAAAAATTCATAGTAAATATCCTCCTCAATGGGTAAAAGCTGACAGCCTTCCCTTTGAGATCAGGAACATGAGAAGGATGCCCACTCTCACCACTCTTGTTCAACATAGTATTTGAAGTCCTGGCATCAGCAAACAGACAATAAAAAGAAATAAAATGTATCCAAATTGGCAATGAAGTCAATCTCTCTCTTCACATTTGATATACTTTATATGGAATACCCAAAAGTCTCCACCCCGAAACAACTAGAACGCATTCAGCAATCCAATGATGTGACAGGATACAAAATCATGCTACAGGAATCATTGGCTTTCTTACATTACCAATGAAAATACAGAAAAGGAAATTAGAGAATTGATTCCGTTAACTACAACACCCAAACAATAACATACCTGGGAATAAACAAAACCAAAGAGGTAAAGGATCTGTAAGTGAGGAACTATACAACACTCATGAAAGAAATTGAAGAAAACAAAAATGACAGAAGCCCATTGCATGCTTATGGATCAGAAGCATAAACATTGCTAAAATGTCTAGACATTTAATGTTAAGGGACTGCATAGAGCAATTGATCCTTTTAATGCCATTCCAAAAAAAAAAAAAATTCCACCGGTATGTTTTAAAGTGCTGGAGCCAACACAAGCCTAAAATTTGTGTAGAATAAGAGAGACACTGTATTGCCAAGGAAATGACGAAAAGAAAAACAAAACTGGGAGCATCACGTTGTCTGATTTCCAGTGTTATACAAAGCTCTGATCACCAATACAGCATGGGACTCACATAAAAACAGAAGCATAGACCAGTGGAACTGAGTAGAGAGCTCAGATATGGGCAATAAACTCTACAGTCAAATAATCTTCAACAAAGTAGGAAAAATATACAGTGGAATAAAGGCAGTCTCTTCAATAAATGGTGCTGGGAAAATTGGGACAGCTATGTGTAGATGAATGAAACTTGACCATTCTCTTACACCAAACACAGAGAACTCGAAATGGATAAAAGACCTAACCTTGAGGTAGGAATCCATGAGAATCATAGAGGGGAACATAGGCAGTAACCTCTTCAACACTGGCCACAACAACTTCTTTCAAGATATGTCTCCAAAACAAAGCGAACAAAAGCAAAGGTGAATTTTTGGGACTTCATCAATTCAAAAGCTTCTGCACAGCAAAGGAAACAGTCAACAAAACACAGAGGCAACCCAGGGAATGGGAGAAGATATTTGCAAATGATAGTACAGACAACATGTTGATATCCAGGATCTATAAAGAACTCCTCAAACTCAACACACACAAAGCAGACAATCCTATAAAAACATGGGCAGAATATAGGAACAGACATTTCTCCAATGAAGACATACAAATGGCTATCAGACACATAAAAAATGTTCATCATCACTAGCCCTCATGGAGACTCAAATTAAAACACATTGAGATAGCACCTGACACCAGTTAGAAAGGCCCAAATCAGCAAGATAGGAATCAACATGTGTTGGAGAGGATGTGGAGAAAGGGGAACCCGTATTTCAACTCTGCTCCAGGAATGCTCCTCTGCACTGGTGCCCCCAGGTGGGTCATGTCATTTGTCACATTTTCCAGGTGTCCGTGACAAGTCCCAAGCAAGTAAGGGCCCAGGGCAATGGGGAGCAGGGTGAACCCCAAGGCTGCCCAACGCTGGCCAATTCTCAGGAGCGTTCTGCCCAACCGATCCCGGAATAGGCTGGAAAATGCCCGGCGAATTCGCTTCAGGCGCCACACGTCTGAAGGCCCCCCTCCCCGCCCAGCCTGGCCCAGCATCGCGAGGGCTCGCTCCCGAACACGGTCAGGAAGCCCTCTGCGAGGCAGACTGTGTTGAGGCCGACTACTCCTGCTTCATGGCCTGCAGGGGTCCCCTTCCTGGCGCTGTCCCATGGGGCCGGGCCCACCACCAAGCCCGTGCTCGAACCATCGCCTGCATCCCCAGCCTTCTGCTTCCAGGGTCCTGTCCATCGTGGCCTCCATATCGGGAACCCTGTGTCCCGCAGCCACGCATCTCCCTACCACACCGGCGCCAACGGTGCCTTTCAGCCCTTCAGACAACCCTCGGAGCGAGATAACCTGCCTGCCCACAATGAGGTCAGCTCCATCCTTGGGCGCCCCATCAGCACGAAAAGACGGAGGCAAACGCCAGGCCGCCACCTGTTCTTCAAATTTGCTCTGGGAACGCTCCCCTGCACCAGGGCCCTCGGGTGGGCCACGTCATTTCCACGGTTTTTCCGGGCGGCCGCCCCATGCAACGGGCGAGAAAGGGCCCTGGGCCACGGAGAGCAGGGCGGTCCGCAGGGCCGCCCAATGCCGGCCAATTCTCATGAGTGTTCTGCCCAGACCAATCCCGGTTTGGGCAGAACGCTCGGGAGAATTGGTCGGAAAACACCCAGCGAACTCGCTTCGGGTGTAGCATGTCTGCAGCCTTCCCCCACCGGCCCTGGCCTGGCATTGCGAGCACTCGCGCCGGAAACCCGCCAGGAAGCCCTCTGTGAGGCAGGATGTGGCGAGGCCGACGCCTGCTGATCCTCGGCCTGTGGTGGTTCCATCCCTGGTGCTGTCCCATGGGGCCGGGCGAGGCACGAAGCCAGGACTCCAACCCTCGCCTGCTTCCCGAGCCTTCCACTTCTGGTGTCCTACCTTCATGGCCTCAGTATGGGGAACCCTGAGTCCCGCGGCCACTCATCTCCCTACCACCCGGCGCCAAAGGTGCCTTTCGGCGCTTCGGACAAGCCTCGGAGTGAGAGAAACCTGAATGCCCCAACTGATGTCAGACCAAATCTTGGGCGCCCCAACCGCCTGAAAGATGGAGGCGCACGCCCTGCCGCCACCGGTCCTTCAACTCTGCTCTGGAAACGCTCCCATGTCCCGGGGACCCCTCATGGGCCATGTCCTTTCCGTGCCTTTTCTGGGTGGCTGCCCCATGCCCCGGCATGAAAGGGCCCTGGGCCACGGAGAGCAGGGTGGTCCGCAGGGCTGCCCAATGCCGGCCAATTCTCACGAGATTTCTGCCCAAACTGATCCCAGTTTGGGCAGAATGCTCGTGAGAACTGGCCGGAAAACGTCCAGTGAACTCGCTTCGGGTGTGGCACGTCTGTACAGCCGCCCCCATGGGCCTGGCCTGGCTTTTCGAGCAATTGCGCCCGAACACTGCCAGGAAGCCCTACGCGGGGCAGGCTGCGGCGAGGCCGATGCCTCCTGCTCCTTGGCCTCTGAGGGTCCCCTCCTTGGAACTGTCCCATGGGGCCAGGGATGCCCTGAGACTCGGGCTCGAAATTTCACCTGCTTCCCAGCCTTCCGCTTCCGCTGTCCCTCCGTACCACCATCTGGGGAAACCTGAGTCCCCCGGCTACTCCTCCCCTTTCCACCCCGGCGCCAACGGTGCATTTCGGTACTTCGGACAAGCCTAAGAGCGAGAGAAACCTCCATGCCCCAACTGAGGAGAGCCCCATCCTTGGGCGCCCCATCCGACCAAAAAGATGGAGGCGCACGCCCTGCCGGCACTCGTTCTTCAACTCTGCTCCGGGACCGGTCCCCTGCACCAGAGCCCTGCGTGGGCCACATTGTTTCCGCACCTTTTGGGGCTGCTGTCCCATGCCCCGGGCGAGAAAGGGCCCTGGGTCACGGAGAACAGGGCTGTCCCCAGGGCTTCCCAACGCCGGCCAATTCTCACGAGCGTTCTTCCCAAACCGATTCCGGGTGGACAGAACGCTCGAGAGAATTGGCTAGAAAACGTCCAGCTAATCCGCTTCAGGTGTCACACGTCTGCACGGCCGCCCCACTGGGCCTGGCCCGGATTTTCGAGCAATTGCCCCCTGAACACCGCCAGGAAGCCCTACGTGGGACAGGCTGCAGTGAGGCCGACGCCTCTGGCTCCACAGCCTGCGGAAAACACCCGGAGAACTCGCTTTGGGCGCCGCTCCTCTGCAGGGCCGCCCCCCCCCCTCCGGCCTGGGCGGCATCACAAGCGCTCGAGCACGAACCTCGCCAGGAAGCCCTCGCGAGGCAGGCTGCCGGGAGGCCGACGCCTCCTGCTCTTTGTCATGCGGGGGTCCCCTCCTTGGCACTGTCCCATGGGTCCAGGGCTGCCCCGAGACTCAGGCTCGAAATTTCGCCTGCTTTCAAGCCTTCCGCTTCCAGGGTCCTGTCCTTCCGTGCCTCCATCTGAGGAAACCTGAGTCCCGCGACCATGCCTCCCCCTCCAACCCGATACCAACGGTGCACTTCGCCTTTCGGACAAGCCTCGGAGTGAGAGAAACTTGCATGACCCAACTGAGGACAGCCCATCCTTGGGCGTCCTGTTAGCCCGAAAAGTCCGAGGCGCACACCCTGCTATCACCCGTCCTTCAACTCTCCTCCGGGAACACTCCCCTGTGCCGGGGGCCCCGCGTGGGCCACGTCGCTTCCTGCCCCTTTTCCAGGCAGCCACCCCATGCCCTGGGCGAGAAAGGGCCCTGGGCCACGGAGAGCAGGGCGGTGCGCAGGGCTGCCCAACGCTGGCCAATTCTCATGAGCTTTCTGCCCAAACCAATCCCAGTATGCCCAGCCACCACCCGTCCTTCAACTCTGCACCGGGAATGCTTCCCTGGCCAGGGCCTCCGGGTGGGCCTGGAGGAAACTCGTTTCGTTTCCACGCGTTTTCCAGAAAGCCGACCCTTGCTCTGGTCGAGAAAGGGGACTGTGTAATGGAGAGCAGGGTGCTGCGCAGGGCTGCCCATGGCCGGCCAATTCTCCCGATCCCAGTTTGGGCAGAACCCTCGTGAGAATTGGCTGGAAAACGCCTGGCGAACTCGCTTTGGGCGCTGCACGTCTGCAGGGCCGCCCCACCTGGAATGGCCGGCATCGCGAGCACTTGAGCACGCACATCGCCACGAAGCCCTCCCCGAGCAGGCTGCAGTGAGGTCGACCTCACTGCTAATCCTCGACCTGTGGGGTCCCTTCCCTGGCGCTGTCCCATGGGGCCAGGCCTGCCATGAATCCCAGGCTCGAAATTTTGCCTACTTCCCAGCCTTCTGCTTCCGGGGTCCTGTCCCTCGGTGCCTCCATCTGCGGATCCCTGAGTCCCACGGCCACGCCTCCCCCTCCCACACCGTCACCAAAGGTGCCTTTGGGCGCTTTGGACAGTCCTCGGAGAGAAAGAAATTTGCATGCCCCAACTGAGGTCAGCCCCATTCTTGGGCGCCCCATCCACCCTAAAGACGAAGACGTTCACCCGGCCGCCTCCTGTCCTTCAACTCTGCTCCAGGAACACACCCCTGCGCTGGGGCCTACGGGTGGGCCGCATCGTTTCTGTGTGTTTTCCAGGCAAGAAAGAGCCCTGGCCCACGGAGAGCAGGGCGGTCGGCAGGGCTGCCAAACAGCGGCCAATTCTCATGGACGCTCTGCCCAAAACGATCCCGGGTTGGGCAGAACTCTCGTGAGAATTGGTTGGAAAACCCCCGGCAAACATGCTTCGGGTGCCGCACGTCTGCAAGGCCGCCCCCCCCCCCAACCCGGGGCTTGGCACGGCATTGCGAGCAATCCAGTAGGAACCCCGCCAGGAAGCCTTCTGAGAGGCAGGCTACAGCGAGGCCGACGCGTCCTGCTAATCCTGGGCCTGCGGAGAGTCGCATCCCTGGCGCTGTACCATGGGGCCTGGCCGGTCACGAAGCCCGGGCTCAAACTATCGCCTGCTTCCCCAGCCTTCTGCTTCCGGGGTCCTGTCCCTCATGGCCTCCATATCGGGAACCCTGAGTCCTGTGGCCACGCATCTCCCTACCACGCCAGCGCCAATGGTGCCTTTTGGCATTTCGGACAACCCTGGGAGCGAGAAAACCTGCGTGCCCACAATGAGGTCAGCCGCATCCTTAGGCGCCTCATCTGCCCGAAAGACGGAGGTGCACGCCTGGCCGCCACCCTTCCTTCCACTCTACTCCGGGAATGCTCCCCTGGGCCAGAGGCCCGCGTGGGCCACGTCGTTTCCGTGCGTTTTCCAGGCAGCCGCCCCATGCCCCGGGCGAGAAAGGGCCCTGGGCCACGGAGAGCAGGGCGGTCCACAGGGCTGCCCAACACCGACCAATTCTCACGAGCGTTCTGCCCAAACCGATCCTTGTTTGGTTTGGGCAGAACGCTCGTGAGAATTGGCCCCAGTGCATAGGAGCATTCCCAGAGCAGAGTTGAAGGACAGGTGGCGGCCAGGCTTCTGCCTCCGTCTTTAGGGCAGATGGGGCGCCCAAGGATGGGGCTGACCTCAGTTGGGGCATGCAGGTTTCTCTCGCTCCGAGTCTTGTCCAAAGCACCCAAAGGCACCGTTGGCGCTGGGGTGGGAGGAGGAGGCGTGGCTGTGGGACCCAGGGTTCCCCAGATGGAGGCACCGAGGGACAGGACCCCGGAAGCAGAAGGCTGTGAAGCAGGCGAAATTTCGAGCCCAGTGTTTGTGGTGGGCCCGGCCCCATGGGACAGCACCAGGGAGGGAACCCCCTCAGGTCAAGGATTATCAGGAGGCGTCGGCCTCACTGCAGCCTGCCTCACGGAGGGCTTCCTGGTGAGGCGCATGCTCGAGTGCTCGTGATGCCGGCCATGCGCGGTGGGGCTGCCCTTCAGACGCGTTGCGCCCGAAGAGAGTTTGCCGGGCGTTTTCCGGGCTCAGGGACAGGTTGTATCATAAGATGGTATTCCAGAACAGAACCCTGAGGACAGATGCCTGAAAATCTAATCAAGTGTTCCAATGAGGTCCAATGGCATGTGAGGTTCAATCTTCTGACTCAGGACCATTGACGTGGCTGTCCATCTGAATGTATCTAATCAGGGTGTTTCATACTGTGCAATTGCATCCAGACAGCCGCCAAAATTGGAAACCTTGCAGGTTTCTCTTAATCTGGAAGGTTTGGGCAACTGTGATAGGCACAGTTTCCTTGGGGAATTCAGCCACAGTCCTTTGGTGCACCTCGAGTGACCCCATCCAGGAGGGCATGTGAGCCATGGTTTTGGGAAAGAAGTCTGCAAACACAAATTCAGGTTTGGATTAGTCGCGAGGTGATCACAAGCCAAATGCATAGACCTGGGGGTCAGCTCATCAGCAACTGTAATTAGGATGACTAGAAGACAGTAGCACAGACTTTTCCATCTGGATTGTGTGTCCAGAATGACCTCAGAATGTAGGTGAGGTCTCATGCATCCATGGGAGACTTTTTGTCTCTAAGGATCCTGGTGGCTCCCCTTAGCTTGGTGGCTTTTTCGGGGAAAATAAGAGTGCTGTTTTCCATCTTAGAGGTGCCCCAAAACAGAGATTTTAGATATGAGTTCTAAGTCTGGGCGCCTGGAAAATCCCACCAAGGGTTAGAATTTGGGGTTAGGGGAATACCAGGCCTGCAATGCAGGAACCTTGAGGTGGAACTGAGAGAGTTTGTTTGAAAGCATACTTGGGTGAGGGTCACAATGCCTGTTTGTGCCCTGGGGAGCCATCAGGAGTTGGCCTGGTCACATTGGCCTTGTACCTTGCTCCCACTTTGAGAGCTGGATACCCATTTCAACACCCAGGGGTCCTTCCATGGAAAAGGAGTAGAACTCTATAGTGTTTCAGGTTCCCCCATTGGAAGGATTTCAGCAAAATCTGGGGAAAGGTGCGAGAATACCAAGTATGGGTAGAGATGACAGACTTGGGCCATGGCCAGTCCCACATGCTAGATATGGGACCTGCACTCCCTGTGACTGACTCTAGGTCGGGACACAGGCTCTGTAAGACACAACAAGAGTGGCCAGGGAAGTCTATAAATCGGGGTTCCCTCCAGGGCCAAGCAGACTGATCCTAATGTGGGGATTCTGGGCAGACTAACCAGGCACTTCTTCCTATGAGGGAGACAGAATGCTGCATTGCGGCTCCAGAATTCAATATCAAGAGGCCTTGGGGAGCAGTAGGGTGAGGATGGAATTGTAGACACAAGCTACTGTACAATTCAGTGCCAAGCGGAACGCAGTTCCAGTGTGAAGCGTCTTTTTTGATATATCCAGCACCTGAGTAAGGACGGATGTCAGGTGTATGCTCACACTAGAGTTTGTGTCTACAATGACCAATAAATGGAGGGGTGGCATCAAGAGCCCATGGATGATTTCCCACGCTGAGACTTGTGAGATGCTCCAAACAGCAAGGTTTCCTTCTACTGGACAGGTGGAGTCTGGTTTGTTTGCTCCACAGTACCCCATGTTTGGGTAGCAGAGCTCTTCGGCATGGATGCCTGGAAGGCACACCTCCATTGACCATTGGAGCTGAGGAATATGGCAGTTTCGTTCTGATGACTCTGGGGCAAAGTACCAAGGCCTTGAGTTGACATGGAATATCTTGCACATGGGTCACAATGCTGGTTTGTCACCAGGGAGATCTTACAATGCACTGTTGGCAAAGGGGCCTTGCAGGATTCTCCTACGCTGAGAGTTTGACACAAGTCCAAGAGCACGGTTTCCTTCTGGGGACAAGAGTTGTTCTGTTGTGTGGCTCAGGGACCACATGTTGTATCATAAGTTTTTATTCCAGAATAGGCCTCTGAGGACAGATGCCTTAAAAACTAATGGGGGGTTCCAATGAGGTCCTGGTTCAATGTCTGGTTCAATATTCTGACTCAGGACCATTGACTTGGGTGTCTGACTGGACGTAGGGAATCAGGGTGTTTCAGAGTGTGCATTTGCATGCAGAGTGTCCTCCAATATTGGGGTGGGCTCAGGGACCTTGCAGGTTTCTCCTAATCTAGAGGTTTGGGGCAACTATGATGGGCGAAGTTTCCTTGGGGATGACAGGCACAGTCCTGTGGTGTGTCTCCAAAGACGAGATCCTGGAGGGCATGTGAGCTATGGTTTGGGAGAGACGTCTGCAAAGAAAAACTAGGGTTACAGTTAGTGTCAAAGTGATCGCAGGCCCAATGCGTAGACCTGGAGAGCAGCTCATCAGGAACTTTAAAGAGGGTGATACGAATAGTACAGGCTATTATATCTGGATTGTGTGTCCCGGATGGCCTCAGAATGCAGATGTGTTCTCATGGATACATGGGAAACTTTTCCTCTCTAAGGATTCTAGCGGCTCCCAATAGTTTGGTGGCCTTTTTGCGGAAGGGAATAGGGCTGTTTTCCATATTAGGGGTGCCTCAAAACAGGGATTCAAGAGACGGGCTCTGGGCCTGGGTGCCTGGAATATCCCGCCAAGTGTTAGTATTTGGAACTAGGGGAGTACCAGGCCTGCAATGCGGTATCCTGGTGGTGCACCTGAGAGGGCATATTTGAATGCATGCTCAGGCTTAGGGGCACAATGCCTGTTTGTGTCCAGGGTGGCTCCCATGAGTGACAGTGGTCTCATGGGCCCCACGCTGAAGGTTGGACACCCATCTCAACAGCCAGGTTTCCTGACCTCAGGAATGAGGAGTTCTCTTGTGCTTCAGGTTCCCCCATAGGCAGGGATTTGAGCTACGGTCTAGGAAAGATGCCTGAATACTCATGTTGGATAGAGATGATGGTTTTTGGGCTATGGCATGTCCCACCTAGAGGATATGGAGCCCACTGTCTGCGTGGCTGTCTGGAGTTCATGGCTCAAACTGTGTCAGACAGAGCCTGAGTGCCCATAGTGGCCTATGATATTAAGGTGCCGTCAAGGCCCAGGCAGGTGGATCCTCATGTGGGGTTTCAGGCAGACTCTACAGGCACGTCTTCTTTCTTTGTGGTAGGCAGAATGCAGTATTGTGGCTCCAAAGCTCTCTATCAAGAGGGTTTGGGTACGAGGAAGGTGAAGATGGACTTGTAAACATAATCTATGGTTCAATTCAGTGCCAAGCGAAAGACAGTTCCAGTGTGCAGCGGCTGATGTGAGGTACCCAGGACCTGAGTAAGGGCAGATGTCAGATGCTTGCTCACACTGGAGTTTGTGTCTACAATGACCGCCAAATGGAGGGCTGGTGTCACGAGGCCATGGAGGATTTCCCACCCTGAGGCTTGTGAGATGCTCCAAATAGCAAGGTTTCCTTCTACTGGACAGGGTGAGTCTGGTTTGCTTGCTCCAGTGTCCCCCATATGGAAAGTTTGGGTGCAGAGCTCTCCCGCACGGATGCCTGAAAAGCACAACTCCATTGACCACTGCAGGCAAGAAACATGGCAGGTTCGATCTGGTGGCTCTGGGGTGAAGTTCCAAGCGGCCTGAGTTGACATGGAGTTTCATGCTGTTGGATCACAATGCTGGTTTGTATCCAGGGAGACGTTAGAATGTTGGGGTGGTCAGAGGCCATGCAGGATTCTCCTACACTGAGACATGGGCACAGCTACCAAGAGCAAGGTATCCTTTTGGGGACAGAAGCGGTTCTGTTGTGTGGCTCAAGTAACACATATTGGAATATAAGTCAGTATTGGAGAACAGGCCTCTGGGAACAGGTGCCTAAAAATCTAAACTGGGGTATCAATGAAGTCCTATAGTCATGGCAGGTTCAAACTTCTGACTCAGGCCATTGGATTTGGATGTCTGCCTGGAGGCAGTGGCCCATTGTGTGTCAGAATGTGCATTTGGGTCCAGAGCCTTCTTAGAAATTGAGGTGGGCTTAGGGGATTTAACTTTGCTCCTAATCTTCAGGTTTTGGGCAACTGTGAAGGGCAAAGTTTCCTTTGGGAGTGTAAGGACAGTCATCTGGTGTGGCACCATAGGCCCCATCCTGGGAGGGCATGTGGGCCAGCGCTTTGGGGAGAGATATCTGCAAAAGCAAACTAGGGTTAGAGTGAGGGCCGAGGTGATCACAGGTCCGATGTTCAGGCCCAGAGGGCAGCTCATAGTGTACTGAAATTAAGGTGTCATAGCGCAGGTTCTTCTGTCGGGTGTGTGTCCGGGATGGTCGCAAAAGGGAGGAGTGGCTTCATGAGTCCATGAGAAATTCTTCATCTCTGGGGATTCTGCTCAGCTCCCAAGAGTTTGGTGTCTCTGAGGGAAGGGAAGACTGTTGTTTTCCGTCTCAGAGGACACCCAAATAGGGATTCCAGAGACACGTTCTGGGTGTGGGTGCCTTGAAAACATGAACAATGGTGAGGATTTGGCCTTAGGGACCTGGAAGTCACACTCTGTGGGCTCCTGATGCAGCTACTGCGGGGTTTTGTTTGAAAGCAGGCTCAGGCTGCCTGTTTGTATCCAGGGAGTCTTCCATATGTGACTGTGGTCTCGTGGGCCATGAGGCTGGTTGCCACTCAGAGAGTTGGGAAGGAGGAGTACTCTTGTGTGTCAGGTTCACCAATAGGCATGGATTTGAGCTACGGTCTGGGACAGAAGGCTGAATATCCAGGTTGAGTAGAGATGTTGGTTTCAGGCCACAGGAAGTCACACCTTCAGAAAATGGGGCCCATCTCTCGGTGGCTGACTGGAGGTCGTGGCTCAGTCTGTGTCAGACAGAGCCTTGTGCCCATGGAAACCTAAAGACGGAAGTCTGAGAACACAAGCTAGGATTAGGTTTCTGGGTGAGGAGATAGCAGGCACAATCTACAGACCGGAATCGAGATCTCGTGCATCTGAAGTCAGGGCGAGGAACAGACCATCGCTCAGGTTGGACTTTCTGACCCTGATGGCCTCTTCATGAAGGGGGGGGGGATCACGAGGCCATTGGGGGTTTTCCCACGATGGGAGTTGTGAGAAGCTCCCAACTGCAAAGATTCTTCTGCAGGACAATTGAGACCTGTTGGTTGGCACAAGGACAACCAACCTATATATTTGGGGTACAGCCGAATGGCGTGCAGGTTGATCCTCATTGGGGGGTTTCTGGGTAGCCCCAGAGGGCAATGTTTTTCATCTGGATTGCAGGCAGAGTGCTGCATTGTAGTTCTGGATTGCCAAACTGGAGGGCTTGTGGGACAGTAGTCTGAGGACGGAAGTCTGAGAATCCAAGCTAGGCCTAGGTTTCTGGGTGAGGATACGGCAGGCACAATCTACAGACCTGAATCGAGATCTCGTGCATCTGAATCAGGGCGAGGATCAGATGATCGCTCAGGTTGGACTCTCTGTCCCTGATGGCCCCTTCTTGAAGGGGGAGTGGATCACGAGGCCATGGGGTTTTTCCCACGATGGGAGTTGTGAGAAGATCCCAACTGCAAAGATTCTTCTGCAGGACAATTGAGACTTTTGGTTGGCTCCAGGCCAACGATTCCATTCCAGGTTCTAAGGATGGATGGCTGGGTAGCCCACCTCGCATTCCAATTGTCTCCATGCAACAAGACAGTTTAGATCTGCTGGATCTGGGGGAGCAACCGAGGAGGCTGAGTTCAATTGGACTCTCCAGAGGATGGGTCCTAATGTGTTTTTGTGTCTATAGAGACCTTGGAATGAAGCGGTGTTACTGGGGGCCTGAATGGATCTCCTAAAGGGAGGCTTTGACACAGCTCCAACGTGCAAGTTTCCCATGTGTACATGAGATTTGTTCTGATGGGTGAGTTAAGAAACAGCCATATGCTGGTATTGAAATGCAGGCCTCTGAGGAGAGATGACTGGAAACCAAAGCAATGGATCCGATTAGTGCCTAGGGGTCTGTTCATTCATTTTTACCTCTGGGGACATCTGTCTACGGGTCGGAGTGCAAGTAGGTGCTCAGATGGGCTCAGATTGCCCCTGTTTGTCATGGGAAGCCAAAACTATTGGGATGGCCTCAGGGACTTTGGAGGTTTATCCTATTAGTAGGTTTGTGGCCATTGGAATGGGAACACACAATTCCCTTGGACAGGGCAAGTACAGTCCTCAGGTTTGGCACCAGGGGCCTGAGTATGTAGGGTGTGTAGGTCAGGGCTGTTTGGACAGTTGTCTGAAGACACAAACTCGGATTATGTATCGGGTCATAGGAATGGCAGGAATGATCTACAGACCATGCAGAGAACCCTTCGGGACATGAAAAAGGGGGGAGTGTGAGGCTCTTGCTCAAGTTTTTGTCTCTGGATATCGTGTCATTCATAGTCGTGAATTTCCGCGTGACTTCATGGGAATTGGACGAGTCTTACTCTCTGGGGGTTTGGCCCCGTCCAAATAGTTTGGGGTCATTCTTTGGGATGGAAGAGGTCCGTTTTGTTGTTGTTGCTGATTTTTTTTTTTTTTGGTTTGTTTCTTTTTCAACCTCAGGTGTCCCACCAAATGAAGGATTCCAGAGTAGAGCCCTGGGGAGGGGCGACTGGATGACCAGAAATCTGGTCAAAAATTGGGGCCTAGGGACATGTCAAGCCCATTATGATATCTAAGGGTCCAGCCACTGAGAGGACTTACTAGAGGACAGGACTCACGCTGAGGGTCACAATGTGTGTTTATGCCTCCGTCGCACTCAGGAATGGGCGGGGCCTCAGGGTGAATGCTGGTTTCTCCTACACTGAACGTTGGACAACATGCCAACCACAAGGTTTCTTGCCATGGGTAAGGAAGAGTTCTGATTTCTGCATCACAGTCACCCCTGGGCAGTGATTGCAGATAAGGTCTAGGTTATGAAGCCTGAAAACTGAGGTAGGGAAGGGATGATGACCTAAGGCCATGGCGGGTCTGATGTGCTCAGTGTGCGGTCAGCTGTCTGGGTGTTGGTCAGGAGGTCCGGGCTCAGGTTGTGTCAGACAGTGCATTAGTGCCCAGGTTAGACTGTATAATTTGGGTACATTCGAGTGCCGTGTAGGTTTTTCCTCCTTTAAGCTGCCTGGGCAGCTCATTAGGCAATATATTTTTTCTAGAGGGCAGGCAGAGTGCTTCATTGTCGGTCCGGAATTGCCAAACTTGAGGGCGTCAGGGCCAGGACTGTGAGGACGGAAGTCTGAGAACACAAGCTAGACTTCGGTTTCAGGGTGAGGGCACGGCAGGTAACCCCTGCAGATCTGAACCAATATCTCATGCATCTGATGTCAGGGCGAGGATCAGACGTTGGCGCAGGTTGGAGTTTCTGTGCCTGACGGCCCCTTCATGAAGGGAGCGGAATCTCGAGGCCCGGGAGGTTTTCCCACGTTGGGAGTTGTGGGATGCCCCCTTCAAGGATTCCTTCTGCGGGACAATTGAGACCTGTTGGAAAGCTCCAGGACATCCCATATGGAATGATTCCAGAGCACCGTTTGAGGATGGATGCCTGGGAAGCCCGCCTCGCATTCCAATTGTCTCCTAGCAATAAGACAGTTTAGATCTGATGGATCTGCGGGAGCAACCGGGGTGGCTGAGTTGAAATGGACTTTCCTGAGGATGGGTCTAATGTGTGTTTGTGTCCATGAGGGCCTTGGAATGGGGTGGTGACACCGGGACCCTGAAGTATTTTCCTAAGCTTTTGACATAGCTCCCATGCACAAGTTTCCTTGTGGAGACGAGATTTGTTCTTAGGTGCCTCAAGAAAACCCCTATGCTGGTATTGGAATCCAGGCTTTTGAGGAGTCATGCCTACAAACCAAAGCAAAGGATCCGATAATGGCCTAGGGTCCTGTATGGTTCAATCTTCTTCTCTGGGGACAACCATCTATGGTACGAGTGGAGGTAGATGCTCCGCTGCTGTCAGACCGCCCTTTTTTGTCCCGGGTGACCTACACTATTGGGATGGCCTCTGGGGCTTTGGAGGGTTCTCATAATTTATACGATTTTGGACAATGGAATGGGCAGAATTCCCATGGATTAGGTAGGCACAGTCCAAATGTGAGGCTCCAGGGGCCCTAGCCTGGAGGGTGTGTGGCCCAGGACTTTGAGGACAGAAGTCTGAAAACACAAACTCAGCTTAGGTTTGGGGACATAGGTATGGCACGCCCGATCTACAAACCATGAGAAGAACTCTTCAGGATATGAAGAATGAGCGAGTCTGAGGCGCTTGCTCAGGCTTTTATCTCTGGATTTTTTATCAGCGATGGCCCTGGAATGTTGGGGAGGCCTCATGGGCCATGGACAAATCTTGCTCTCTGTGGATTTGGCCCGAACCCAATTGATTTCCGTCAATCTGTGGGATGGGAGGACTCCTTTCAGGTTTGTTACCTCAGGTGTCCCAACAAAAGAGGAATTCCAAAGCAGAGCCCTAGGGAAGAGTGAAGGGACAACCCGAACTATGGTTAAAAATTGGGCCTAGGGGCATGGCAAGCCCAATATGCTGTCTCTTCCTCCAGCCACTGAGATGCCTTACCTGAGGACTGGGCTCAGGCTGAGGGTCACAATGTGTGTTTGTGACCAATGTGGCCCGCAAGCATGGGCAGGGCCTCATGGGCCACACTGGTTTCAACTTCACTGAAAGTTGGACAACATGCCAACCACAAGGTTTCTTGCCATGAGGAAAGAGTTCTGATTTCTGCATCATTTTCAAAACAGGGCAGTGATTGGAGATAAGGTCTAGGTTCTGAAGCCTTAAAACCGAGGTTGAGAAGAGATGACGACCTAAGGCCATGGTGGGTCCGATGTGCTCAATGTGCGGCCAGCTGTCTGGGTGGGGCCAGGAGGTCCAGGCTCAGGCTGTGTCAGAAAGGGCATTAGTGCCCAGTTCAGCCTATATCTTTGGGGTACAGCCGAATGGCGTGCAGGTTGATCCTCATTTGGGGTTTCTGGGTAGCCCCAGAGGGGAATGTTTTTCGTCTGGATTGCAGGCAGAGTGCTGCATTGTAGTTCTGGATTGCCAAACTGGAGGGCTTCTGGGCCAGTAGTCTGAGGACGGAAGTCTGAGAATCCAAGCTAGGCCTAGGTTTCTGGGTGAGGATACGGCAGGCACAATCTACAGACCTGAATCGAGATCTCGTGAATCTGAATCAGGGCAAGGATCAGACGATCGCTCAGGTTGGACTCTCTGTCCCTGATGGCCCCTTCTTGAAGAGGGAGTGGATCATGAGGCCATGGGGTTTTTCCCACGATGGGAGTTGTGAGAAGATCCCAACGGCAAAGATTCTTCTGCAGGACAATTGAGACCTTTTGGTTGGCTCCAGGCCAACGATTCCGAGCAGGGTTCTTAGGATGGATGGCTGGGTAGCCCACCTCTAATTCCAATTGTCTCCAAGCAACCAGACAGGTTAGATCTGCTGGATCTGGGGAGCAACCGAGGAGGCTGAGTTGAAATGGACTGTCCCGTGGATGTGTCCTAATATGATTTTGTGTCTATGGAGACCTTGGAATGAAGCGGTGACACTGGGGCCCTGAAGGTTTCTCCTAAAGAGAGGCTTTCACACAGCTCCTTCGTGCAAGTTTCCCATGTGTAGATGAGATTTGTTCTGATGCTTGTGTCAAGAAACAGCCATATGCTATTATTGAAACCCAGGCCTCTGAGGAGAGATGCCTGGAAACCAAACCAATGGTTCCGATAGGTGCCTAGGGGCCTGTACGTTCCTTTTTACCTCTGGGGACATCAGTCTACGGGTCTGAGTGCAGGTAGGTGCTCAGACGGGCCCAGATTGATCCTGTTTGTCCTGGGAAGCCACAAGTATTGGGATGGCCTCAGGGAATTTGGAGGTTTATCCTCTTGGTAGGGTTGAGGCCTTTGGAATGGGCACATACAATTCCATTGGAGAGGGCAAGCATAGTCGTCAGGTTTGGCTCCAGGGGCCTGAGCCTGTACGGTGTGTAGGCCAGGGCTGCTGGACAGCTGTCTGAAAACACAAACTCGGCATATGTTTCGGGTCATAGGTATGGCAGGACTGATCTACAGACCATGAGGAGAACACTTCGGGATATGAAAAAAGGGCGAGTGTGAGGCTCTTGCACCAGTTTCTGTCTCTGGGTATCGTGTCACTCATGGTCGTGAAATTTCCGGGTGACTTCATGAGAAATATACGATTCTTACTCTCTGGGGGTTTGGCCCCATCCAAAGAGTTTGGGGTCATTCTGTGGGATGGAAGAGTCCGTTGTTCTGTTGTTCTTGATTGGTTTTTTATTGTTTTTCAACCTCAGGTGTCCCACCAAATGAGGGATTCCAGAGTAGAGCCCTAGGGACGGGCGACTGGACAACCAGAAATCTGGTTAAAAATTGGGGCCTAGGGACATGTCAAGCCCATTATGACATCTAAAGGTCCAGCCACTGAGAGGATGTACTAGAGGACAGGACTCAGGCTGAGGGTCACAATGCGTGTTTATGCCCTCGTCGCACTCAAGAATGGGCGGGGCCTCAGGGTGAATGCTGGTTTCTCCTACACTGAACGTTGGACAACATGCCAACCATAAGGTTTCTTGCCATGGGTAAGGAAGAGTTCTGATTTCGGCATCACAGTCAACCCTGGGCAGTGATTGGAGATAAGGTCTAGGTTCTGAAGCCTGAAAACTGAGGTAGGGAAGGGATGATGACCTAAGGCCATGGCGGGTCTGATGTGCTCAGTGTGCGGTCAGCTGTCTGGGTGTTGGTCACGAGGTCCGGGCTCAGGTTCTCAGACAGTGCATTAGTGCCCAGGTTAGACTATATATTTTGGGTGCATTCGAGTGCCGTGTAGGTTCTTATCTGAAGAACTCTTCAGGATATGAAGAATGAGCGAGTCTGAGGCACGTGCTCAGGCTTTTGTCTCTGGATTTTCTATCAGCGATGGCCGTGGAATGTTGGGGAGGCCTCATGGGCCATGGACGAATCTTGCTCTCTGTGGATTTGTCCCAATCCCAATTGTTTTTCGTCAATCTGTGGGATGGGAGGACTCCTTTCAGGTTTGTTACCTCAGGTGTCCCACCAAAAGAGGAATTCCAAAGCAGAGCCCTGGGGAAGAGTGAAGGGACAACCCGAACTATGTTTAAAAATTGGGGCCTATGGGCATGGCAAGCCCAATAGGCTGTCTCTCCATCCAGCCACTGAGAGGCCTTACCTGAGGACTGGGCTCAGGCTGAGGGTCACAATGTGTGTCTGTGACCAATGTGGCCCGCAAGCATGGGCGGGGCCTCATGGGCCACACTGGTTTCAACTACACTGAACCTTGGACAACATGCCAACCACAAGGTTTCTTGCCATGCGGTAAGAGTTCTGATTTCTGCATCATTTTCAAACCCGGGCCGTGATAGGAGATAAGGTCTAGGTTCTGAAGCCTGAAAACCGAGGTTGAGAAGAGATGACGACCTAAGGCCATGAGGGTCCGATGTGCTCAGTGTTCGGCCAGCTGTCAGGGTGGGGCCAGGAGGTCCAGGATCAGGCTGTGTCAGAAAGGGCAAGAGCGCCCTGGTTATCCTATATATTTGGGGTACAGCCGAATGGCGTGCCCCGTTGATCCTCATTTGGGGTTTCTGGGTAGCCCCAGAGGGCAATGTTTTTCTTCTGGAGGGCAAGCAGATTGCTGCATTGTAGTTCTGGATTGCCAAACTGGAGGGCTTGTGGGACAGTAGTCTGAGGACGGAAGTCTGAGAACCCAAGCTAGGCCTAGGTTTCTGGGTGAGGATATGGCAGGCACAATCTACAGACCTGAATCGAGATCTCGTGCATCTGAAGTCAGGGCGAGGATCAGACGATCGCTCAGGTTGGACTCTCTGTCCCTGATGGCCCCTTCTTGAAGGGGGTGTGGATCACGAGGCCATGGGGGTTATCCCACTATGGGAGTTGTGAGCAGCTCCCAACTGCAAAGATTCTTCTGCAGGACAATTGAGACCTGTTGGTTGGCTCCAGGACAATGATTCCGAGCAGGGTTCTAAGGATGGATGGCTGGGTAGCCCACCTCGCAACCAATTGTCTCCAAGCAACAAGACAGCTTAGATCTGCTGGATCTGGGGGAGCAACCGAGGAGGCTGAGTTGAAATGGACTCTCCCGTGGATGTGTCCTAATATGACTTTGTGTCTATGGAGACCTTGGAATGAAGCGGTGGCACTGGGGCCTTGAAGGGTTCCCCTAAAGAGAGGCTTTGAAACAGCTCCATCGTGCAAGTTTCCCATGTGTAGATGAGATTTGTTCTGATGGGTGAGTCAAGAAACAGCCATATGCTGTTATTGAAATCCAGGCCTCTGAGGAGAGATGCCTGGAAACCAAAGCAATGGATCCGATAGGTGCCTAGGGGCCTGTTCGTTCATTTTTACCTCTGGGGACATCAGTCTATGGGTCTGAGTGCCGGTAGGTGCTCAGATGGGCCAAGATTGCCCCTCTTTGTCCTGGGAAGCCACAAATAGTGGGATGGCCTCAGGGACTTTGGAGGTTTATCGTATTAGTATGGTTGTGGCCATTGAAGTGGGCCCATACTATTCCCTTGGAGAGGGCAAGCACTGTCGTCAGGTTTGGATCCAGTGGCCTGAGCCTGTAGGGTGTGTAGGCCAGGGCTGTTTGGACAGTTGTCTGAAAACACAAACTCGGCTTATGTTTCGGGTCATAGGTATGGCACGACTGATTTACAGACCATGAGGAGAACTCTTCGCGATTTGAAAAAGGGGCGAGTGTGAGGCTCTTGCTCACGTTTTTGTCTCTGGATATCGTGTCACTCATGGTCGTGAAATTTCCGGGTGACTTCATGGGAAATGGACGAGTCTTACTCTCTGGGGGTTTGGCCCCGTCCCAAGAGTTTGTGGTCATTCTGTGGGAAAGAAGAAGTCCGTTGCTCTGTTGTTGTTGATTTGTTTTGTTTTGTTTTTCAAGCTCAGGTGTCCCACCAAATGAGGGATTCCAGAGTAGAGCCCTGGGGAGGGGCGACTGGACAACCAGAAATCAGGTTAAAATTTGGGGCCTAGGGATATGTCAAGCCCATTATGACATCTAAAGTTCCAGGCACTGAGGGGACGTCCTAGAGGACAGGACTCACGCTGAGGGTCACAATGCGTGTTTATGCCCTCGTCGCACTCAAGAATGGGCGGGGCCTCAGGGTGAATGCTGGTTTCTCCTACACTGAACGTTGAACAACATGCCAACCACAAGGTTTCTTGCCATGGGTAAGGAAGAGTTCTGATTTCTGCATCACAGTCACCCCTGGGCAGTGATGGGAGATAAGGTCTAGGTTCTGAAGCTTGCAAACTGAGGTAGGGAAGAGATGATGACCTAAGGCCATGGCGGGTCTGATGTGCTCAGTGTGCGGTCAGCTGTCTGGGTGTTGGTCACGAGGTCCGGGCTCAGGTTGTCAGACTGTGCATTAGTGCCCAGGTTAGACTATATATTTTGGGTGCAATCGAGTGCCGTGTAGGTTCTTATCTGAAGAACTCTTCAGGATATGAAGAATGAGCGAGTCTGAGGTGCGTGCTCAGTCTTTTGAATCAGGATTTTTTATCAGCGATGGCCGGGGAATGTTGGGGAGGCCTCATGGGCCATGGATGAATCTTGTTCTCTGTGGATTGGGCCCGATCCCAATTATTTTTAGTCAATCTGTGGGATGGGAGGGCTCCTTTCAGGTTTGTTACCTCAGGTGTCCCACCAAAAGAGGAATTCCAAAGCAGAGCCCTGGGGAAGAGTGAAGGGACAACCCGAACTATGGTTAAAAATTGGGGCCTAGGGGCATGGCAAGCCCAATATACTGTCTCTCCATCCAGCCACTGAGAGGCCTTACCTGAGGACTGGGCTCATGTTGAGGGTCACAATGTGTGTTTGTGACCAATGTGGTTCGCAAGCATGGGCGGGGCCACATGGGCTTCACTGGTTTCAATGACACTGAACTTTGGACAACATGCCAACCACAAGGTTTCTTTCCATGGGGAAAGAGTTCTGATTTCTGCATCATTTTCAAACCCGGGCCGTGATTGGAGACAAGGTCTAGGTTCTGAAGCCTGAAAATCGAGGTTGAGAAGAGATGACGACCTAAGGCCATCGCAGGTCCGATGTGCTCAGTGTGCGCTCAGCTATCTGGGATGGGCGAGGAGGTCCATGCTCAGGCTGTGTCATAAAGGGCATTAGTGCCTAGGTCAGCCTATATATTTGGGGTACATCCAAATGGCGTGCAGGTTGATCCAAATTTAGGGTTCTGGGTAGCCCCAGAGTGCAATGTTTTTCTTCTGGAAGGCAGGCAGAGTGCTGCTTTGCAATTCTGGATTGCCAAACTGGAGGGCTTATGGGCCAGTAGTCTGAGGATGGAAGTCTGAGAAATCAAGCTAGGCATAGGTTTCTGAGTGAGGATATGGTAGGCACAATCTACAGACCTGAATCGAGATCTCGTGCATCTGAAGTCAGGGCGAGGATCTGACGATCGCTCAGGTTGGACAGTCTGTCCCTGATGGCCCCTTCTTGAAGGGGGGGTGGATCACGAGGCCCTGGGGGTTTTCCCACGATGGGAGTTGTGAGAAGATCCCAACTGCAAAGATTCTTCTGCAGGACAATTGAGACCTGTTGGATGGCTCCAGGACGACGATTCCCAGCATGGTTCTAAGGATTGATGGCTGGGTAGCACACCTCGCATTCCAATTGTCTTCAAGCAACAAGACAGGATAGATCTGCTGGATCTGGGGGAGCAACCGAATATGCTTTGTTGAAATGGACTCTCCCGTGGAAGTGTTCTAATATGATTTTGTGTCTATGGAGACCTGGGAATGAAGCGGTGGCACTGGCGCCCTGAAGGGTTCTCCTAAAGAGAGGGTTTCACACAGCTCCATCCTGCAAGTTTCCCATGTGTAGATGAGATTTGTTCTGATGGGAGAGTCAAGAAACAGCCATATGCTGTTATTGAAATCCAGGCCTCTGAGAAGTGATGCCTGGAAAACAAAGCAATGGATCCGATAGGTACCTAGGGGCCTGTTCGTTCCTTTTTACCTCTGGGGACATCAGTCTACGGGTCTGAGGGCCGGTAGGTGCTCAGATGGGCCCAGATTGCCCCTGTTTGTCCTGGGAAGCCCCAAATTTTGGGATGGCCTCTGGGACTTTGGAGGTTTATCCTCTTAGTAGGGTTGTGGCCATTGGAATGGGCACATACAATTCCCTTGGAGAGGGCAAGCACAGTCGTCAGGTTTGGCTCCAGGGGACTGAGCATGTAGGGTGTGTAGGCCAGGGCTGTTTGGACAGTTTTCTGAAAACACAAACTCGGCTTATATTTCGGGTCATAGGTATGGCAGGACTGATCTACAGAGCATGAGGAGAACTCTTCGGGATATGAAAAAAGGGCGAGTGTGAGTCTCTTGCTCAAGTTTTTGTCTCTGGAAATCGTGTCACTCATGGTCGTGAAATTTCCGGGTGACTTCCTGGGAAATGGACGAGTCTTACTCTCTGGGGGTTTGGCCCCGTCCAAAGATTTGGGGTCATTCTGTGGAATGGAAGAAGTCCATTGTTCTGTTGTTGTTGATTTGTTTTGTTTTGTTTTTCAAGCTCAGGTGTCCCACCAAATGAGGGATTCCAGAGTAGAGCCCTGGGGAGGGGCGACTGGACAACCAGAAATCTGGTTAAAAATTGGGGCCTAGGGACATGTCAAGCCCATTATGACATCTAATGGTCCAGCCACTGAGAGGACGTCCTAGCGGACAGGACTCACGCTGACGGTCCCAATGCGTGTTTATGCCCTCGTCGCACTCAAGAATGGGCGGGGCCTTAGGGTGAATGCTGGTTTCTCCAATACTGAACGTTGGACAACATGCCAACCACAAGGTTCCTTGCCATGGGTAAGGAAGAGTTCTGATTTCTGCATCACAGTCACCCCTGGGCAGTGATTGGAGATAAGGTCTAGGTTCTGAAGCCTGAAAACTGAGGTAGGAAAGAGATGATGACCTAAGGCCATGGCGGGTCTGATGTGCTCAGTGTGCGGTCAGCTGTCTGGGTGTTGCTCAGGAGGTCCCGGCTCAGGTTGTGTCAGACAGTGCATTACTGCCCTGGTTAGACTATATAATTTGGGTACATTCGAGTGCCGTGTAGGTTTATTATTATTTAATGTGCCCGGGCAGCTCATGAGGCAATATATTTTTGATAGAGGGCAGGCAGAGTGCTGCAATGATGGTCCGGAATTGCCAAACTTGTGGGCTTCGGGGCCAGGAGGGTGAGGATGGAAGTCTGAGAACACAAGCTAGACTTGTGCTTCAGGGTGAGGGCATGCCATGTACCCCCTGAAGATCTGAAGCAATATCTCATGCATCTGAAATCAGAGCGAGGATCATACGTTGGCTCTTCTTGGATTTTCTGTTCATGACGCCCCCTTCATGAAGGGAGCCGAATCTCGAGAGCGTGGAGGTTTTCCCACGTTGGGAGTGGTGGGATGCCCCCGCCAAGGACTCCTTCTGCGGGACAATTGAGACCTGTTGGAAAGCTCCAGGACATCCCATATGGATGAGTCCAGACGAACGTTCGAGGATGGATGCCTGGGAAGCCCGCCTCGCATTCCAATTGTCTCCTAGCGACAAGACAGTTTAGATCTGATGGCTCTGCGGGAGCAACCGGGGTGGCTGAGTTGAAATGGACTTTCCTGAGGATGGGTCTAATGTGTGTTTGTGTCCATGAGGCCTTGGAATGGGGCGGTGGAACCGGGACCCTGAAGTATTCTCCTAAGCTTTTGACATAGCTCCCATGCACAAGTTTCCTTGTGGAGACGAGGTTTGTTCTGATGGGTGCCTCAGGAAAACCCCAATGCTGGTATTGGAATCCAGGTTTTTGAGGAGACATGCATGTAAACCAAAGCAATGGATCCGATTTGGGCCTAGGGTCCTGTCTGGTTCAATCTTCTTCTCTGGGGACATCCATCTAGGGTATGAGTGGAGGTAGATGCTCAGCTGGTGTCAGACTGCCCTTTTTTGTCCCGGGCGACCTATACTATTGGGATGGCCTGAGGAACTTTGGAGGGTTCTCCTAATTTGTATGATTTTGGACAATGGAATGGGCAGAATTCCCATGGATAGGGTAGGCACAGTCCTAAAGTGTGGCTCCAGGGTCCCTAGCCTGGAGGGCGTGTGGCCCAGGACTTTGAGGACAGAAGTCTGAAAACACAAATTCAGCTTATGTTTGGGGACGTAGGTATGGCAGGCCCGATCTACAAACCATGAGAAGACATCTCTCAGATTATGAAGATAGTGCGAGTCTGAGGCGCTTGCTCAGGCTTTTGCCTCTGGATTTTGTTTCTGCGATATCCGTGGAATGTCGAGGAGGCCTCATGGGCCATGGACGTATCTTCCTCTCTGTGGATTTGGCCCGATCCCAATTGTTTTTCGTCAATCTGTTGGATGGAGGACTCCTTTCATGGTTGTTACATTAGGTGTCCCAACAAAAGAGGAATTCCAAAGCAGAGCCCTGGGGAAGAGTGAAGGGACAACCCGAACTATGGTTAAAAATTGGGGCCTATGGGCATGGCAAGCCCAATATGCTCTCTCTTCATCCAGCCACTGAGAGACCTTACCTGAGGACTGGGTTAAGGTTGAGGGTCACAATGTGAGTTTGCCACTTATGTGGCCTTCGAGCAATGGCGGGGCCTCATCGGACAAACAGGTTTTCACTACACTGAACGTTGGACAACAAGCCATCCATAGGGTTCTTGCCATTGGGAAAGAGTTCGGATTTCTGCATCATTTTCACACCTGGGCAGTGATTGGAGATAAGGTCTAGGATCTGAATCTTGAAAACCGAAGTTGGGAATATATAACGACCTAAGGCAATGGCTGGTCCGATGTGCTCAGTGAGCGGCAAGCTGTCTGGGTGGGGCCAGGAAGTCCAGGCTCAGGCTCTGTCAGAAAGGGCATTATTGCCCAGGTCAGCCTATATATTTTGGGTACAGCCAAGTGGCGTGCAGGTTGATCTTCATTTGGGCTTTCGGCGTAGCGCCAGAGGGCAATGTTTTTCTTCTGGAGGGCAAGCAGAGTGCTGCATTGTAATTCTGGATTGCCAAACTGGAGGGCTTGTGGGCCAGTAGTCTGAGGACGGAAGTCTGAGGACACAAGCTAGCTTAGGTTTCTGGGTGAGGACATGGCAGGCACAATATACAGACCTGAATCGAGATCTCGTGCATCTGAAGTCAGGGTGAGGATCAGACTATTTCTCAGGTTGGACCGTATGTCCCTGATTGCCCCTTCATGAAGGGGGGAGATCACGAGGCCATGGGGTTTTCTCACCATGAGAGTTGTGAGAAGCTCACAACTACAAATATTCTTCTGTAGGACAATTGAGACCTGTTGGTTGGCTCCAGGCCAATGATTCCGAGCAGGGTTCTAAGGATGGATGGCTGGGTGGCCCACCTCGCATTCCAATTGTCTCCTAGCAACAAGACAGGTTAGATCTGCTGGATCTGGTGGAGCAACCGAATATGCTGAGTTGAATTGGATTCTCCCGTGGATGTGTCCTAATATGATTTTGTGTCTATGGAGACCTTGGAATGAAGCGGTGGCACTGGGGCCCTGAAGGGTTCTCCTAAAAAGAGGCTTTGACACACCTCCCACGTGCAAGTTTCCAATGTGTAGATGAGGTTTGTTCTGATGGGTGAGTCAAGAAACAGCCATATGCTGGTACTGAAATCCAGGCCTCTGAGGAAGATGCCTGGAAACCAAAGCAATGGATCCGATTAGGGCCTAGGGGCCTGTTCGTTCCTTTTTACCTCCGGTGATATCAGTCTACGAGTCTGAGTGCAGGTAGGTTCTCAGATGGGCTCAGATTCCTCCTGTTTGTCCTGGGAAGCCACCACTATTGGGATGGCCTCAGGGACTTTGGAGGTTTATCCTATTAGTAGGGTTGTGGCCATTGGAATGGGCACACAGAATTCCCTTGGAGAGGGAAAGTACAATCCTCAGGTTGGCTCCAGGGGCCTGAGCCTGTATGGTGTGTAGGCCTGGGCTGTTTGGACAGTTGTCTGAAAAGACAAACTCGGATTATGTTTCGGGTCATAGGTATGGCAGGACTGATCTACAGACCATGAGGAGAACTCTTCGGGATATGTAAAAAGGGCGAGTGTGAGGCTCTTGCTCAAGTGTTTATCTGTGGATATCGTTCCATTCATGGTCATGAAATATCCGGGTGACTTCATGGGAAATGGGCGAGTCTTACTCTCTGGGGGTTTGGCCCCGTCCAAAGAGTTTGGGGTCATTCTGTGGGATGGAAGAAGTCCGTTTTTTTGTTGTTGTTGTTTTGTTTTGTTTTGTGTTGTTTTTCAAACTCAGTTGTCCCACCAAATGAGTGATTCCAGTGTAGAGCCCTGGGGAGGGGCGATTGGACAACTAGAAATCTGTTTTAAATTTGGGGCCTAGGGACATTCAAGCCATTATGGCATCTAATGGTCTAGCCACTGGGAGGACTTACTAGAGGACAGGACTCATGCTGAGGGTCACAATGCGTGTTTATGTCCTCGTCGCACTCAAGAATGGGCGGGACCTCAGGTTGAATGCTGGTTTCTCCTACACTGAACCTTGGACAACATGGCAATCACAAGGTTTCTTGCCGTGGATAAAGAGGAGTTCTGATTTCTGCATCACACTCACCCTTGGGCAGTGTTTGGAGATAAGGTCTAGGTTCTGAAACCTGAAAACTTAGGTAGGGAAGAGATGATGACCTAAGGCCACGGCGGGTCTTATGGGCTCTGGTTGCGGTCAGCTGTCTGGGTGTTGTTCAGGAGGTTCCGGCTCAGGTTGTGTCAGACAGTGCATTACTGCCCAGGTTAGACTATATAATTTGGGTACATTCGAGTGCCGTGTAGGTTTATTCTCATTTAATGTGCCCGGGCAGCTCATTGGGCAATATTTTGTTTCTAGAGGGCAGGCAGAGAGCTGCAATGATGGTCCGGAATTGCCAAACTTGTGGGCTTCGGGGCCAGGAGTGTGAGGACGGACGTCTGAGGACACAGGCTAGACTTGGGATTCAGGGCGAGGTCACGGCATGTTCATCCTGAAGATCTGAATCAATATCTCGTGAATCTGAAGTCAGAGCGAGGATCAGACGTTGGCTCAGCTTGGATTTTCTGTTCATGACAGTGCCTTCATGAAGGGAGCCGAATCTCGAGGCCGTTGAGGTTTTCCCACGTTTGGAGTGGTGGGATGCCCCCTCCTAGGATTCCTTCTGCGGGACAATTGAGACCTGTTGGACAGCTCCAGGACATCCCATATGGATGAGTCCAGACCAACGTTCGAGGATGGATGCCTGGGAAGCACGCCTCGCATTCCAATTGTCTCTTAGCGACAAGACAGTTTAGATCTGATGGCTCTGCGGGAGCAACTGGGGTGGCTGAGTTGAAATGGACTTTCCTGAGGATGGGTCTAATGTGTGTTTGTGTCCATGAGGGCCTTGGAATGGGGCAGTGGAACCGGGACCCTGAAGTATTCTCCTAAGCTTTTGACATAGCTCCCATGCACAAGTTTCCTTGTGGAGACGAGGTTTGTTCTGATGGGTGCCTCAGGAAAACCCCAATGCTGGTATTGGAATCCAGGGTTTTGAGGATACATGCCTGTAAACCAAAGCAATGGATCCGATTTGGGCCTAGGGTTTTGTCTGGTTCAATCTTCTTCTCTGGGGACATCCATCTAGGGTATGAGTGGAGGTTGATGCTCAGCTGGTGACAGACTGACATTTTTTGTCCCGGGTGACCTATACTATTGGGATGGCCTCAGGGACTTTGGAGGGTTCTCCTAATTTGTACGATTTTGGACAATGGAATGGGCAGAATTCCCATGGATAGGGTAGGCACAGTCCTAATGTGTGGCTCCAGGGTCCCTAGCCTGGAGGGTGTGTGGCCCAGGACTTTGAGGACAGAAGTCTGAAAACACAAATTCAGCTTATGTTTGGGGACGTAGGTATGGCAGGCCCGATCTACAAACCATGAGAAGACATCTTCAGGATATTAAGATAGTGTGAGTCTGAGGCGCTTGCTCAGGCTTTTGTCTCTGGATTTTGTTTCTGCGATGGCCGTGGAATGTTGAGGAGGCCTCATGGGCCATGGACGAATCTTGCTCTCTGTGGATTTGGCCCGATCCCAATTGTTTTTCCTAAATCTGTTGGATGGAGTACACCTTTCAGGGTTGTTACCTCAGGTGTCCCACCAAAAGAGGAGTTCCAAAGCAGATCCCTGGGGAAGAGTGAAGGGACAACCCGAATTATGGTTAAAAATTGGGGCCTAAGGGCATGGCAAGCCCAATATGCTGTCTCTTCATCCAGCCACTGAGAGGCCTTACCTGAGGACTGGGCTAAGGCTGAGGTTCACAATGTGTGTTTGCCACCTATGTGGCCAGCGAGCAATGGCGGGGCCTCATCGGACACACAGGTATCCACTACACTGAACATTATACAACAAGCCTACCACAAGGTTTCTTGCCATCGGGAAGGAGTTCTGATTTCTGCATCATTTTCAAACATGGGCCGTGATTGGAGATAAGGTCTAGGTTCTAAATCCTGAAAACCAAGGCTGGGAAGAGATAACGACCTAAGGCAATGGCTGGTCCAATGTGTTCAGTGAGCGGCCAGCTGTATGGGTGAGGCCAGGAGGTCCAGGCTCAGCATCTGTCAGAAAGGGCATTATTGCGCAGGTCAGCCTATATATTTTGGGTACAGCCAAGTGGAGTGCAGGTTGATCTTCATTTGGGGTTTCTGGGTAGCCCCAGAAGGCAATGTTTTTCTTCTGGAGGGCAGACAGAGTGCTGCATTATAATTCTGGATTTCCAAACTGGAGGGCTTGTGGGCCATTAGTCTGAGGATGGAAGTCTGAGGACACAAGCTAGGCTTAGGTTTCTGGGTGAGGACATCGCAGGCACAATCTACAGACCTGCACCAAGATCTCGTGCATCTGAAGTCAGGGTGAGGATCAGAAGATCGCTCAGGTTGGACCTTATGTCCCTGTGAGCCCTTCATGAAGGGGGGAGGGACCACGAGGCCATGAGGTGTTTTCTCACAATGGGAGTCGTGAGAAGCTCCCAACTTCAAAGATTCTTCTGCAGGACAATTGAGATCTGTTGGTTGGCTCCAGGCTAACGATTCCGAGCAGGGTTCTAAGGATGGATGGCTGGGTAGGCCAACTCGCATTCCAATTGTCTCCTAGCTACAAGACAAGTTGGATCCGCTGGATCTCGCGGAGCAACCGAATACGCAGAGTTGAAATGGATTCTCCTGTGGATGTGTCCTAATGTGTTTTTGTGTCTATGGATACCTTGGAATGACACGGTGGCACTGGGGCCATGAAGGGTTCTCCTAAACAGAGGCTTTGACATTGCTCCCACGTGCAAGTTTACCATGTGTAGATGAGATTTGTTCTGATGGGTGAGTCAAGAAACAGCCATATGCTGGTATTGAAATCCAGTCCTCTGAGGAGAGATGCCTGGAAACCAAATCAATGGATCCGATTAGGGCCTAGGAGCCTGTTTGTTCCTTTTTACCTCTGGGGTTATCAGTCTACAAGTATGAGTTCAGGTAGGTACTCAGATGGGCTCAGATTGATCCTTTTTGTCCTGGGAAGCCACCACTATTGGGTTGGCCTCAGGGACTTTGGAGGTTTATCCTATTAGTAGCGTTCTGGCCATTGGAATGGGCACAAAGAATTCCCTTGGAGAGGGCAAGTACAGTCCTCACCTTGGCTCCAGGGTCCTAAGCCTGTAGGCTGTGTAGCCTAAGGCTGTTTGGACAGCTGTCTGAAAACAGAAACTCGGCTTATGTTTCGGGTCATAGGTATGGCAGGACTGATCTACACACCATGAGGAGAACTCTTCGGGATATGAAAAAGGGCGAGTGTGAGGCTCTTGCTCAAGTATTTATCTCTGGATATCGTGCCATTCATGGTCATGAAATTCCCGGGTGACTTCAAGGGAAATGGACGAGTCTTATCCCTGGGGGTTTGGCCCAGTCCAAAGAGTTTGGGGTCACTCTGTGGGATGGAAGAAGTCCGTTTTTTGTTGTTGTTTTGTTTTGTTTTGTTTTTCAAACTCATGTGTCCCACCAAATGAGGGATTCTAGAGTAGAGCCCTGGGGAGGGGCGATTGGCAACCAGAAATCTGGTTAAAATTGGGGCCTAGGGACAGCTAGACTTGGGTTTCAGGGCGAGGGCATGGCATGTACCCACTGAAGATCTGAAGCAATAACTCATGCATCTGAAGTCAGAGCGAGGATCAGACGTTGGCTCAGCTTGGATTTTCTGTTTATGACGGCCCCTTCATAAAGGGAGCCAAATCTCGAGGCCGTGGAGGTTTTTCCATGTTGGGAGTGGTGGGATGCCCCCTCATAGGATTCCTTCTGCGGGACAATTGAGACCTGTTGGACAGCTCCAGGACATCCCATATGGATGAGTCCAGACCAACGTTCGAGGATGGATGCCTGAGAAGCCCGCCTCGCATTCCAATTGTCTCTTAGCGACAAGACAGTTTAGATCTGATGGCTCTGCGGGACCAACCGGGGTGGCTGAGTTGAAATGGACTTTCCTGAGGATAGGTCTAATGTGTGTTTGTGTCCATGAGGGACTTGGAATGGGGCGGTGGCACCGGGACCCTGAAGTATTCTCCTAAGCTTTTGACATAGCTCCCATGCACAAGTTTCCTTGTGGAGGCGAGTTTTGTTCTTATGGGTGCCTCAGGAAAACCCCAATGCTGGTATTGGAATCCAGGGTTTTGAGGAGACATGCCTGTAAACCAAAGCAATGGATCCGATTTTGGCCTAGGGTCCTGTCTGGTTCAATCTTCTTCTCTGGGGACATCTATCTAGGGTATGAGTGGAGGTAGATTCTCAGCTGGTGTCAGACTGACCTTTTTTGTCCCGGGCGAACTATACTATTGGGATGGCCTCAGGGACTTTGGAGGGTTCTCCTAATTTGTACGATTCTGGACAATGGAATGGGCAGAATTCCCAGGGATAGGGTAGGCACAGTCCTAATGTGTGGCTCCAGTGTCCCCAGCCTGGATGGTGTGTGGCCCAGGACTTTGAGGACAGAAGTCTGAAAATACAAACTCAGCTTATGTTTGGGGACGTAGGTATGGCAGGCCCGATCTACAAACCATGAGAAGACATCTTCAGGATATGAAGATAGTGCGAGTCTGAGGCGCTTGCTTAGGCTTTTGTCTCTGGATTTTGTATCAGCGATGGCCGTGGAATGTCGAGCAGGCCTCATGGGCCATGGACGAATCTTCCTCTCTGTGGATTTGGCCCGATCCCACTTGTTTTTCGTCAATCTGTTGGATGGGAGGACTCTTTTCAGGGTTGTTACATCAGGTGTCCCACCAAAAGAGGAATTCCAAAGCAGAGCCCTGGGGAAGAATGAAGGGACAACACGAACTATGGTTAAAAATTGGGGCCTAGGGGCATGCCAAGCCCAATATGCTGTCTCTTCATCCAGCCACTGAGAGGCCTTACCTGAGGTCTGGGCTAAGGCTGAGGGTCACAATGTGTGTTTGCTACCTATCTGGCCCGCGAGCAATGGCGGGGCCTCAAGGGACACACTGGTTTCCACTACACTGAACGTTGGACAACAAGCCAACCACAAGTTTTCGTGCCATTGGGAAGGAGTTCTGATTTCTACATCGTTTTCAAACCTAGGCAGTGATTGGAGATAAGGTCTAGGTTCTGAAGCCTGAAAACTGAGGTTGGGAAGGGATAACGACCTAAGGCCATGGGGGGTCTGATGTTCTCAGTTTGTAGCCAGCTGACTGGGTGGGCCTAGGATTCCATGCTCAGGCTGCGTCAGAAAGGGCATTATTGCCGATGTCATCCTATATATTTTGGGTATATCCAAGTGTCGTGCAGGTTGATCTTCATTTGGGGTTTCTAGGTAGCCCCAGATGGCAATGTATTTCTTCTGCAGGGCAGGTAGAGTGCTGCATTGTAGTTCTGGATTGCCAAACTGGAGGGCTTGTGAGCCAGTATTCTGTGGACAGAAGTCTGAGGACACAAGCTAGGCTTAGGTTTCTGGGTGAGGACATGTCAGGGACAATCTACAGACCTGAACCGAGATCTCGTGCATCTGAAGTCAGGGTGAGGATCAGACGATCGCTCAGGTTAGACCTTATGTCCCTGATGGCCCCTTTATGAAGGGGGTGGGATGATGAGGCCATGGGGGTTCTCTCATGTTGGATGTTCTGAGAAGCTCCCAACTGCAAAGATTCTTCTGCAGGACAATTGAGACCTGTTGGTTGGCTCCAGGCCAACGATTCTAAGCAGGGTTTTAAGGATGGATGGTGAGGTAGGCCAACTCACATTCCAATTGTCTCCTAGCAACAAGACAAGTTAGATCTGCTGGATCTCGCGGAGGAACCGATACGCTCAGTTGAAATGGACTCTCCTGTGGATGGGTCCTAATGTGTTTTTGTGTCTATGGAGACCTTGGAATGAAGCGGTGGCACTGGGGCCCTGAAAGGTTCTCCTAAACAGAGGCTTTGACACAGCTACCACGTGCAAGAGTCCCATGTGTAGATGAGATTTGTACTGATGTGTGAGTCAAGAAACAGCCATATGCTGGTATTGAAATTAAGGCCTCTGAGGAGAGATGCCTGGGAACCAAAGCAATGGATCCGATTAGTGCCTAGGGGCCTGTTCGTTTCTTTTTACCTCTGGGGACATCAGTCTACGGGTCTGAGTGCAGGTAGGTTCTCAGATAGGCTCAGATTACTCCTGTTTGTCCTGGGTAGCCACCACTATTGGGAATGCCTCAGGGACTTTGGAGGTTTATCCTATTAGTAGGATTGTGGCCATTGGAATGGGAACACAGAATTCCCTTGGAGAGGGCAATTACAGTCCTCAGGTTGGCTCCAGGGACCTGAACCTGTAGGGTGTTTAGGACAGGGCTCTTTGAACAGTTTTCTGAAAACACAAACTCGGCTTATGTTTCGGGTCATAGGTATGGCAGGACTGATCTACAGACCTTGAGGAGAACTCTTCAGGTTATGAAAAAAGGGCGAGTGTGAGGCTCTTGCTCAAGTTTTTGTCTCTGGATATCGTGTTCACTCATGGTCGTGAAATTCCCGGGTGACTTCATGGGAAATGGATGAGTCTTATTCTCTGGGGTTTGTCCTTGTCCAAAGAGTTTGAGGTTATTCTGTGGGTTGGAAGAAGTCCGTTTTTTTTGTTGTTGTTGTAGTTTTGTTTTGTTTTGTTTTTTAACCTCAGGTGTCCCACCAAATGAGGGATTCCAGAGTAAAGCCCTGGGGAGGGGCGACCGGACAACCAGAAATCTGGTTAAAAATTGGGGCCTAGGGACATGTCAAGCCCATTATGACATCTAATGGTGCAGCCACTGAGAGGACTTACTAGAGGACAGGACTCACGCTGAGTGTCACAATGCGTGTTTATGCCCTCGTCGCACTCAAGAATGGGCGGGGCCTCAGGGTGAATGCTGTTTTCTCCTACACTGATCGTTGGACAACTTTCCAACCACAAGGCTTCTTGCCTTGGGTAAGGAGGAGTTTGATTTCTGCATCACATTCAACCCTTGTCAGGGTTTGGAGTTAAGGTCTAAGTTCTGAAGCCTGAAAAGTTAGGTTGGGAAGAGATAACGAGCTAAGACCATGGCGGGTGTGATGTTCTCAGTGTGCGGTCAGCTGTCTCGGTTTTGGTCAGGAGGTCCGGGCTCACTCTGTATCAGACAGTGTATTAGTGGCCAGGTTAGACTATCTAATTTGGGTACATTCGAGTGCCGTGTATGTCTATCCTCATTTGGGTTATGTGAGAAACTGCATAGGTCAAAATTTTTCTCCTGGAAGGCAGGTAGAATGCTTCATTTTGAGTCCCGAAGTTCCAAATGTGGGGGCTTGGGGGCCAGGAGTGTGAGGACAGAAGTCTGAGAACACAAGCTAGTCATAGGTTTCAGGGCGATGGCAAGGAAAGCACACTCTGCAGAGCTGCATCGAGATCTCGTGCATCTGAATTCAGGGTGTAGATCAGACGTTGTCTTAGGTTGGAGTTCCTGTCCATGATTTCCCCTTCATAAATGGGGGGGGGCATCACAAAGCCATCTAGATTTTCCCAGGTTGGGAGTTGTGAGATGCTCCAAAACTCAAGGATTCCTTCTGCTGGACATTTGAGACCTGTTGGATGGCTCCAGGACATCCCATACGGAATGACGCCAGAGCAGAGCTCTAAGGATGGATGGTTGGGCAGCCCGCCTCGCCTTCCAATTGTCTCCTAGTCAAGACAGGTTTAGTCTGCTCGCTCTGGGGGAGCAACCAAGGGAGCTGAGTTGAAATGGAATTTCCTGCGGATGGGTTCTAATGTGGATTTCTGTCCATGGAGACCTTGTAATGGGGCAGTGGCACACAGGCCCTGAAGGATTCTCCTAACTGGAGGTTTTGAGACATCTTCAAAGGATAATTTTCCCATGTGGAGAAGAGATTTGTTCTGATTGCTGCCTCATGAAATCCACCTATGCTAATTTTGGAAACCAGGCCTCTGAGGAGAGATACCTGTAACCGAAAGCAATGAATCTGATTCAGGCCTAGGGGCCTGTCTGATTCAATCTTCTTCTCTGGGGACATTGATCTACGCTGAGTAGAGGTAGATGCTAAGCTGGTTTCAGATGACCCTTGTTTGTCCTGGGCAGCCTACATTATTGGGATGTCCTTGGGGACTCTGGAGGTTTTTCCTAATTTGTACGATTGTGGACAATGGAATGGGCAGAATTCCCGTGGTATGGACAGGCACAGTCCTGATGTGTGGCTCCAGGGGCCCCAGCCTGAAGGTTCTGAGGGCCAGGAATGTGGGGACAGAAGTCTGAAAACACAAACTCGGCTTAGGTTTGGGAAGTAGGTATGGCAGGCCCGATCTACAGACCGTGAGGAGAACTCTTCGGGATACGACAAAAGAGCGAGTGTGAGGCGCTTGCTCAGACTTTTGTCTCTGGATTTGTTGTCAACGATGGCTGTGGAATCTCGGGGAGGCCTCATGGGCCATGGGCGAGACTTCCTCTCTGTGAATTTGGTCCAATCCCAATTGTTTTGGGTCAATCTGAAGGATGGGAGGAGTCCTTTTAGTTTTGTTACCTCAGGTGTCCCACCAAAAGAGGGATTCCAAAGCAGAGCTCTGGGGAGGGATGAATGGACAACCCGAACAATCCAATTGGGGTGAGGTCGAGAACCGAGCAGGTTGATCCTCATTTGGGGTTTATGGAGAGCCCCATAGAGCAACGTTTCTCTACTGGAGGGCCAGCATAGGGCTTCATTTTGGTTCCAGAATTCCAAGTCTTGAGGACATGTTTGCCAGGAGTGTGAGGAAGGAAGTCTGAAAACACAAGGTAGCACGAGGTTTGGGCCCACTGTGCAGAGGCTGAATCGAGATCTCCTGCATCTGAGGTCAGGGCGAGTATCAGATGTTGCCTCAAGCTGGAGTTTGTGTCCATGACGGCCCCTTCCTGAAGGGGGTGGGGGCGTCATGAGGCCAGGGAGGTTTCCCTACGCTGGGAGTTGTGAGCTGCTCCAAACTTCAAAGTTTCCTTCTTCAGGACAGTCGAGTACTATTGGATGGTTCCAGCATGCCCCATACAGAAAGACTCGAGAGCAGGGGCCTAAGCATGGATGCCGAGAAACGCCAACTCACCTTCCCATTGCCTGGTCGAGACAAGGCACGCTCAATCTGCGGGCTCTTGGGTGAGCTACCCAGAAGGCTGAGTTTAAATGGACTTTCCTGAGGATGAGTCATAATGTGGGTTGGTGGCCATGGAGACCTTGGAATGTGGCAGTAGCTAAGGGACTCTGCAGGATTCTCCAACCCGAAAGGTTTGACACAACTCTAACAAGGAAGCTTTCCATGCGGAGATGAGAGGTGTTCTGTCTGGTGCCTCAGGATAGCCCCATATGCTGGTCTTCGAACCCAGGCCTCTGAGGAGTGATACCTGGACACCAAAGCAAGAGTTCATAATAGGGCCTAGGGGCCTGTCTGGTTCAATCTTCTGTCTCTGCGGATATCAGTCTGTGTGTGTGCATGGAGGTAGTAGTTGCTCAGCTGGTGTCATAATGCCGCTGTTTGTCCAGTGCGGCTTGCGGTAGTGGGATGTCCTTGGGGACCTTGAGGTTTCTACTATTTTGTAGAGTTGTGGCCAATGGAACGGGCAGTTTCTTAGGAGAGAGCAGGCACAGTTCTGTGTTGTGGCTCCAGAGACCCCAGCCTGAAGGCGGTGTGGGCCATGGCTGTGCAGACAGACATCCAAAAACCCAAACTCAGCTCAGGTTTGGGGCCGAAGTTATGGCAGGCCTGATCTACAGTCCGTGAGGGGAGCTCCTCTGGATATGAAAGAAGGCTGAGAGGGAGGCAGTTGCTCAGTCTTTTGTCTCTGGATATTTTGTCCACAATGGCCGTTTAATGTAGGAGTTGCCTCATGGGTCGTAGAAGTCTCCCTCTCTGGTAGTTTGTCCAGCCCCCAAGAGTTTGGGGTCATTCTGTGGGAAGGGAAGAGTCCTGTTTTCTGCTTCATGTGTCCCCCCAGTAGAGGGATTCTGGAGCATAGCAGTGGGTACTGACAACTGGAATACTCGCTCTCTGGTTAAGCCTGGGGGCCTATGGATATGACAAGCCCCATATGCAGGATCTTGGTCCAGCCACTGAGAGGCGTTACTTTAATACGGGACTCACGCTACAGGTCACAATGCATGTCTGTGCCCTAGGCGGCCCTCAAGCACTGGCGTGGCCTTTCCGACAATGCAGGTTTTCCCACATTGAACGTTGGACAACGTGCCAACCACAAGGTTTCTGGCCATGGGGAAGGAGGAATTCTAATTTCTGCATCACGTTCACCCCTGGGCAGTGATTGGAGATAAGGTCTAGGTTCTGAAGCCTGAAAACCGAGGTTGGGAAGAGATGACGAACTACAGCCATAGCGGGTCCCTTGTGTCCAGGTTGGAGCCAGCTGTCTAGGTGTCGTTAGGGATGTCTTGTCTCAGGCTTTGCCAGACAGGGCATTAGTATTCAGGGTAGGCTGTATAATTGCTTTACAGTCGAGTGGCATGCATTAGATAATCATTTGGGGTTTCTTATTAGCAGCATAGGGCAAAGTTTTTCTTCTGGAGGGCAGGCAGAGTGCTGCATTGTGGCTTCGGCATTCCCAAACTGGAGGGCTTGTGGGCCAGGAGAGTGAGGACGGAAGTCTGAGAACACAAGCTAGGCTTAGGTTTCGGGGAATGGACATGGCAGGCACACTCTGCAGAGCTGAATTGAGATCTCATGAGTCTGAAGTCAGGTCGAGGATCAGACTTTGGCTCAGGTTGGAGTTTCTGTCCATGTTGGCCCCTTCATGAAGGGGGGTGCATTATGAGGCCATGGGGTTTTTCCCACTATTAGAGTTGTGAGATGCTCCAAACCGCAAGGATTCCTTCTGTGGGATAATTAAGATTTGTTGGATGGCTCCAGGACGTCTCATAAGGTATTTTTCCAGAACAGGGTTCTAAGTATGGATGCCTGGGCAGACAGCCTCAATTCCAATTGTCTCCTAGCAACAAGAAACATTTGATCTGCTGGCTTGGGGTAGCATCAGAGGGGGCTGAGTTGGAATGGACTTTCCTGAGGATGGTCTTAAATGAGTTGAAATGGACTTTCCTGAGGATGGTCTTAATGTTGGTTTGAGTCCATTGAGACCTTGGTATGGGGCAGTGGCACCAGGGCCCTGAAGGATTCTCCTAACCAGAGGTTATAACAAAGCTCCAATGAGCAAGTTTTCCATGGGGAGACGAGATTTGTTCTTATTGGTGCCTCAGGAAACCACCATTTGCTGGTATTGGAAATGAGGCCTCTGAGGAGAGATGCCTGGAAACCAAAGCAATGGATCTGATTAGGGCCTAGGGGCCTGTTCGGTTCAATATTCTTCTCTGGTGACATCTTTTGTCTGAGTGGAGGTAGTTGCTCAGCTGGTTTGAGATCACACCTGTTTGTCCTGGGCGGCCTACACTATTGGGATGGCCTCGGTAACTTTGGAGGTTTTTCCTAATTTGCAAGGTTGTGGCCAATGGAATGGGAAGAATTCTCTTGAAAGGGAAGCACAGTCCGAGGTGTGGCTCCAGGGACCCAAGTGTGGAGCGTGTGTGGTCCAGGGCTATTTGGACAAAAGTCTGAAAACAAAAACTCCACTTAGGTTTGGGTCTGTAGGTATGGCCGGCCCGATATATAGACCGTGAGGAGAACTCTTCGGGATATGAACAAAGGGCGAAAGTGAGGTGCTTGCTCATGGTTATTTTTTTCTGGATATGTGACACCGATTGCCATGGAATGTCCGGGTGTCCTCATGGGCCATCGATGAGGCTCCCTTTCTGGGGATTGGACCCAATCCCAAGAGTTTGGGGTCATTCTGTGGGAAGGGAGGAGGCCTTTCTGTTTTTTTTTTTTTTTTTTTTTTTAACCTCAGGTGGACCACCAAAAGAGGGATTCCACAGCAGAGTCCTGGGGAGGGGCGACTGGACAACCAGAACTCTGGTTAACATTGGGACCTAAGAACATGGCAAGCACCATATGTGGGCTCTTGGTCCAGACACTGAGAGGCCTTCCTTGAGCATAGGGCTCACATTGAGTTTCACAATGTGTTTTTGTGCCCAAGGAGTCCCTCAAGTCAGGGCGTGGCCTAATGTACCATGCTGGTTTCTCCTACACTGAACGTTGCACAATATGGCAACCACAAGTTTTCTGGCCATGGGGAAGAAGGAGTTCTAATTTCTGCAACACTTTCACTCCTGGACTGTGATTGGATTTAAGGTCTAGGTTCTGAAGCCTGAAAACTGAGGTTGGGAAGAGATGAAGACCTAAGGCCATGGTGTGTCTGATGTGCTCAGAGTTCAGCCAGCTGTTGAGTGTGGGTTGGGAGGTGCAGGCTCAGGCTGTGGCAGACAGGGAATTAGTGCCCAGGCTAGACTGTATCATTTGGGTGCAGTCGAGTTTCGTGCAGGTTGGTACTCATTTGTGGTTACTGGGTAGCCCCAGAGGGCAACGTTTTTCTTCTGGAAGGAAGACACAGTGCCACATAGTGGCTTCAGAATTCCCAAACTGGAAGGCTTGTGGGCCAGGAGTGTGAGGAAAAAATTCTGAGAACACAAGCCAGACTTAGATTTCGGGGTGAGGGGACGGCAGGAACCCTCTGCAGAAATGATTCGAGATCCCGTGTACCTGAAGACAGAGCTATGATCAGACGTTGGCTCAGGTTGGAGTTTCTGTCCATGACGGCCCCTTCATGAAGGGGAGGGTGTCACGAGGCCATGGAGGTTTTCCCACGATGGGAATTGTGAGATGCTCCAAACCGCAATGATTCCTTCCGTGGGACAGTCGAGACCTGCTGGATGGCTCCAGGACATCCCATAAGGAAGTTATCCAGAGCAGGGTTCTAAGGATGGATGCCTGGGCAGCCTGCCTCCCATTCCAGGTGTCTCATAGAGCCAAGGCAAGTTCGATCTGCTGGATCTAGGGGAGTAACCGAGGCAGGTGTGTTGAAATGGGTGAGTTGAGGATGGGTCATAATGTGCATTTGTGTCCATGGAGACCTTGGAATGGGGTGCTTGATCCGGGGCCTTGAGGGATGTTCATAACCGGAGGTTTTGATGGAGCTCTAAAGAGTACGTTTCCTATGTAGAGAAGAGAATTGTTTTGATGAGTGCCTAAGGAATCTCCCATATGCTGGTTTTGGAAACCAAGCCTCTGAGGAGAGATGCCTGGAAACAAAAGCAATGGATATGATTTCGGCCTAGGTGCCTGTCCGGTTCAATCTCTTTCCTGGGGATACGTGTCTATGGATCTGAGGGGAGGTAGTTACTCGGCTTGTGTCAGATCGCCCCTGTTTGTCCTGGGCAGCCTATAATATTGGGAATGGCCTCGGGACTTTGGAGTTTCTCCTAATCTATAGGGTTGTGGCCAATGGAATGGGCAGAAATCCCCTGCAGAGGGCAGGCACAGTTCTGAGTTTGGCTCTAGGGGCCCAGCCTTGAGGGTGTGTGGGCCAGGCCTGTGGGGACAGAAGTCTGAAAACACAAACTCCGCTTAGGATTGGGGACATAGGTATGCACGCCCAATCTACAGACCGTGATAACACTTCGGGATATGAAAAAGGGTGAGTTTGAGGTGCTTGCTCAGGTTTTGTCTCTGGATTTGTGTCAACAATGTGGGTCGAATGCTGTCGTGGCCTCATGGGTTGTGGACGGCTTTCCTTCTCTGAGGATTTGACCCAATCCCAAGAGTTTAGGTACATTCTGTGGGATGGGAGGAGTCCTTTCTGTTTTTTATTTTATTTTATGTACCTCATGTGTGCCAATAAAAGAGGGATTCCGGAGCATGGTCCTTGGTAGGGACAACTGGATAACCCCACCTCTGTTTAAGTTTGGGGGCCTAGGGGCATGGCAAGTCCAATATCTGGGCTCTTGATTCAGACACTGAGAGGTCTTCCTTGAGGACAGGGCTCATGCTGAGGGTCACAATGCCTATTTGTGCCCAACAAGGCCCTCAAGCATGGGAAGGGCCTCCTGGGCCACGCTGGATTCTCCTACACTGAACGTTGGAGAATATGCCAACCACAAGGTTTCCGGCCATGGCGAAGGAAGAGTTGTGATTTCTGCATCACGTTCACCCCTGGACAGTGATTGGAGTTTAGGTCTAGGTTCTGAAACCCGAAAACCGAGGTTGGGAAGAGATGAAGACCTAAGGACCTGATGGGTACAATGAGCTCAGAGTGTGGCTAGCTGTTGAGCGTAGGTCTGGAGGTGTGGGCTCATGCTGTATCAGACAGTGCATTAGACAGGGTAGACTGTATATTTGGGGTGCAGTCGAGTGGCGTTCAGTTGATCCTCATTCGGGTTTCTAGGTAGCTCCATAAGGCAACGTTTTTCTTCTGGAGGGCAGGCAGAGTGCTGCATTGTGGCCCCAGTATTGCCAAATTGTAGGGCTTTTGGGCCAGGGGTGTGAGGACGGTAGTCTGAGAACACAAGCTAGGCTTAGTTTTTGGGGTGAGGGCACAGAAGGCACACTCTGCAGAGCTGAATCAAGATCTCATGCACCTGAAGCCAGGGCGAATATCAGACGTTTGATCAGGATGGTTTTCTGTCCATGATGGCCCCTTTATAAAGTGGAGCATCTCAAGAGGGCATGATGATTTTCCCACAATGGGAGTTGTGAGATGCACCAGACTGCCAAGATTCCTTCTGTGGGACACTTGAGACCTGTTGGATGGCTCTAGGATGTCCCATATGGAACGACTCCAGAGTAGGGTTCTAAGGATGGATGCCTGGGCAGCCCGCCTCCCATTCTAGTTGTCTCCTAGCAACAAGGCAGGTTTGATCTGCAGGCCCTGGGGGAGAAACCAAGGGGGATGAGTTGACATGGACGCTACAGAGGATAGATCATAATGTGGGTTTAAGTCCATGGAGACCTTGGAATGGGGCGCTTGATCCGGGGCCCTGAAAGATCTCCTAAACAGAGGTTTTTATAGAGCTCCAAAGAGTACATTTCCTATGTGGAGACGAGATTTTTCTATGAGTGCCTCAGTAATCCCCCATATGCTGGTATTGGTAACCAGGCTTCTGAGGAGAGATGCCTGGAAACAAAAGCAATGGATCTGATTAGGGCCTAAGTGCCTGTCCAGTTCAATCTTATTCTATGGGGATATCTGTCTTTGGGTCTGAGTGGAGGTAGTTTCCTGACTTGTGAAAGATCATCCCTGTTTGTCCTGGGCAGCCAACACTATTGGGATGGCCTCAGGGAGTTTGGAGGTTTCTCCTAATCTATAGGGTTGCAGCCAATGGAAATGGCAGAATTCCCCTGGAGAGGGAAGCCACAGTCCTCAGGTGTGGCTCCAGGGGCCCCAGCTTAAATGGTGTGTGGGCCAGGACTGTGGGGACAGAAGTCTGAAAACACAAACTCAGCTTAGGTTTGGGGATGTATGTATGAAGGCTCGATCTACAGACCATGAGAATTTTCTGGGCTATGAACAAAGGGCGAGTATGTGGCGTTTGCTCAGGCTCTTGTCTCTGGATTTTGTGCCTACGGTGGCCTTGGAATGTCGGGGTGTCCTCAAGGGCCATGGACAAGTCTTTCTCTGGTGATTTGGCCTGATCCCAAGTGGTTGGCATCATTCTGTGAATGGGAAGAGTCCTTTCTGTATTTTTTTTTTTTTTACCTCAGGTGTCCCACCAAAGAGGGATTCCAGAGCAGAGCCCTGAGTAGGGGTGACTAGACATCTCTAACTCTGGTTGAGATTGGGGGACTAGGGGCTTGGCAAGCCCCATATGTGGGCTGTTGTTCCAGTCACTAAGAGGCTTTACATGAGGATAGGGCTCATGCTGAGGGTCACAATGTGTGTTTGTGCAAATTGTAGCCCTCAGGGATAAGTGGGGCCTCATAGTCCATGCTGATTTCTCCTACAATGAACGTTGGACAACATGCCAACCACAAGGTTTCTTGCCATGGCGAAGGATAAGTTCTGATTCTTGTATCACGTTCACTCCTGAGCAGTGAGTGGAGATAAGGTCTAGGTTCTGAAGGTGAAAACTGAGGTTGGGTAGAGATGATGGCCGAAAGCCATTGTGGTTTGATATGCTCAGTGTACGGCCAGCTGTCTGGGTGTTGGACTGGAGGTCTGCCCTCAGGCTGTGTCAGACAGGGCTTTAGTGCACAGGCTAGATTGTATAATTGGGGTATGGTCGAGTGGCATGCAGGTTGTTACTCATTTGGCGTTTCTGGTTAGCCCTATAGGGCAACATTTTTCTTCTGGAGGGCAGGCAGAGTGCTGCATTGTGTCTCCAGAATTGCCAAACTGGAGGGGTGTGGCCAGGATTGTGAAGTCGGAAGTCTGAGAACACAAGTTAGGCTTAGGTTTCAGGGCGAGGGCACAGCAGGCACACTCTCAAGTGCTGAATCAAGATCTCGTGCTTCTGAATTCAGGGCGCGGATCAGACTTTGGCTTAGGATGGAGTTTCTGTCCATGATGGCCCATTTATGAAGGTGTGGGGCATCATGTGGAAATGGAGGTTTTCTCACAGTGGGATTGTGTGATGCTTCAAACCACAAGGATTCATTCTGCGAGACAGTCAAGACAGGTTGGTTGGATTCAAGACGTCCCATAAAGAAATTCTCCAGAGCAGGGTTCTAAGGATGGATGCCTGGGCAGCCCACCTCGCATTCCAACTGTCTCCTAGTGACAAGGCAGGTTTGATCTGCTGGCTCTGGGTGAGCAGCCGAGGGGGCTGATTTGAAATGGACTCTCCTGAGGATGGATCATAATGTAAGTTTGTGTCCTTGGAGACCTTGGAATTGGGCCATGGTGCCAGCGCCCTGAAGGATCCTCCTAACCTGAGGTATTGACACAGCTCCAAAGAGCAAGTTTCTCATGTGGAGATGAGATCTGTTCTGATTGTTTCCTTAGGAAACCCCCATATTCTGATATTGGAAACCAGGCCTCTGAGGAGAGATACATAGAAACCAAAGCAATGGATCAGAAGTTGGCTCAGGTTGGAGTTTCTGTCCATGATGGCCCCTTTATAAAGGGGAGCATCTCATGAGGCCATGTAGGTTTTCCCACGATAGGAGTTGTGAGATGCTCCAATCTGCAAGGATTCCTTCTGCGGGACAGTCAAGACCTGTTGGAAGGCTCCCAGGACATCCCATATGGAACGGCGCCAGAGCAGGATTCCAACGATGGATGCCTAGAGAGTCTGCTTTGCATTCCAGTTGTCTCCTAGCGACAAGGCAGGTTTGATATTCTGGCTTTGGGGGAGTAATCAACGGGGCTGAGTTGAAATGTACTCTCCTGCCGAATGGTCATAATGCGGGTTTGTGTCCATGGAGACCTTGGAATAGGGCGGTGGCTCCGGTTACCTGAAGGTTTCTCCTAAGTGGAGGTTTTTACAGAGCTCCAAAGGATAAGTTTCCCATGTGGAGACAAGATTTGTTCTGATTGGTATCTCTGGAATCCCCCATATGCTGGTATTTGAAAACAGGCCTCTGACGAGAGATGCTTAGAAACAAAAGCAATGGAACGAAACAATTACGTTCTAGGGGCCTGTTCAGTTTAATACCTTTCTCTTGGGATATCTGTCTACGGGTGAGTTGAGGTCGTTGCTCAGCTTGTGACAGATCACCCCTCTTTGTACTGGGCGGCCTACACTATTGGAATGGCCTCTGGGACTTTGGATGTTTCTCCTAATCTGTAGGGTTGTGGCCAATGGAATGGGAAGAATTTCCTTGGAGAGGGCTGGCACAGTCCTGAGGTGTGGCTCCAGGGGCCTCAGCCTGGAAGGTGTGTGGGACAGGGATGTCAGAATAGAAGTCTGAAAACACAAACTTGGCTTAGGTTTGGGGACGTAGGTATGGCAGGCCTGATCTACAGACTATGAGGAGAATTTTTTGGGCTATGACCTAAGGGTGAGGCTTATGTCTCTGGATTTTGTGTCAATAGTGGCCGTGGAATGTCGGGCTGGCCTCATGGGCCATGGAGGAGTCTTTCTCTCTGGGAATGGCCTGATCCCAAGTGTTTGGGGTCATTCTGTGGTTGGGAGGAATCCTTTCTGTGTTTACTTACCTCAAATGTCCCACCAAAGAGGGATTCCAGAGCAGAGCCCTGAGGAGGGGTGACTAGATGTCTCTACCTCTGGTTAAGATTGGGTGACTTGAGGCATGGCAGACCCCATATGCGGGCTCATGGTCCAGCCACTGAGAGGCTTTACTTGAGGACAAGGCTCAAACTGAGGTTCACAATGTGTGTTTGTGCCCACCGCAGCTCTTGAGCATGGAGAGGGCCTCAGGGACCCTACACTACCCTCAGGGGCCCTACTTCTACTCCTGTAGCCCTACAGGGGTCCTACACTTAACTTTGAATAAGATGCCAACCACAAGGTTCTGGCGAGAGGGAAGGAGGATTTATGATTTCTGCATCACGTTCACCCATGGGAAATGAGTAGAGATAAGGTCTAGGTTTCTGTAGCCTGAAAACCAGGTTGGAAAGAGATGGCAACCTAAGGCCATGGCAGTTCAGATGTTCTCAGTGTACGGCAAGCTGTCTGGGTGTCGGTTGGGAATTCAGGCCTCAGGTTGTGTCAGACAGGGCATTAGTGCACAGGCTAGACTATATAATTGGTGCACAGTTGAGTGGCATGCAGGTTTATCCTCATTTGAGGTTTCTGGGTAGACCCATAGGGCAACGTTTTTCTTCTAGAGGGCAGGCAGAGTGCAGCACTGTGTCATCGGAAATCCCAAAATGGAGGGCGTGTGGTCCAGGAGAGTGAGGACGGAAGTCTGAGAACACTAGCTATGCTTAGGTTTTGGGGTGAGGGCACAGCAGGTACACTCTGAAGAGCTTAATCCAGATCTCGTGCATCTGAAGTCAATGCGAAGATCAGCCGTTGGCTCAGGTTGGACTTTCTTTCCATGATCCGCCTTCATGAAGATTGGGGGCATCATGTGACCTTGGAAGCTTTCCAATATATGAGTTGTGAGGTGGTCCATGCACAAGGACTCCTGTGGGACAGTCGAGGCCTACTGGATGGCTCAAGGATGTCCCATAAGGAACGATGCAAGAGCAGGGTTCTAAGGGTTCTAAGGATCTCTAAGGAGAGATGCCTGGAAACCAAAGCAATAGATCCGATAGGTGCCAATGGGCCTGTTCGTTCCTTTTTACCTCTGGGGACATCAGTCTATGGGTCTGAGTGCCGGTAGGTGCTCAGATGGGCCCAGATTGCCCCTGTTTGTCCTGGGAAGCCACAAATATTGGGATGGTCTCAGGGACATTGGAGGTTTATCCTATTAGTAGGGTTGTGGCCATTGAAATGGGCACATACAATTCCCTTGGAGAGGGCAAGCACAGTAGACAGGTTTGGCTCCAGGGGCCTGAGCCTGTAGGGTGTTTAGGCCAGGGCTAATTGGACAGTTGTCTGAAAACACAAACTCGGCTTGTGTTTTGGGTCATAGGTATGGCAGGACTGATCTACAGACCATGAGGAGAACTCTTCGGGATATGAACAAAGGGCGAGTGTGAGGCTCTTGCTCAAGTTTTTGTCTCTGGATATCGTGTCACACATGGTCGTGAAATTTCCGGGTGACTTCATGGGAAATGGACGAGTCTTAATCTCTGGGGGTTTGGCCCCGTCCAAAGAGTTTGGGGTCATTCTGTGGGAAGGAAGAAGTCCGTTGTTCTGTTGTTGTTGATTTGTTTTGTTTTGCTTTCAACCTCAGGTGTCCCACCAAATGAGGGATTCCAGAGTAGAGCCCGGGGACGGACGACTGGACAACAGGAAATCTGGTTAAAATCAAGCCCATTATGACATCTAATGGTCCAGCCACTGAGAGGACGTACTAGAGGACAGGACTCACGCTGAGGGTCACAATGCGTGTTTTTGCCCTCGTCGCACTCAAGAATGGGCGGGGCCTCAGGGTGAATGCTGGTTTCTCCTACACTGAACGTTGGACAACATGCCAACCACAAGGTTTCTTGCCATGGGTAAGGAAGAGTTCTGATTTCTGCATCACAGTCACCCCTGGGCAGTGATGGGAGATAAGGTCTAGGTTCTGAAGCTTGCAAACTGAGGTAGGGAAGAGATGATGACCTAAGGCCATGGCGGGTCTGATGTGCTCAGTGTGCGGTCAGCTGTCTGGGTGTTCATCACGAGGTCTGGGCTCAGGTTGTCAGACAGTGCATTAGTGCCCAGGTTAGACTATATATTTTGGGTGCTTTCGAGTGCCGTGTAGGTTCTTATCTGAAGAACTCTTCAGGATATGAAGAATGAGCGAGTCTGAGGCGCGTGCTCAGGCTTTTGTCTCTGGATTTTGTATCAGCGATGGCCGTGAAATGTTGGGGAGGCCTCATGGGCCATGGACGAATCTTGCTCTCTGTGGATTTGGCCCGATCCCAATTGATTTTCGTCAATCTGTGGGATGGGAGGACTCCTTTCAGGTTTGTTACCTCAGGTGTCCCACCAAAAGAGTAATTCCAAAGCAGAGCCCTGGGGAAGAGTGAAGGGACAACCCGAACTATGTTTAAAAATTGGGGCCTATGGGCATGGCAAGCACAATATGCTGTCTCTCCATCCAGCCACTGAGAGGCCTTACCTGAGGACTGGGCTCTGGCTGAGGGTCACAATGTGTGTTTGTGACCTATGTGGCCCGCAAGCATGGGCGGGGCCTCATGGGCCACACTAGTTCAACTACACTGATCCATGGACAACATGCCAACCACAAGGTTTCTTGCCATGGGGAAAGAGTTCTGATTTCTGCATCATTTTCAAACCCGGGCTGTGATTGGAGATAATGTCTAGGTTCTGAAGCCTAAAAACCGAGGTTGAGAAGAGATGACGAACTAAGGCCATGGCGGGTCCGATGTGCTCCGTGTGCGGCCAGCTGTCTGGGTGGGTCCAGGAGGTCCAGGCTCAGGCTTGACAGAAAGGGCATTAGTGCCCAGGTCAGCCTATATATTTGGGATTCAGCCGAATGGCGTGCAGGTTGATCCTCATTGGGGGTTTCTGGGTAGCTCCAGAGGGCAATGTTTTTCTTCTGGAGGGTAGGCAGAGTGCTGCATTGTAGTTCTGGATTGCCAAACTGGAGGGCTTGTGGGCCAGTAGTCTGAGGACAGAAGTCTGAGAACCCAAGCTAGGCCTAGGTTTCTGAGTGAGGATATGGCAGGCACAATCTACAGACCTGAATCGAGATCTCGTGCATCTGAAGTAAGGGCGAGGATCAGACGATCGCTCAGTTTGGACATTCTTTCCCTGATGGCCCCTTCTTGAAGGGGGGGTGGATCACGAGGCCATGTGTGTTTTCCCACGATGGGAGTTGTGAGAAGCTCCCAATTGCAAAGATTCTGCTGCAGGACAATTGAGTCCTGTTGGTTGGCTCCAGGACAACGTTTCTGAGCAGGGTTCTAAGGATGGATGGCTGGGTAGCCCACATCGCATTCCAATTGTCTCCAAGCAACAAGACAGCTTAGATCTGCTGGATCTGTGGGAGCAACCGAGGAGGCTGAGTTGAATTGGCCTCTCCCGTGGATGTGTCCTAATATGATTTTGTGTCTATGGAGGCCTTGGATTGAAGCGGTGGCACTGGGGCCCTGAAGGGTTCTCCTAAACAGAGGCTTTCACACAGCTCCATCGTGCAAGTTTCCCATGTGTAGATGAGATTTGTTGTGATGGGTGAGTCAAGAAACAGCCATATGCTGTTATTGAAATCCAGGCCTCTGAGGAGAGATGCCTGGAAGCCAAACCAATGGATCCGATAGGTGCCTAGGGGCCTGTTTGTTCCTTTTTACATCTGGGGCATCGTCTTCGGGTCTGTGTGCAGGTAGTTGCTTAGATGGGCCCAGTCTGCCCCTGTTTGTCCTGGGAAGCCACAAATATTTTGATGGCCTCAGGGACTTTGGAGGTTTATCCTATTAGTAGGGTTGTGGCCATTGGAATGGGCACACACGAATTCCGGGCCTTGGAGAGGGCAAGCACAGTCGTCAGGTTTGGCTCCAGGGGCCTGAGCCTGTCGGGTGTGTGTAGGCCAGGGCTGTCTTTTGGACAGTTGTCTGAAAACACAAGCTCGGCTTATGTTTCGGGGTCATAGGTATGGCAGTACTGATCTACAACCACGAGGAGAACTCTTCGAAGTCCGCATGCTCTTTGTTGTTTGGTTTGTTTTTTGTTTTAGTTTTGCAACCTAAGGGTGGTCCCACCAACGGAGGGATTTCCGGAGTTAGAGTCCTAGGGGGATGGGAGCGACTGGACAACCAGAAATCTGGTTAAGTAAAATTTGGGGCCTAGGGACAAGTCAACCCTGTTCAGCCCATCCACAATCACACTAATGGTCCAAGCCACTGTGAGGAGTACTAGAGGACAGGGACTCACCTTAGGTCAGCATGCGTGTTTTTATGCCCTTCGTCGCCACTCAAAAGAATGGGCAGGGCCTCATGGGTGAATGCCTGGGTTTCTCCTACACTAAACCGTTGGACAACATGCCCAACCACAAGGGTTCTTGCCATTGGGTAAGGAAAGTTGAATTCTGATTTCTTGCATCACAGTCACCCCTGGGCAAGTGATTGGAGATAGGTCTAGGGTTCTGACAGCCTGAAAAACTGAGGTAGGGAAGAGATGATGACCTAAGGCCCCATGGCGGGTCTGATGTGCTCAGTGTGCGGTCATCAAGTCTGGGTGTTTGTTGTCACGAGGTCCGGTTCAGGTTGTCAGACAGTGCATTAGTAACCCAGGTTTAGACTATATATTTTGGGTGCCTTTCGAGTGCCGTGTTAGGTTCTTATCGCTTAGATACTCTTCAGGATAGAAAGAATGAGCGAGTCTGAGGCGGCGTGCTCAGGCTTCTGTCTCTGATTATTGTATCAGCGATGGCCGTGGAATTTTGGGGAGGCCTCAGGGCCATGGACGAATCTTGCTCTCTGTGGATTTGGCCCGATCCCCAATTGTTTTTCGTCAATCTGTGGGATGGGAGGGATCTCCTTTCAGGTTTGTTACCCTCAGGGGGTGTTCCCACCAAAAGAGGAATTCCAAAGCAGAGCCCTGGGGAAGAGTGAAGGGACAACCCGAACAACGGTTAAAATTTGGGGTCCTATGGCATGGCAAGCCCTCAATATGCTGTCTCTCCATCCAGCCACTGAGAGGCCTTACCTGAGGACTGGGCTCATGCTGAGGGTCACAATGTGTGGTGTTTGTGACCAATGTTGGCCCGCAATCATGGGCGGGGTGCCTCATGGGCCACCCTGGTTTCAACTACACTGAACCTTGGACAAACATGCCAACCACACAAGGTTTTCTTGCCATGGGGAAAAGAGTTCTGATTTTCTGCAAATCATTTTTCAAACCCGGGCCGTGATTGGAGATAAGGTCTAAGGTTCTGAAGCCTGAAAACCGAGGTTGAGAAGGAGATGACGACCTACAGGCCATGGCGGGTCCGATGTGCTCAGTGTTGCGGCCACCGTGCTGTCTGGGTCGGGGGCCAGGAGGATCCAGGCTCAGGCTGTGTCAGAAAGGGCATTAGTGCCCAGGTCAGCCTATATATTTGGGGGGTACAGCCGAATGCTGTGCAGGTTTATTCCTCAATTTGGGGTTTTCTGGGTAGCACCCAGATGGCAATGTTTTTTCTTCTGGAGGGCAGGGCAGAGTGCGGCACTGTAGTTTCTGGAATTGCCCAACTGAGGGCCTTGTGGGGAAGTAGTCCTTAGGAACTGAAGTCTGAGAACCAAGCAAGGCCTAGTGATCTGGGTGAGGATATGGGCAGGCACAATCTACATAAACCTGAATCGAGAATCTCGTTGCATCTGAATTCAGGGGCGAGATCAGATCGATCGCTCACGTTGGACCAAAAAAATTCCTCTGGTTGGTCCCCTTTCCCTCTGGTCCCCTGATGGCCCCTCTTGACGGGGCATTGGATATCAGAGGCCATGGGTGTATTCCCACGATGTGAGTTGTGAGAAGCTGCCAACTGCATAGATTCTTCTGCAGGACATTGAGACCTGTTTTATCTTGGCTCCAGCCAACGAATTCCTAGGCAGTGTTCTAAGGCTGGATGGCTTCGGGTAGCCCACCCTCGCATTCCAATTGTCTCCAAGCAACAAGACAGTTAGACCTGCTGGATCTGGGGGAGCAAACAGTGGACGGCTTAATGTAATGGGACTCTCCCGTGGTTGTGTCCTAATATGATTTTGTGTCTAAATGGAGACCTTGGAATGAAGCGGAGGGGCACTGTGGCCCTGAAGGGTTTTTCCTAAACAGAGGCTTTCACACCAGCTCCAACGTGGAAGTTTCCTATGTGTAATGAGATTTATTCTGATGGGTGAGTCAAGAAAACAGCCATATGCTGGTTTTGAAATCCAAGCCTCTGAGGAGAGATGCCTGCAAACCAAAAGCAATGGATCCGATAGGTGCCTAGGTGCCTGTTCACTCCTTATTACGTCTGGGGACTTCAGTCTACGGGTCTGAGTGCAGGTAGGTGCTCAGATTGCTTCAGATTGCCCTGTTTTTCCTGGGAAGCCACAACTATTGGGATGGCCTCAGGAATTTTGGAGGTTTATCCTGTTAGTAGGGTTGTGGCCATTGGATTGTCACCTACAATTCCCATGGAGAGGGCAAGCACCAGTCGTCAGGTTTGGCCTCCAGGGGGTGTGCTGTAGTGTTTTTAGGCCAGGGCTGTTTGGACAGTTGTCTGAAAAACACAAACTCGGCTTATGTTTCGGGTCATAGGTATGGCAGGACTGATCTACAGACCTTGAGGAGAACTCTTCAGGATATGAAAAAAGGGCGAGTGTGAGGCTCTTGCTCAAGTATTTTTGTCTCTGGATATCGTGTCACTCATGGTCGTGAAATTTCCGGGTGACTTCATGGGAAATGGATGAGTCTTATTCTCTGGGGGTTTGGCCCTGTCCAAAGAGTTTGGGGTCATTCTGTGGGATGGAAGAAGTCCGATTTTTTTTTTTTGTTGTTGTTGTTTTGTTTTGTTTTGTTTTTTAACCTCAGGTGTCCAACAAAATGAGGGATTCCATAGTAAAGCCCTGGGGAGGTGCGACTGTACAACCAGAAATCTGGTTAAAAATTGGGGCCAAGGGACATGTCAAGCCCATTATGACATCTAATGGTCCAGCCACTGTGAGGACTTACTAGAGGACAGGACTCACACTGAGTGTCACAATGCGTGTTTATGCCCTCGTCGCACTCAAGAATGGGCGGGGCCTCAGGCTGAATGCTGGTTTCTCCTACACTGATCGTTGGACAACTTTCCAACCTCAAGGCTTCTTGCCTTGGGTAAGGAGGAGTTCTGATTTCTGCATCACCTTCAACCCTTGTCAGGGCTTGGAGTTAAGGTCTAAGTTCTGAAGCCTGAAAAGTTAGGTTGTGAAGAGATAACGAGCTAAGACCATGGCGGGTGTGATGTTCTCAGTGTGCGGTCAGCTGTCTCGGTTTTGGTCTGGAGGTCCGGGCTCACTCTGTATCAGACAGTGTATTAGTGGCCATGTTAGACTATCTAATTTGGGTACATTCGAGTGCCGTGTATGTCTATCCTCATTTGGGTTATGTGAGAAACTCCATCGGTCAAAATTTTTTCTTCTGGAAGGGCAGGCAGAATGCTTCATTTTTTGTGTCCCGAATTTCCAAATATGAGGGCTTGGGGGGGCTGGAGTGTGAGGACGGAAGTCTGAGAACACAAGCTAGTCATAGGTTTCAGGGCGAGGGCAAGGGAAAGCAACACGCAGAGCTGCATCGAGATCTCGTGCATCTGAATCAGGGTGAAGATCAGACGTTGGCTTAGGTTGGAGTTCCTGCCCATGATTTCCCCTTCATAAATGGGGGGGCATCACAAAGCCATCTAGATTTTCCCAGGTTGGGAGTTGTGAGATGCTCCAAACCTCAAGGATTCCTTCTGCTGGACATTTGAGACCTGTTGGATGGCTCCAGGACATCCCATACGGAACGACGCCAGAGCAGATCTCTAAGGATGGATGTTTGGGCAGCCCGCCTCGCATTCCAATTGTCTCCTAGTCAAGACAGGTTCAGTCTGCTCGCTCTGGGGGAGCAACCAAGGGAGCTGAGTTGAAATGGAATTTCCTGCAGATGGGTTCTAATGTGGATTTCTGTCCATGGAGACCTTGTAATGGGGCAGTGGCACACAGGCCCTGAAGGATTCTCCTAACTGGTGGTTTTGAGACATTTTCAAAGGATAATTTTCCCATGTGGAGAAGAGATTTGTTCTGATTGCTGCCTCATGAAATCCCCATATGCTAATATTGGAAACCAGGCCTCTGAGGAGAGATACCTGTAACCGAAAGCAATGAATCTGATTCAGGCCTAGGGGCCTGTCTGATTCAATCTTCTTCTATGGGGACATCCATCTACGCTGAGTAGAGGTAGATGCTCAGCTGGTTTCAGATGACCCTTGTTTGTCCTGGGCGGCCTACATTATTGGGATGTCCTTGGGGTCTCTGGAGGTTTTTCCTAATTTGTACGATTGTTGACAATGGAATGGGCAGAATTCCCGTGGTATGGACAGGCACAGTGCTGATGTGTGGCTCCAGGGGCCCCAGCCTGAAGGGTCTGTGGGCCAGGAATGTGGGGACAGAAGTCTGAAAACACAAACTCGGCTTAGGTTTGGGAAGTAGGTATGGCAGGCCCGATCTACAGACCGTGAGGAGAACTCTTCGGGATACGACAAAAGAGCGAGTGTGAGGCGCTTGATCAGACTTTTGTCTCTGAATTTGTTGTCAACGATGGCTGTGGAATCTCGGGGAGGCATCATGGGCCATGGACGAGACTTCCTCTCTGTGAATTTGGTCCAATCCCAATTGTTTTGGGTCAATCTGAAGGATGGGAGGAGTCCTTTTACTTTTGTTACCTCAGGTGTCCCACCAAAAGAGGGATTCCGAAGCAGAGCTCTGGGGAGGGATGAATGGATAACCCGAACAATCCAATTGCGGTGAGGTGGAGAACCGAGGAGGTTGATCCTCATTTGGGGTTTATGGAGATCCCCATAGAGCAACGTTTTTCTTCTGGAGGGCCAGCATAGGGCTGCATTTTCGTTCCAGAATTCCAAGTCTTGAGGACATGTTTGCCAGAAGTGTGAGGAAGGAAGTCTGAAAACACAAGGTAGCACGAGGTTTGGGCCCACTGTGCAGAGGCTGAATCGAGATCTCCTGCATCTGAGGTCAGGGCGAGTATCAGATGTTGCCTCAAGCTGGAGTTAGTGTCCATGACGGCCCCTTCCTGAAGGGGGTGGGGGCGTCATGAGGCCAAGGTCGTTTCCCTACGCTGGGAGTTGTGAGCTGCTCCAAACTTCAAAGTTTCCTTCTTCAGGACAGTCGAGTACTATTGGATGGTTCCAGGATGCCCCATACAGAAAGACTCGAGAGCAGGGGCCTAAGCATGGATGCCGAGAAACGCCAACTCACCTTCCCATTGCCTGGCCGAGACAAGGCACGCTCAATCTGCGGGCTCTTCGGTGAGCTACCCAGAAGGCTGAGTTTTTAAATGGACTTTCCTGAGGATGAGTCATAATGTGGGTTGGTGGCCATGGAGACCTTGGAATGTGGCAGTAGCTAAGGGACTCTGCAGGATTCTCCAACCCGAAGGGTTTGACACAACTCCAACAAGGAAGCTTTCCATGCGGTGATGAGAGGTGTTCTGTGTGGTGCCTCAGGATAGCCCCATATGCTGGTCTTCGAACCCAGGCCTCTGAGGAGTGATACCTGGACACCAAAGCAAGAGTTCATAATAGGGCCTAGGGGCCTGTCTGGTTCAATCTTCTGTCTCTGCGGATATCAGTCTGTGTGTCTGCATGGAGGTAGTAGTTGCTCAGCTGGTGTCATAATGCCCCTGTTTGTCCAGTGCGGCTTGCGGTAGTGGGATGTCCTTGGGGACCTTGAGGTTTCTACTATTTTGTAGAGTTGTGGCCAATGGAACGGGCAGTTTCTTAGGAGAGAGCAGGCACAGTTCTGTGGTGTGGCTCCAGAGACCCCAGCCTGGAGGCGGTGTGGGCCACGGCTGTGCAGACAGACATCCAAAAACCCAAACTCAGCTCAGGTTTGGGGCCGAGGTTATGGCAGGCCTGATCTACAGTCCATGAGGGGAGCTCCTCTGGATATGAAAGAAGGGTGAGAGGGAGGCAGTCGCTCAGTCTTTTGTCTCTGGATATATTTTGTCCACAATGGCCGTTTAATGTAGGAGTTGCCTCATGGGTCGTAGAAGTCTCCCTCTCTGGTAGTTTCTCCAGCCCCCAAGAGTTTGGGGTCATTCTGTGGGAAGGAAGAGTCCTGTTTTCTGCTTCATGTGTCCCCCCAGTAGAGGGATTCTGGAGCATAGCAGTGGGTACTGACAACTGGAATACTCGTTCTCTGGTTAAGCCTGGGGGCCTATGGATATGACAAGCCCCATATGCAGGATCTTGGTCCAGCCACTGAGAGGCGTTACTTTAATACGGGACTCACGCTACAGGTCACAATGCATGTCTGTGCCCTAGGCGGCCCTCAAGCACTGGCGTGGCCTTTCCGACAATGCAGGTTTTCACACACTGAACGTTGGACAACATGCCAACCACAAGGTTTCTGGCCATGGGGAAGGAGGAATTCTAATTTCTGCATCACGTTCACCCCTGGGCAGTGATTGGAGATAAGGTCTAGGTTCTGAAGCCTGAAAACCGAGGTTGGGAAGAGATGACGAACTACAGCCATAGCGGGGTCCCTTGTGTCCAGGTTGGAGCCAGCTGTCTAGGTGTCGTTTGGGATGTCTTGTCTCAGGCTGTGCCAGACAGGGCATTAGTATTCAGGGTAGGCTGTATAATTGCTTTACAGTCGAGTGGCATGCATTCGAAAATCATTTGGGGTTTCTTATTAGCAGCATAGGGCAAAGTTTTTCTTCTGGAGGGCAGGCAGAGTGCTGCATTGTGGCTTCGGAATTCCCAAACTGGAGGGCTTGTGGGCCAGGAGGGTGAGGACGGAAGTCTGAGAACACAAGCTAGGCTTAGGTTTCGGGGAATGGACATGGCAGGCACACTCTGCAGAGCTGAATTGAGATCTCATGAGTCTGAAGTCAGGTCGAGGATCAGACTTTGGCTCAGGTTGGAGTTTCTGTCCATGTTGGCCCCTTCATGAAGGGGGGGGCATTATGAGGCCATGGTGGTTTTCCCACTATTAGAGTTGTGAGATGCTCCAAACTGCAAGGATTCCTTCTGTGGGACAATTAAGATTTGTTGGATGGCTCCAGGACGTCTCATAAGGTATTTTTCCAGAACAGGGTTCTAAGTATGGATGCCTGGGCAGACAGCCTCAGTTCCAATTGTCTCCTAGCAACAAGAAACGTTTGATCTGCTGGCTTGGGGTAGCATCAGAGGGGGCTGAGTTGGAATGGACTTTCCTGAGGATGGTCTTAAATGAGTTGAAATGGACTTTCCTGAGGATGGTCTTAATGTTGGTTGAGTCCATTGAGACCTTGGTATGGGGCAGTGGCACCAGGGCCCTGAAGGATTCTCCTAACCAGAGGTTATAACAAAGCTCCAATGAGCAAGTTTTCCATGGGGGAGACGAGATTTGTTCTTATTGGTGCCTCAGGAAACCACCATTTGCTGGTATTGGAAATGAGGCCTCTGAGGAGAGATGCCTGGATACCAAAGCAATGGATCTGATTAGGGCCTAGGGGCCTGTCCGGTTCAATATTCTTCTCTGGGGACATCATTTGTCTGAGTGGAGGTAGTTGCTCAGCTGGTTTGAGATCCCACCTGTTTGTCCTGGGCGGCCTACACTATTGGGATGGCCTCGGTAACTTTGGAGGTTTTTCCTAATTTGCAAGGTTGTGGCCAATGGAATGGGAAGAATTCTCTTGAAAGGGAAGCACAGTCCTGAGGTGTGGCTCCAGGGACCCAAGTGTGGAGCGTGTGTGGTCCAGGGCTATTTGGACAAAAGTCTGAAAACACAAACTCCACTTAGGTTTGGGTCTGTAGGTATGGCCGGCCCGATATATAGACCGTGAGGAGAACTCTTCGGGATATGAACAAAAGGCGAAAGTGAGGTGCTTGCTCATGCTTATTTTTTTCTTTATATGTGTCACCGATTGCCATGGAATGTCCGGGTGTCCTCATGGGCCATCGATCAGGCTCCCTTTCTGGGGATTTGACCCAATGCCAAGAGTTTGTGGTCATTCTGTGGGAAGGGTGGAGGCCTTTCTGTTTTTTTTTTTTTTACCTAGGGGGACCACCAAAAGAGGGATTCCACAGCAGAGTCCTGGGGAGGGGCGACTGGACAACCAGAACTCTGGTTAACAGTGGGACCTAAGAACATGGCAAGCCCCATATGTAGGCTCTTGGTCCAGACACTGAGAGACCTTCCTTGAGCATAGGGCTCACATTGAGTTTCACAATGTGTTTTTGTGCCCAAGGAGCCCCTCAAGTCAGGGCGTGGCCTAATGTACCATGCTGGTTTCCCCCTACACTGAACGTTGCACAATATGGCAACCACAAGTTTTCTGGCCATGGGGAAGAAGTAGTTCTAATTTCTGCAACACTTTCACTCCTGGACTGTGATTGGATTGAATTCTAGGTTCTGAAGCCTGAAAACTGAGGTTGGGAAGAGATGAAGACCTAAGGCCATGGTGTGACTGATGTGCTCAGTGTTCGGCCAGCTGTTGAGTGTGGGTTGGCAGGTGCAGCCTCAGGCTGTGGCAGACAGGGAATTAGTGCCCAGGCTAGACTGTATCATTGGGGTGCAGTCGAGTTTCGTGCAGGTTGGTACTCATTTGTGGTTATTGGGTAGCCCCAGAGGGCAACGTTTTTCTTCTGGAAGGAAGACACAGTGCCACATAGTGGCTCCAGAATTCCCAAACTGGAAGGCTTGTGGGCCAGGAGTGTGAGGAAAAAATTCTGAGAACACAAGCCAGACTTAGATTTCGGGGTGAGGGGACGGCAGGAACCCTCTGCAGAGATGATTCGCGATCCCGTGTACCTGAAGACAGAGCTAGGATCAGACGTTGGCTCAGGTTGGAGTTTCTGTCCATGACGGCCCCTTCATGAAGGGGAGGGTGTCACGAGGCCATGGAGGTTTTCCCACGATGGGAATTGTGAGATGCTCCAAACCGCAATGATTCCTTCCGTGGGACAGTCGAGACCTGCTGGATGGCTCCAGGACATCCCATAAGGAAGTTATCCAGAGCAGGGTTCTAAGGATGGATGCCTGGGCAGCCTGCCTCCCATTCCACGTGTCTCATAGCGCCAAGGGAAGTTCGATCTGCTGGATCTAGGGGAGTAACCGAGGCGGGTGTGTTGAAATGGGTGAGTAGAGGATGCGTCATAATGTGCATTTGTGTGTCCATGGAGACCTTGGAATGGGGTGCTTGATCCGGGGCCTTGAGGGATGTTCATAACTGGAGGTTTTGATGGAGCTCTAAAGAGTACGTTTCCTGTGTAGAGAAGAGAATTGTTTTGATGAGTGCCTAAGTTATCTCCCATATGCTGGTATTGGAAACCAGGCCTCTGAGGGGAGATGCCTGGAAAGAAAAGAAATGGATATGATAAGGGCCTTGGTGCCTGTCCGGTTCAATCTCTTTCCTGGGGATACGTGTCTATGGATCTGAGGGGAGGTAGTTGCTCGGCTTGTGTCAGATCGCCCCTGTTTGTCCTGGGCAGCCTACAATATTGGGAATGGCCTCGGGACTTTGGAGTTTCTCCTAATCTTTAGGGTTGTGGCCAAGGGAATGGGCAGAAATCCCCTGGAGAGGGCAGGCAGAGTTCTGAGTTTGGATCTATGGGCCCAGCCTTGATGGTGTGTGGGCAAGGCCTGTGGGGACAGAAGTCTGAAAACACAAACTCTGCTTAGGATTGGGTACATAGGTTAGGCACGCCCAATCTAAAGACCGTGATAACACTTCGGGATATGAAAAAGGGTGAGTTTGAGGTGCTTGCTCAGGTTTTGTCTCTGGATTTGTGTCAACAATGTGGGTCGAATGCGGGCCGGGCCTCATGGGTTGTGGACGGCTTTCCTTCTCTGAGGATTTGACCCAATCCCAAGAGTTTATGTAAATTCTGTGGGATGGGAGGAGTCCTTTCTGTTTTTTATTTTATTTTATGTACCTCATGTGTGCCAATAAAAGAGGGTTTCCAGAGCAGAGTCCTTGGGAGGGACAACTGGATAACCCCAACTCTGTTTAAATTTGGGGGCCTAGGGGCATGGCAAGTCCAATATGTGGGCTCTTGATTCAGACACTGAGAGGTCTTCCTTGAGGACAGGGCTCATGCTGAGGGACACAATGCCTATTTGTGCCCAACAAGGCCCTCAAGCATGGGAAGGGCCTCATGGGCCACGCTGGATTCTCCTACACTGAACGTTGGAGAATATGCCAACCACAAGGTTTCCGGCCATGGTGAAGGAAGAGTTGTGATTTCTGCATCACGTTCACCCCTGGACAGTGATTGGAGTTTAGGTCTAGGTTCTGAAACCCGAAAACCGAGGTTGGGAAGAGATGAATACCTAAGGACCTGATGGGTCCAATGAGCTCAGTGTGTGGCTAGCTGTTGAGCGTAGGTCTGGAGGTGTGGGCTCATGCTGTGTCAGACAGGGCATTAGACAGGGTAGACTGTATATTTGGGGTGCAGTCGAGTGGCGTTCAGTTGTTCCTCATTCTGGTTTCTAGGTAGCTCCATAAGGCAACGTTTTTCTTCTGGAGGGCAGGCAGAGTGCTGCATTGTGGCCCCAGTATTGCCAAACTGTAGGGCTTTTGGGCCAGGGGTGTGAGGACAGTAGTCTGAGAAAACAAGCTAGGCTTAGTTTTTGGGGTGAGGGCACAGAAGGCACACTCTGCAGAGCTGAATCAAGATCTCATGCACCTGAAGCCAGGGCGAATATCAGACGTTTGCTCAGGTTGGAGTTTCTGTCCATGATGGCCCCATTATAAAGTGGAGCGTCTCAAGAGGCCATGAAGATTTTCCCACAATGGGAGTTGTGAGATGCACCAGACTGCAAAGATTCCTTCTGTGGGACACTTGAGACCTGTTGGATGGCTCTAGGATGTCCCATATGGAACAACTCCAGAGTAGGGTTCTAAGGATGGATGCCTGGGAGCCTGCCTCCCATTCTAGTTGTCTCCTAGCAACAAGGCAGGTTTGATCTGCAGGCCCTGGGGGAGAAACCAAGGGGGATGAGTTGACATGGACTCTACCGAGGATAGATCATAATGTGGGTTTAAGTCCATGGAGACCTTGAAATGGGGTGCTTGATCTGGGGCCCTGAAAGATTCTCCTTAACAGAGGTTTTTATAGAGCTCCAAAGAGTACATTTCCTATGTGGAGTGAGATTTTTCTGTGAGTGCCTCAGTAATCCCCCATATGCTGGTATTGGTAACCAGGCCTCTGAGGAGAGATGCCTGGAAACAAAAGCAATGGATCTGATTAGGGCCTAAGTGCCTGTCCAGTTCAATCTTATTCTATGGGGATATCTGTCTCTGGGTCTGAGTGGAAGTAGTTTCCTAACTTGTGAAAGATCATCCCTGTTTGTCCTGGGCAGCCAACACTATTGGGATGGCCTCGGGGAGTTTGGAGGTTTCTCCTAATCTATAGGGTTGTGGCCAATGGAAATGGCAGAATTCCCCTGGAGAACGAAGCCACAGTCCCCAGGTGTGGCTCCAGGGGCCTCAGCTTGGATGGTGTGTGGGCCAGGACTGTGGGGACAGAAGTCTGAAAACACAAACTCAGCTTAGGTTTGGGGATGTATGTATGAAGGCTCGATCTACATACCGTGAGAATTTTCCAGGCTATGAACAAAGGGCGAGTATGTGGCGTTTGCTCAGGCTTTTGTCTCTGGATTTTGTGCCTACGGTGGCCGTGGAATGTCGGGGTGTCCTCAAGGGCCATGGAGAAGACTTTCTCTGGTGATTTGGCCTGATACCAAGTGCTTGGGATCATTCTGTGGATGGGAAGGGTCCTTTCTGTATTTTTTTTTTTTTTTTTACCGCAGGTGTCCCACCAAAGAGGGATTCCAGAGCAGAGCCCTGAGTAGGGGTGACTAGACATCTCTAACTCTGGTTGAGATTGGGGGACTAGGGTCTTGGCAAGCCCCATATGTGGGCTGTTGTTCCAGTCACTAAGAGGCTTTACATGAGGATAGGGCTCACGCTGAGGGTCACAATGTTTGTTTGTGCAAATTGTAGCCCTCAGGGATAGGTGGGGCCTCATAGTCCTTGCTGCTTTATCCTACAATGAACGTTGGACCACATGCCAACCACAAGGTTTCTTGCCATGGCGAAGGAGTAGTTCTGATTCTTGTATCACGTTCACTCCTGAGCAGTGAGTGGAGATAAGGTCTAGGTGCTGAAGGTGAAAACTGAGGTTGAGTAGAGATGATGGCCGAAAGCCATTGTGGGTTTGATATGCTCAGTTACGGCCAGCTGTCTGGGTGTTGGACTGGAGTACTGCCTTCAGGCTGTGTCAGACATGGCTTTAGTGCACAGGCTAGATTGTATAATTGGGGTATGGTCGAGTGGCATGCAGGTTGTTACTCATTTGGCGTTTCTGGTTAGCCCTATAGGGCAACATTTTTCTTCAGGAGGGCAGGCAGAGTGCTGCATTGTGTCTCCAGAATTGCCAAACTGGAGGGGTGTGGCCAGGATTGTGAAGACGGGAGTCTGAGAAAACAAGTTAGGCTTAGGTTTCGGGGCGAGGGCACAGCAGGCACACTCTCAAGTGCTGAATCGAGATCTCATGCTTCTGAATTCAGGGCGCGGATCAGACTTTGGCTTAGGATGGAGTTTCTGTCCATGATGGCCCATTTATGAAGGTGTGGGGCATCATGAGGAAATGGAGGTTTTCTCACAGTGGGATTGTGTGATGCTTCAAACCACAAGGATTCATTCTGTGAGACAGTCGCGACAGGTTGGTTGGATTCAAGACGTCCCATAAAGAAATTCTCCAGAGCAGGGTTCTAAGGATGGATGCCTGGGCAGCCCACCTCGCATTCCAACTGTCTCCTAGTGACAAGGCAGTTTGATCTGCTGGCTCTAGGTGAGCAGCCGAGAGGGCTGATTTGAAATGGACTCTCCTGAGGATGGATCATAATGTAAGTTTGTGTCCTTGGAGACCTTGGAATTGGGCCATGGTGCCAGCGCTCTGAAGGATCCTCCTAACCTGAGGTATTGACACAGCTCCAAAGAGCAAGTTTCTCATGTGGAGATGAGATCTGTTCTGATTGTTTCCTTAGGAAACCCCCATATTCTGATATTGGAAACCAGGCCTCTGAGGAGAGATACCTAGAAACAAAAGCAATGGATCAGAAGTTGGCTCAGGTTGGAGTTTCTGTCCATGATGGCCCCTTTATAAAGGGGAGCATCTCATGAGGCCATGTAGGTTTTCCCACGATAGGAGTTGTGAGATGCTCCAATCTGCAATGGTTCCTTCTGCAGGACAGTCAAGACCTGTTGGAAGGCTCCCAGGACATCCCATATGGAACGGCGCCCAAGCAGGATTCCAACGATGGATGCCTAGAGAGTCTGCTTTGCATTCCAGTTGTCTCCTAGCGACAAGGCAGGTTTGATATTCTGGCTCTGGGGGAGTAATCAACGGGGCTGAGTTGAAATGTACTCTCCTGCCGAATGGTCATAATGCGGGTTTGTGTCCATGGAGACCTTGGAATAGGGCGGTGGCTCCGGTTACCTGAAGCTTTCTTTCTCCTAACTGGAGGTTTTTACAGAGCTCTAAAGGATAAGTTTCCCATGTGGAGACAAGATTTGTTCTGATTGGTATCTCTGGAATCCCCCATATGCTGGTATTGGAAAACAGGCCTCTGAGGAGAGATGCTTAGAAACAAAAGCGATGGAAGCAATTATGTTCTAGGGGCCTGTCCAGTTTAATACCTTTCTCTTGGGATATCTGTCTACGGGTGAGTTGAGGTCGTTGCTCAGCTTGTGACATATCACCCTTCTTTGTACTGGGCGGCCTACACTATTGGAATGGCCTCTGGGACTTTGGAGGTTTATCCTAATCTGTAGGGTTGTGGCCAATGGAATGGGAAGAATTTCCTTGGAGAGGGCAGGCACAGTCCTGAGGTGAGGCTCCAGGGGCCTCAGCCTGGAGGGTGTGTGGGACAGGGATGTCAGGATAGAAGTCTGAAAACACGGTTTGGGGACGTAGGTATGGCAGGCCCGATCTACAGACTATGAGGAGAATTTTTGGGGCTATGACCTAAGGGTGAGGCTTATGTCTCTGGATTTTGTGTCAATAGTGACCGTGGAATGTCGGGCTGGCCTCATGGGCCATGGAGGAGTCTTTCTCTCTGGGGATGGCCTGATCCCAAGTGATTGGGGTCATTTTGTGGGTGGGAGGAATCCTTTCTGTGTTTACTTACCTCAAAAGGCCCACCAAAGAGGGATTTCAGAGCAGAGCCCTGAGTAGGGGTGACTAGATGTCTCTACCTCTGGTTAAGATTGGGTGACTTGGGGCATGGCAGGCCCCATATGTGGGCTCATGGTACAGCCACTGAGAGGCTTTACTTGAGGACAGGGTTCAAACTGAGGGTCCCAATGTGTGTTTGTGCCCACCGCAGCTCTTAAGCTTGGGCAGGGCCTCAGGGACCCTACACTACCCTCAGGGGCCCTACTACTACTACTCCTTAGGCCCAACTCGGCGGGTGTTTCGGCTCATAGGTATGGCAGGACTGATCTACAGACTATGAGGAGAAATCTTCGGGATATGAAAAAAGGGCGAGTGTGAGGCTCTTGCTCAAGTTTTTGTCTCTGGACATCGTGTCACTCATGGTCGTGAAATTTCCGGATGACTTCAGGGGAAATGGACGAGTCTTACTGTCTGGGGGTTTGGCCCCTTCCAAAGAGTTTGGGGTCATTCTGTGGGAAGGAAGAAGTCCATTGTTCTGTTGTTATTCATTTGTTTTATTTTGTTTTTCAACCTCAGGTGTCCTACCAAATGAGGGATTCCAGAGAAGAGCCCTGGGGAGGGGCGACTGGACAACCAGAAATCTGGTTAAAAATTGGGGCTTAGGGACATGTCAAGCCCATTATGACATTTAATGGACCAGCCACTGAGAGGACGTATTAGAGGACAGGACTCACGTTGAGAGTCACAATGCATGTTTATGCCCTCGTCGCACTCAGCATGGGCCGGTCCTCAGGGTGAATGCTGGTTTCTCCTACACTGAACGTTGGACAACATGCCAACCACAAGGTTCCTTGCCATGGGTAAGGAAGAGTTCTAATTTCTGCATCACAATCACCCCTGGGCAGTGATTGGAGATAAGGTCAAGGTTCAGAAGCCTGAAAACTGAGGTAGGGATGAGATGATGACCTAAGGCCATGGCGGGTCTGATATGCTCAGTGTGCGGTCACCTGTCTGGGTGTTGGTCACGAGTTCCGGGCTCAGGTTGTCAGACAGTGCATTAGTGCTCAGGTTAGACTATATATGTTGTGTGCCTTCGAGTGCCATGTAGGTTCTTATCTGAAGAACTCTTAAGGATATGAAGAATGAGCGAGTCTGAGGCGCATGCTCAGGCTTTTGTCTCTGGATTTTGTATCAGCGATGGCCGTGGAATGTTGGGGAGGCCTCATGGGCCATGGACGAATCATGCTCTCTGTGGATTTGGCCCGATCCCAATTGTTTTTCGTCAATCTGTGGGATGGGAGGACTCCTTTCAGGTTTGTTACCTCAGGTGTCCCACCAAAAGAGGAATTCCAAAGCAGAGCCCTGGGAAAGAGTGAAGGGTCAACCCGAACTACGGTTGAAAATTGGGGTCTAGGGGCATCCAAGCCCAATATGCTGTATCTCCATCCAGCCACTGAGAGGCCTTACCTGAGGACTGGGCTCAGGCTGAGGGTCACAATGTGTGTTTGTGACCAATGTGGCCCGCAAGCATGGGCGGGGTCTCATGGGCCACACGGTTTTCAACTACACTGAATCTTGGAAAACCTGCCAACCACAAGGTTTCTTGCCATGGGGAAAGAGTTCTGATTTCTGCATCATTTTCAAACCCAGGCCGTGATTGCAGATAAGGTCTAGGTTCTGAAGCCTGAAAACCGAGGTTGAGAAGAGATGACGACATAAGGCCATGGCGGGTCTGATATGCTCAGTGTGCGGCCAGCTGTCTGGGTGGGGCCAGGAGAGGTCCAGGCTCAGGCTGTGTCTGAAAGGGCATTAGTGCCCAGGTCAGCCTATATATTTGGGGTACAGCCGAAAGGCGTGCAGGTTGATCCTCATTTGGGGTTTCTGGGTAGCCCCAGAGGGCAAGGTTTTTCTTCTGGAGGGCAGGCAGAGTGCTGCATTGTAGTTCTGGATTGCCAAACTGGAGGGCTTGTGTGCCAGTAGTCTGAGGACGGAAGTCTGAGAACCCAATCTCGGCCTAGGATTCTGGGTGAGGATATGGCAGGCACAATCAACAGACCTGAAACGAGATCTCGTGCATCTGCAGTCAGGGTGAGGATCAGACGATCGCTCAGGTTGGACATTCTGTCCCTGATGGCCCCTTCTTGAAGGGGGAGTGGATAATGAGGCCATGGGGGTTTTCCCAAGATGGGAATTCTGAGAAGCTCCCAAGTGCAAAGATTCTTTTGCAGGACAATTGAGACCTGTTTTTTGGATCCAGGACAACGATTCCGAGCAGGTTTCTAAGGATGGATGGCTGGGTAGCCCACCTTGAATTCCAATTGTCTTCAAGCAACAAGACAGGTTAGATCTGCTGGATCTGGGAGAGCAACCGAGTAGGCTGAGTTGAAATGGACTCTCCCGTGGATGTGTCCTAATATGATTTTGTGTCAATGGAGACCTTGGATTGAATCGTTGGCACTGGGGCCCTGAAGGGTTCTCCTAAAGAGAGGCTTTCACACAGCTCCATCGTGCAAGTTTCCCTAGTGTAGATGAGATTTGTTCTGATGGGTGAGTCAAGAAACAGCCATATGCTGTTATTGAAATCCAGGCCTCTGAGGACAGATGCCTGGAAACCAAAGCAATATATCCGATAGTTGCCTACGGGCCTGTTCGTTCCTTTTTACCTCTGGGGACATCAGTCTCCGGGTCTGAGTCCCGATAGGTGCTCAGATGGGCCCAGATTGCCCCAGTTTGTCCTGGGATGCCACAAATATTTGGATGGCCTCAAGGACTTTGGAGGTTTATCCTATTAGTAGGGTTGTGGCCATTGGAATGGGCACATACAATTCCCGGGGAGAGGGCAAGCAGAGTCGTCAGGTTTAGCTCCAGGGGGTTGAGCCTGTAGGGTGTGTTGGCCAGGGGTGTTTGGACAGTTGTCTGAAAACACAAACTCGGCTTATGTTTCAGGTCATAGGTATGGCAGGACTGATCTACAAACCATGAGGAGAATCTTCGGGATATGAAAAAAGGGCGAGTGTGAGGCTCTTGCTCAAGTTTTTGTCTCTGGATATCGTGTCACTCATGGTCGTGAAATTTCCGGGTGACATCATGGGAAATGGACGAGTCTTACTCTCTGTGGGTTTGGCCCGTCCAAAGAGTTTGGGGTCAATCTGTGGGATGGAAGAAGTCCGTTGTTCAGTTGTTGTTGATTTGCTTTGTTTTGTTTTTCAACCTCAGGTTTCCCATTAAATGAGGCATTCCAGAGTAGAGCCCTGGGGAAGGGCGACTAGACATCCAGAATTCTGGTTAAAAATTGGGGCCTAGGGACATGTCAAGCCCATTATGACATCTAATGGTCCAGCCACTGAGAGGACGTACTAGAGTACAGGACTCACGCTGAGAGTCCAATGCGTGTTTATGCCCTCGTCGCACTCAAGAGTGGGCGGGGCCACAGGGTGAATGCTGGTTTCTCCTACACTGAACGTTGGACCTCATGCCAACCACAAGGTTTCTTGCCATGGGTAAGGAAGAGTTCTGATTTCTGCATCACAATCACCCCTGGGCAGAGACTGGAGATAAGGTCTAGGTTCTGAAGCCTGAAAACTAAGGTAGGGAAGAGATGATGACCTAAGGCTATGGCGGGTCTGATGTGTTCAGTGTGCCGTAGCTGTCTCGGTGTTGGTCACGAGGTCCGGGCTCAGGTTGTCAGACAGTGCATTAGTGCCCAGGTTAGACTATATATTTTCGTGCCTTCGAGTGCCGTGTAGGTTCTTATCTGAAGAACTCTTCAGGATATGAAGAATGAGCGAGTCTGAGGCGCGTGCTCAGGCTTTTGTCTCTGGATTTTGTATCAGCGAAGGCCGTGGAATGTTGGGGAGGCCTCATGGGCCATGGACGAATCTTGCTCTCTGTGGATTTGGCCCGATCCCAATTGGTTTTCGTCAATCTGTGGGATGGGAGGACTCCTTTCAGGTTTGTTACCTCAGGTATCCCACCAAAAGAGGAATTCCAAAGCAGAGCCCTGGGAAAGAGTGAAGGGACAACCCGAACTACGGTTAAAAATTGGGGCCTAGGGGCATGGCAAGCACAATATGCTGTCTCTCCATCCAGCCACTGAGAGGCCTTACCTGAGGACTGGGCTCAGGCTGAGGGTCACAATGTGTGTTTGTGACGAATGTGGCCCGCAAACATGGGTGGGGCCTCATGGGCCACACTGGTTTCAACTACACTGAACCTTGGACAACATGCCAACGACAAGGTTTCTTGCCATGGGGAAAGAGTTCTGATTTCTGCATCATTTTCAAACCCGGGCCGTGATTGGAGTTAAGTTCTAGGTTCTGAAGCCTGAAAACCGAGGTTGAGAAGAGATGACGACCTAAGGCCATGATGGGTCCGATGTGCTCAGTGTGCGGCCAGCTGTCTGGGTGGGGCCAGGAGGTCCAGGCACAGGCTGTGTCAGAAAGGGCATTAGTGCCCAGGTCAGCGTATATATTTGGGGTAGACCTGAATGCCGTGCAGGTTGAACCTCATTGGGGGTTTCTGGGTAGCCCCAGAGGGCAATGATTTTCTTCTGGAGGGCAGTCAGAGTGCTGCATTGTAGTTCTGGATTGCCAAACTGGAGGGCTCGTGGGCCAGTAGTCTAAGGACAGAAGTCTGAGAACCCAGCTAGGCCTAGGTTTCTGGGTGAGGATATGGCAGGCACAATCTACAGACCTGAATCGAGATCTCGTGCGTCTGAAGTCAGGGCGATGATCAGACGATCGCTCAGTTTGGACATTCTGTCCCTGATGCCCCTTCTTGAAGGTGGTGTGGATCACGAGGCCATGGGGGTTTTCCCAAGATGGGAGTTGTGAGAAGCTCCCAACTGCAAAGATTCTTCTGCAGGACAATTGAGACCTGTTGGTTGGCTCCACGACAACGATTCCGAGCAGGGTTCTAAGGATGGATGGCTGGGTAGCCCACCTCGCATTCCGATTGTCTACAAGCAACAAGACAGGTTAGATCTGCTGGATCTGGGGGAGCAACCGAGGAGGCTGAGTTGAAATGGACTCTCCCGTGGATGTGTCCTAATATGATTTTGTGTCTTTGGAGACGTGGAATGAAGCGGTGGCACTGGGGCCCTGAAGGGTTCTCCTAAAGAGAGGCTTTCACACTGCTCCATCGTGCAAATTTCCCATGTGTAGATGAGATTTGTTCTCATGGGTGAGTCAAGAAACAGGAATATGCTGTTATTGAAATCCAGGCCTCGGAGGACAGATGCCTGGAAGCCAAACCAATGGATCCGATAGGTGCCTTAGGGGCCTGTTCGTTCCTTTTTTACCTCTGTGGACATCAGTGTACGGGTTTGTGAGTGCCCGTAGGTGCTCAGATGGGCCCAGATTGCCCCTGTTTGTCCTGGGAAGCCACAAATATTGGGATAGCCTCAGCGACTTTGGAGGTTTATACTCTTAGTAGGGTTGTGGCCATTGGAATGGGCACATACAATTCCCTTGGAGAGGCCAAGCACAGTCGTCAGGTTTAGCTCCAGGGGCCTGAGCCTGTAGGGTGTGTATGCCAGGGCTTTTTGGACAGTTGTCTGAAAACACAAACTCGGCTTATGTTTCGGGTCATAGGTATGGCAGGACTGATCTACAGACCATGAGGAGAACTCTTCGGGATATGTAAAAAGGGCGAGTTTGAGCATCTTGATCAAGTTTTTGTCTCTGGATATAGGGTCACTCATGGTCGTGAAATTTCCAGGTGACTTCATGGGAAAAGGACGAGTCTTACTCTCTGTGGGTTTAGCCCCGTCCAAAGAGTTTGGGGTCATTCTGTGGGATGGAAGAAGTCCGTAGTTCTCTTGTTGTTGATTTGTTTGTTTTGTTTTTCAACCTCAGTTGTCCCACCAAATGAAGGATTCCAGAGTAGAGACCTGGGGATGGGCAACTGGACAACAAGAAATCTGGTTAAAAATTGAGGCCTAGGGACATGTCAAGCCCATTATGACATCTAATTGTCCAGCCTCTGAGAGGACGTACTAGAGGACAGGACTCATGCTGAGTTTCACAATGCGGGTTTATGCCCTCGTCGCACTCAAGAATGGGCGGGGCCTCAGGGTGAATGCTAGTTTCTCCTACACTGAATGTTGGACAACATGCCAACCACAAGGTTTCTTGCCATGGGTAAGGAACAGTTCTGATTTCTGCATCACAGTCACCCCTGGGCAGTGATTGGAGATAAGGTCTAGAATCGGAAGCCTGAAAACTGAGGTAGGGATGAGATGATGACCTATGGCCATGGCAGGTCTGATGTGCTCAGTGTGCGGTCAGCTGTCTGGGTGTTGGTCACGAGGTCCGGGCTAAGGTTGTCATACCGTGTATTAGTGCCCACGTTGGACTATATATTTTGGGTGCATTCGAGTGCTGTGTAGAATCTTAACTGAAGAACTCTTCAGGATATGAAGAATGAGCGAGTCTGAGGCGCGTGCTCAGGCTTTTGTCTCTGGATTTTGTATCAGCGATTGCCGTGGAATGTTGGGGAGGCCTCATGGGCCATGGACGAATCATGGTCTCTGTGGATTTGGCCCAATCCCAATTGTTTTTCGTCAATCTGTGGGATGGGAGGACTCCTTTCAGGTTTGTTACCTCAGGTGTCCCAACAAAAGAGGAATTCCAAAGCAGAGCCATGGGGAATAGTTTTGGGACAACCCGCACTATGGTTAAAAATTGGGGCCGAGGGGCATGGCAAGCCCAATATGCTGTCTCTCGATCCAGCCACTCAGAGGCCTTAACTGAGGACTGGGTTCATGCTGAGGGTCACAATGTGTGTTTGTGACCAATGTGGACCGCAACCTTGGACGGGGCCTCATGGGCTACACTGGTTTCATCTAAACTGAACCTTGGACAACATGCCAACCACAAGGTTTCTTGCCATGGGGAAAGAGTTCTGATTTCTGCATCATTTTCAAACCAGGCCATGATTGGTGATAAGCTCTAGGTTCTGAAGCCTGAAAACCGAGGTTGAGAAGTGATGATGGCCTAAGGCCATGGTGGGTCCGATGTGCTCAGTGTGCGGCCAGCTGTCTGGGTGAGGCCAGGTGGTCCAGGCTCAGGCTGTGTCAGAACGGGCATTAGTGCCCAGGTTAGCATATATATTTGGGGTAGACCCGAATGCCGTGCAGGTTGATCCTCATTTGGGGTTTCTGGGTAGCCCCAGAGGGCATGTTTGTTTTTCTTCTGGAGGGCAGGCAGAGTGCTGCATTGTAGTTCTGGATTGCCAAACTGGAGGGCTTTTTGGGCCAGTAGTCTGAAGACGGAAGTCTGAGAACCCAAGCTAGGCCTAGGTTTCTGGGTGAGGATATGGCAGGCACAATCTACAGACCTGAATCGAGATCTCGTGCATCTGAAGTCAGGCGAGGATCAGACGATCGCTCAGGTTGGACAGTCTGTCCCTGATTGCCCCTTCTTGAGGGGGGGGTGGATTACAAGGCCATGGGTGTTTTCTCACGATGGGATTTGTGAGAAGCTCCCAACTGCAAAGATTCTTCTGCAGGACAATTGAGACCTGTTGGTTAGCTCCAGGAGAACGATTCCGAGCAGAGTTCTAAGGATGGATGGCTGGGTAGCCCAGCTCGCATTCCAATTGTCTCCAAGCAACAAAACAGGTTAGATCTGCTGGATCTGGGGGAGCAACCGAGGAGGCTGAGTTGAAATCCACTCACCCATGGATGTGTCCTAATATGATTTTGTGTCTATGGAGACCTTGGAATGAAGCGGTGGCACTGGGGCCCTGAAGGGTTCTCCTAAAGAGAGGCTTTCACACAGCTCCATCGTGCAAGTTTACCATGTGTAGATGACATTTGTTCTGATGGGTGAGTCAAGAAACAGCCATATGCTGTTATTGAAATCCAGGCCTCTGAGGAGATATGCCTGGAAACCAAAGCAATGGATCTGATAGGTGCCTAGGTGCCTGTTCGTACCTTTTTACCTCTGGGGACATCAGTCTATGGCTCTGAGTGCAGGTAGGTGCTCAGATGGGCCCAGATTGCCCCTGTTTGTCCTGGGTAGCCACCACTATTGGGATGGCCACAGGAATTTTGGAGGTTTTTCCTATTAGTAGGGTTGTGGCCATTGGAATGGGCACACATAATTCCCTTGGAGAGGGCAATACAGTCCTCAGGTTGGCTCCAGGTGCCTGAACCTGTAGGGTGTTTAGGCCAGGGCTGTTTGGATAGTTGTCTGAAAACACTAACTCGGCTTATATTTCGGGTCATAGGTATGGCAGGACTGATCTACAGACCTTGAGGAGAACTCTTCAGGATATGAAAAAAGGGCGAGTGTGAGGCTCTTGCTCAAGTTTTTGTCTCTGGATATCGCGTCACTCATGGTCGTGAAATTTCCGGGTGACTTCATGGGAAATGGATGAGTCTTATTCTCTGGGGTTTGGCCTTGTCCAAAGAGTTTGAGGTCATTCTGTGGGATGGAGGAATTCCCTTTTTTTTTGTTGTTGTTGTTTTGTTTTGTTTTGTTTTTTAACCTCAGGTGTCCCACCAAATGTGGGATTCCAGAGTAAAGCCCTGGGGAGGGGCGACTGGACAACCAGAAATCTGGTTAAAAATTGGGGACTAGGGACATGTCAAGCCCATTATGACATCTAATGGTCCAGCCACTGTGAGGACTTACTGGAGGACAGGACTCACGCTAAGTGTCCCAATGCGTGTTTTTGCCCTCGTCGCATTCAAGAATGGGCGGGGCCTCAGGGTGAATGCTGGTTTCTCCTAAACTGAACGTTGGACAACTTTTCAACCACAAGGCTTTTTGCCTTGGGTAAGGAGGAGTTCTGATTTCTGCATCACATTCAACCCTTGTCAGGGCTTGGAGTTAAGGTCTAAGTTCTGAAGCCTGAAAAGTTAGGTTGGGAAGAGATAACGAGCTAAGACCATGGCGGGTGTGATGTTCTCAGTGTGCGGTCAGCTGTCTCGGTTTTGGTCAGGAGGTCCGGGCTCACTCTGTATCAGACAGTGTATTAGTGGCCAGGTTAGACTATCTAATTTGGGTACATTCGAGTGCCGTGTATGTCTATCCTCATTGGGTTATATGAGAAACTCCATAGGTCATAATTTTTCTTCTGGACGGCAGGCAGAATGCTTCATTTTGTGTCCCGAATTTCCAAATGTGAGGGCTTGGGGGCCAGGAGTGTGAGGACGGAAGTCTGAGAACACAAGCTAGTCTTAGGTTTCAGGGCGAGGGCAAGGAAAGCACACTCTGCAGAGCTGCATCGAGATCTCGTGCATCTGAATTCAGGGTGCAGATCAGACGTTGGCTTAGGTTGGAGTTCCTGTCCATGATTTCCCCTTCATAAATGGGGGGGGCATCACAAAGCCATCTAGATTTTCCCAGGTTGGGAGATGTGAGATGCTCCAAAACTCAAGGATTCCTTACGCTAGACATTTGAGACCTGTTGGATGGCTCCAGGACATCCCATACGGAACGACGCCAGAGCAGAGCTCTAAGGATGGATGGTTGGGCAGCCCGCCTCGCATTCCAATTGTCTCCTAGTCAAGACAGGTTCAGTCTGCTCGCTCTGGGGGAGCAACCAAGGGAGCTGAATTGAAATGGAATTTCCTGCGGATGGGTTCTAATGTGGATTTCTGTCCATGGAGACCTTGTAATGGGGGAGTGGCACACAGGCCCTGAAGGATTCTCCTAACTGGAGGTTTTGAGACATCTTCAAAGGATAATTTTCCCATGTGGAGAAGAGATTTGTTCTGATTGCTGCCTCATGAAATCCCCATATGCTAATATTGGAAACCAGGCCTCTGAGGAGAGGTACCTGTAACCGAAAGCAATGAATCTGATTCAGGCCTAGGGGCCTGTCTGATTCAATCTTCTTCTCTGGGGACATCCATCTACGCTGAGTAGAGGTAGATGCTCAGCTGGTTTCAGATGACCCTTGTTTGTCCTGGGCGGCCTACATTATTGGGATGTCCTTGGGGACTCTGGAGGTTTTTTTCCTAATTTGTACGATTGTGGACAATGGAATGGGCAGAATTCCCGTGGTATGGACAGGCACAGTCCTGATGTGTGGCTCCAGGGGCCCCAGCCTGAAGGGTCTGTGGACTAGGAATGTGGGGACAGAAGTCTGAAAAGACAAACTTGGCTTAGGTTTGGGAAGTAGGTATGGCAGGCCCGATCTACAGACCGTGAGGAGAACTCTTCGGGATACGACAAAAGAGCGAGTGTGAGGCGCTTGCTCAGACTTTTGTCTCTGGATTTGTTGTCAGCGATGGCTGTGGAATCTCGGGGAGGCCTCATGGGCCATGGACGAGACTTCCTCTCTGTGAATTTGGTAAATTCCCAATTGTTTTGGGTCAATCTGAAGGATGGGAGGAGTCCTTTTAATTTTGTTACCTCATGTGTCCCACCAAAAGAGGGATTCCAAAGCAGAGCTCTGGGGAGGGATGAATGGACAACCCGAACAATCCAATTGGGGTGAGGTCGAGAACCGAGCAGGTTGATCCTCATCTGGGTTTTATGGAGATCCCCATAGAGCAACGTTTTTCTTCTGGAGGGCCAGCATAGGGCTGCATTTTGGTTCCAGAATTCCAAGTCTTGAGGACATGTTTGCCAGGAGTGTGAGGAAGGAAGTCTGAAAACACAAGGTAGCACGAGGTTTGGACCCACTGTGCAGAGGCTGAATCGAGATCTCCTGCATCTGAGGTCAGGGCGAGTATCAGATGTTGCCTCAAGCTGGAGTTTGTGTCCATGACGGCCCCTTCCTGAAGGGGGTGGGGGCGTCATGAGGCCAGGGAGGTTTCCCTACGCTGGGAGTTGTGAGCTGCTCCAAACTTCAAAGTTTCCTTCTTCAGGACAGTCGAGTACTATTGGATGGTTCCAGCATGCCCCATACAGAAAGACTCGAGAGCAGGGGCCTAAGCATGGATGCCGAGAAACGCCAACTCACCTTCCCATTGCCTGGTCGAGACAAGGCACGCTCAATCTGCGGGCTCTTGGGTGAGCTACCCAGAAGGCTGAGTTTAAATGGACTTTCCTGAGGATGAGTCATAATGTGGGTTGGTGGCCATGGAGACCTTGGAATGTGGCAGTAGCTAAGGGACTCTGCAGGATTCTCCAACCCGAAGGGTTTGACACAACTCCAACAGGGAAGCTTTCCATGCGGAGATGAGAGGTGTTCTGTGTGGTGCCTCAGGATAGCCCCATATGCTGGTCTTCGAACCCAGGCCTCTGAGGAGTGATACCTGGACACCAAAGCAAGAGTTCATAATAGGGCTTAGGGGCCTGTCTGGTTCAATCTTCTGTCTCTGCGGATATCAGTCTGTGTGTCTGCATGGAGGTAGTAGTTGCTCAGCTGGTGTCATAATGCCCCTGTTTGTCCAGTGTGGCTTGCGGTAGTGGGATGTCCTTGGGGACCTTGAGGTTTCTACTATTTTGTAGAGTTGTGGCCAATGGAACGGGCAGTTTCTTAGGAGAGAGCAGGCACAGTTCTGGGGTGTGGCTCCAGAGACCCCAGCCTGGAGGCGGTGTGGGCCACGGCTGTGCAGACAGACATCCAAAAACCCAAACTCAGCTCAGGTTTGGGGCCGAGGTTATGGCAGGCCTGATCTACAGTCCGTGAGGGGAGCTCCTCTGGATATGAAAGAAGGGTGAGAGGGAGGCAGTCGCTCAGTCTTTTGTCTCTGGATATTTTGTCCACAATGGCCGTTTAATGTAGGAGTTGCCTCATGGGTCGTAGAAGTCTCCCTCTCTGGTAGTTTCTCCAGCCCCCAAGAGTTTGGGGTCATTCTGTGGGAAGAGAAGAGTCCTGTTTTCTGCTTCATGTGTCCCCCCAGTAGAGGGATTCTGGAGCATAGCAGTGGGTACTGACAACTGGAATACTCGCTCTCTGGTTAAGCCTGGGGGCCTATGGATATGACAAGCCCCATATGCAGGATCTTGGTCCAGCCACTGAGAGGCGTTACTTTAATACGGGACTCACGCTACAGGTCACAATGCATGTCTGTGCCCAAGGCGGCCCTCAAGCACTGGCGTGGCCTTTCCGACAGTGCAGGTTTTCCCACATTGAACGTTGGACAACATGCCAACCACAAGGATTCTGGCCATGGGGAAGGAGGAATTCTAATTTCTGCATCACGTTCACCCCTGGGCAGTGATTGGAGATAAGGTCTAGGTTCTGAAGCCTGAAAACCGAGGTTGGGAAGAGATGACGAACTACAGCCATAGCGGGTCCCTTGTGTCCAGGTTGGAGCCAGCTGTCTAGGTGTTGTTTGGGATGTCTTGTCTCAGGCTGTGCCAGACAGGGCATTAGTATTCAGGGTAGGCTGTATAATTGCATTAAGGTCGAGTGGCATGCATTAGATAATCATTTGGGGTTTCTTATTAGCAACATAGGGCAAAGTTTTTCTTCTGGAGGGCAGGCAGAGTGCTGCATTGTAGTTCTGGATTGCCAAACTGGAGGGCTTGTGGGCCAGTAGTCTGAGGACGTTAGTCTGAGAACCCAAGTTTTCTGGGTGAGGATATGGCAGGCACAAACTACAGACATGAATCAAGTTCTCGTGCATCTGAAGTCAAGGCGATGATCAGACGATCGCTCAGGTTGGACATTCTGTCCCTGATGGCTCCTTCTTGAAGGGGGGGTGGATCACGAGGCCATGGGGGTTTTCCCACGATGGGAGTTATGAGAATATCCCAACTGCAAAGATTCTTCTGCAGGACAATTGAGACCTGTTGGTTGGCTCCAGGACAATGATTCCTAGCAGGGTTCTAAGGATGGATGGCTGGATATCCAAACTCGCATTCCAATTGTCTCCAAGCAACAACAGGTTAGATCTGCTGGATCTGGGGGAGCAACCGAGGAGGCTGAGTTGAAATGGACTCTCCCGTTGATGTGTCCTAATATGATTTTGTGTCTATGGAGACCTTGGAATGAAGCGGTGGCACTGGGGCCCTAAAGGGTTCTCCTAAATAGAGGCTTGCACACAGCTCCATCGTGCAAGTTTCCCATGTGTAGATGAGATTTGTTCTGATGGGTGAGTCAAGAAACAGCCATATGCTGTTATTGAAATCGAGGCCTCTGAGGAGCGATGCCTGGAAACCAAAACAATGGATCCGATATGTGCCTAGGGGCCTGTTCGTTCCTTTTTACCTCAGGGGTCATCAGTCTACGGGTTTGAGTGCGGGTAGGTGCTCAGATGGGCCCAAATTGCCCCTGTTGTCCTGGGAAGCCTCAAATATTGGGATGGCCTCAGGGACTTTGGAGGTTTTATCCTATTAGTAGGGTTGTTCGCATTGGAGTGGGCACATACAATTCCCTTGGAGAGGGCAAGCACAGTCGTCAGGTTTGCCTCCAGGGGCCTGAGCCTGTAGGGTGTGTAGGCCAGGGCTGTTTGGACAGTTGTCTGAAAACACAAACTCGGCTTATGTTTCGGGTCATAGGTATGGCAGGACTGATCTACAGACCATGAGGTGAACTCTTCGGGATATGAAAAAAGGGCGAGTGTGAGGCTCCGGTCAATTTTTGTCTCTGGATATCGTGTCACTCATGGTCGTGAAATTTCCGGGTGACTTCATGGGAAATGGACGAGTCTTACTCTCTGGGGTTTGGACCTGTCCAAATAGTTTGGGGACGTTCTGTGGGATAGAAGAAGTCCGTTGTTCTCTAGTTGTGGATTTGTTTTGTTTTGTTTTTCTACCTCAGGTGTCCCACCAAATGCGGGATTCCAGAGTAGAGCCTTGGGGAGGGGAGACTGGAAAACAAGAAATCTGGTTAAAATTTGGGGTCTATGGACATGTCAAGCCCATTATGACATCGAATGGTCCAGCCACTGAGAGGACATACTAGAGGACAGGACTCACGCTGAGGGTCACAATGCGTGTTTATGCCCTCGTCGCTCTCAAGAATGGGCGGGGCCTCACGGTGAATGCTGGTTTCTCCTACACTGAATGTGGACAACATGCCAACCACAAGGTTTCTTGCCATGGGTAAAGAAGAGTTCTGATTTCTGCATCACAGTCACCCCTGGGCAGTGATTGGAGATAAGGTCTAGGTTCTGAAGCCTGAAAACTGAGGTAGGGAAGAGATGATGACCTAATGCCATGGCGGGTCTGATGTGCTCAGTGTGCGGTCAGCTGTCTGGGTGTTGGTCTCGAGGTCCGGGCTCAGGTTGTCAGACAGTGCATTAGTGCCCAGGTTAGACTATATATTTTGGGTGCATTCGAGTGCCGTGTAGGTTCTGATCTTAAGAACTCTTTAGGATATGAAGAATGAGCGAGTCTGAGGCGCGTGCTCAGGCTTTTGTCTCTGGATTGTGTATCATCGATGGCCGTGGAATGTTGGGGAGGCCTCATGGGCCATGGACGAATCTTGCTCTCTGTTTATTTGGCCCGATCCCAATTGTTTTTCGTCAATCTGTGGGATGGGAGGACTCCTTTCAGGTTTGTTACTTCAGGTGTCCCAACAAAAGAGGTATTCCAAAGCAGAGCCCTGGGGAAGAGTGAAGGGACAACCCGAACTATGGTTATAAATTGGGGCATAGGGGCATGGCAAGCCCAATATGCTGTCTCTCCATCCAGCCACTGAGAGGCCTTACCTGATGACTGGGCTCAGGCTGATGGTCACAATGTGTGTTTGTGACCAATGTGGCCCGCAAGCATGTGAGGCCTCATGGGCCACACTGGTTTCAAGTACACTGAACTTGGACAACATGCCAACCACAAGGTTTCTTGCCATGGGGAAAGAGTTCTTATTTCTACATCATTTTCAAACCCGGGCCGTCATTGGAGATAAGGTCTAGGTTCTGAAGCCTGAAAACCGAGGTTGAGAAGAGATGACGACCTAAGGCCATGGCGGGTCAGATGTGCTCAATGTGCGGCCAGCTGTCTGGGTGTGGCCAGGAGGTCCAGGCTCAGGCTACGTCAGAAAGAGCATTAGTGCCCAGGACAGCCTATGTATTTGGGGTAGAGTCGAATGGCATGCAGGTTGATCATCATTTGGGGTTTACTGGGTAGCCACGGAGGGCAATATTTTTCTTCTGGAGGGCAGGCAGAGTGCTGCATTGTAGTTCTGGATTGCCAAACTGGAGGGCTTGTGGGCCAGTAGTCTGAGAACGGAAGTCTGAGAACCCAAGCTAGGCCTAGGTTTCTGGGTGAGGTTATGGCAGGCACAATCTACAGACCTGAATCGAGATCTCGTGCATCTGAATTCAGGGTGAGGTCAGACGATCGCTCAGGTTGGACATTCTGTCACTGATGGCCCCTTCTTGAAGGGGGGGTGGATCACGAGTCCATGGGGGTTTTCCCACGATGGGAGTTGTGAGAAGCTCCCAACTGCAAAGATTCTTCTGCAGGACAATTGAGACCTGTTGGTTGATTCCAGGACAACGATCCGAGCTGGGTTCTAAGGATGGATGTCTGGGTAGCCCACCTCGTATTCCAATTGTCTCCAAGCAACAAGACAGGTTAGATCTGCTGGTTCTGGGGGAGCAACCGAGGAGGCTGAGTTGAAATGGACTCTCCCGTGGATGTGTCCTAATATGATTTTGTGTCTATGGAGATCTTGGAATGAAGCGGTGGCACTGGGGCCCTGAAGGGTTCTCCTAAAGAGAGGCTTTCACACAGCTCCATCGTGCAAGTTTCCATGTGTAGATGAGATTTGTTCTGATGGGTGAGTCAAGAAACAGCCATATGCTGTGATTGAAATCCAGGCCTCTGAGGAGAGATGCCTGGAAACCAAAGCAATGGATCCGATAGGAGCCTAGGGGCCTGTTTGTACCTTTTTACATCTGGGGGACATCTGTCTACAGGTCTGAGTGCAGGTAGGTGCTCAGATGGGCCCAAATTGCCCCTGTTTGTCCTGGGAAGCCACAAATATTGTGATGGCCTCAGGGACTTTGGAGGTTTATCCTATTAGTAGGGTTGTGGCCATTGGAATGGGCACATACAATTCCCTTGGAGAGGGCAAGCACAGTCGTCAGGTTTGGCTCCAGGGGCCTGAACCCGTAGGGTGTGTAGGCCAGGGCTGTTCGGAGAGTTGTCTGAAAACACAAACTCGGCTTATGTTTCGGCTCATAGGTATGGCAGGACTGATCTACAGACCATGAGGAGAACTCTTCGGGATATGAAAAAAGGGCGAGTGTGAGGCTCTTGCTCAAGTATTTGTCTCTGGATATCGTGTCACTCATGGTCGTGAATTTTCCGGGTGACTTCCTGGGAAATGGACGAGTCTTACTCTCTGGGGCTTTGCCCCCGTCCAAAGAGTTTGGGGTCATTCTGTGGGATGGAAGAAGTCTGTTGTTATGTTGTTGTTGATTTGTTTTTTTTGTTTTGTTTTTCAACCTCAGGTGTCCCAGCAAATGAGGGATTCCAGAGTAGAGCCCTGGGGAGGGGCGACTGGACAAGCAGAAATCTGGTTAAAAATTGGGGCCTAGGGACATGTCAAGCCCATTATGACATCTAATGGTCCAGCCACTGAGAGGACGTACTAGAGGATAGAGGAAAGGACTCACGCTGAGTGTCACAATGCGAGTTTATGCCCTCGTCGCATTCAAGAATGGGCGGGGCCTAAGGGTGAATGCTGGTTTCTCCTACACTGAACGTTGGACAACATGCCATCCACAAGGTTTCTTGCCATGGGTAAGGAAGAGTTCTGATTTCTGCATCACAGTCATCCCTGGGCTGTGATTGGAGATAAGGTCTAGGTTCAGAAGCCTGAAAACTGAGGTAGTGAAGAGATGATGACCTAAGGCCATGACGGGTCTGATGTGCTCAGTGTGCGGTCAGCTGTCTGGGTGTTGGTCACGAGGTCCGGGCTCAGGTTGTCCGTAGTGGATTAGTGTCCAGTTTGGACTATATATTTTGGGTGCATTCGAGTGCCGAGTAGGTTCTTATAGGAAGAACTCTTCAGGATATGAAGAATGAGCGAGTCTGAGGCGCGTGCTCAGGCTTTTGTCTCTGGGTTTTGTATCAGCGATGGCCGTGGAATGTTGGGGAGGCCTCATGGGCCATGGACGAATCTTGCTCTCTGTGGATTTTGCCCGATCCCATATGTTTTCCGTCAATCTGTGGGATGGGAGGACTCCTTTCAGGTTTGTTTCGTCAGGTGTCCCACCAAAAGAGGAATTCCAAAGAAGAGCCTTGGGGAAGAGTGAAGGGACAACCGAAAATATGTCTAAAAATTGGAGCCTAGGGGCATGGCAAGCCCAATATGCTGTCTATCCATCCAGCTACTGAGAGGCCTTACATGAGGACTGGGCTCAGGCTGAAGGTCAAAATGTGTGTTTGTTTCAATATGGCCCACAAGCATGAGCGGGGCCTCATGGGCCACATTGGTTTCAACTACACTGAACCTTGGACAACATGTCAACCACAAGGTTTCTTGCCATGGGGAAAGAGTTCTGATTTCTGCATCATTTTCAAACACGGGCAGTGATTAGAGATAAGTTCAAGGTTCTGAAGCCTGAAAACCGAGGTTGAGAAGAGATGACGACTAAGGCCAGGCCATGGCGGTTCCGATGTGCTCAGTGTGCGGCCAGTGGTCTGGGTGGGGCCAGGAGGTCCAGGCTCAGGCTGTGTCAGAAAGGGCATTAGTGCCCAGGTCAGCCTATATATTTGGGGGGTACAGCCGAATGCCGTGCATGTTGATCCTCATTGGGGGTTTCTGTGTAACCCCAGAGGGCAATGTTTTTCTTCTGGAGGGCAGGCAGAGTGCTGCATTGTAGTTCTGGATTGCCAAACTGGAGGGCTTGTGGGCCAGTAGTCTGAGGAGTGAAGTCTGAGAACCCAAGCTAGGCCTAGGTTTCTGGGTGACGATATGGCAGGCACAATCTCCAGACCTGAATCGAGATCTCGTGCATCTGAAGTCAGGGCGAGGATCAGACGATCGCTCAGGTTGGACATTCTGTCCCTGATGTCCCCTTCTTGAAGGGGGCGTGGATCACGAGGCCATGGGGGTTTTCCCACGATGGGAGTTGTGAGAAGCTCCCAACTGCAAAGATTCTTCTGTAGGACAATTGAGACCTGTTGGTTGGCTCCAGGACAACGATTCCGAGCAGGGTTCTAAGGATGGATGGCTGGGTAGCCCACCTCGCATTCCAATTGTCTCCAATCAACAAGACAGTTTAGATCTGCTGGATCTTGGGGAGCAAACGAGGAGGCTGAGTTGAAATGGACTCTCCCGTGGATGTGTCCTAATATGATTTTGTGTCTATGGAGACCTTGGAATGAAGCGGTGGCACTGGGGAACTTAAGGATTCCCCTAAAGAGAGGCTTTCACACAGCTCCATCGCGCAAGTTTCCCATGTGTAGATGAGATTTATTCTGATGGGTGAGTCAAGAAACAGCCATATGCTTTATTTAAATCCAGGCCTCTGAGGAGAGATGCCTGGAAACCAAAGCAATGGATCCGATAGGTGCCTAGGGACCTGTTCTTTCCTTTTTACCTTGGGGACATCTGTTTACTGGTCTGAGTGCAGGTAGGTGCTCAGTTGGGCCCAGATTGCCTCTGATTGTCCTGGGAAGCCACAATATTGCGATGGCCTCCGGCTCTTTGGAGGTTTATCCTATTAGTAGGTTTGTGGCCATTGGAATGGGCACATGCAATTCCCTTGGAGAGGGCAAAAACAGTAATCAGGTTTGGCTCCATGGGCCTGAGCCTGTAGGCTGTGTAGGCCAGGGCTGTTTGGACAGTTGTCTGAAAACACAAACTCGGCTTATGTTTCGGGTAATAGGTATGGCAGGACTGATCTACAGACCATGAGGAGAACTCTTCGGGATATGAAAAAAGGGCGAGTGTGAGGCTCTTGCTCAAGATTTTCTCCCTGGATATCGTGTCACTCATGGTCGTGAAATTTCCGGGTGACTTCATGGGAAATGGACGAGTCTTACTCTCTGGGGGTTTGGCCCCATCCAAAGAGTTTGGGGTCATTCTTTGGGATGGAAGAAGTCCGTTGTTCTGTTGTTGTTGATTTGTTTTGTTTTGTTTTTCAACCTCAGGTGTCCCACCAAATGAGGGATTCCAGAGTAGAGCCCTGGGGAGGGGCGACTGGACAACCAGAAATCTGGTTAAAAATTGGGGCCTAGGGACATGTCAAGCCCATTATGACATGTAATGGTCCAGCCACTGAGAGGACGTACTAGAGGACAGGACTCACGCTGAGGGTCACAAAGTGTGTTTATGCCCTCGTCGCACTCAAGAACGGGCGGGGCCTCAGGGTGAATGCTGGTTTCTCCTACACTGAACGTTGGACAACATGCCAACCACAAGGTTTCTTGCCATGGGTAAGGAAGAGTTCTGATTTCTGCATCACAGTCACCCCTGGGCAGTGATTGGAGATAAGGTCTAGGTTCTGAAGCCTGAAAACTGAGGTAGGGAAGAGATGATGACCTAAGGCCATGGCGGGTCTGATGTGCTCATTGTGCGGTCATCTGTCTGGGTGTTGGTCAAGAGGTCCTTGCTCAGGTTGTCAGACAGTGCATTAGTGCCCAGGTTAGACTATGTATTGGGTGCATTCGAGAGCCGTGTAGGATCATATCTGAAGAACTCTTAAGGATATGAAGAATGAGCGAGTCTGAGGCACGTGCTCAGTCTTTTTAATCTGGATTTTGTATCAGTGATGGCCGTGGAATGTTGGGGAGGCCTCATGGGCCATGGACGAATCTTGCTCTCTGTGTATTTGGCCGGATCCCAATTGTTTTTCGTTAATCTGTTGGATGGGAGGAATCCTTTCAGGTTTGTTACCTCAGGTGTCCCACCAAAAGAGGAATTACAAAGCAGAGCCCAGGGGAAGAGTGAAGGGACAACCTGAACTACGGTGTAAAATTGGGGCCTAGGGGCATGGCAAGCCCAATATGCTGTCTCTCCATCCAGCCACTGAGAGGCCTTACCTGAGGACTGGGCTCAGGCTGTGGGTCACAATGTGTGTTTGTGACCAATGTGGCCTGCAGGCATGGGCGGGGCCTCGTGGGCCACACTGGTTTCAACTACACTGAACCTTGGACAACATGCCAACCACAGGGTTTCTTGCCATGGGGAAAGAGTTCTGATTTCTGCATCATTTTCAAACCAGGGCCGTGATTGGAGATAACGTCTAGGTTCTGAAGCCTGAAAACCGAGGTTGAGAAGAGATGACGACCTAAGGCCATGGCGGGTCAGATGTGCTCAGTGTGCGGCCAGCTGTCTGGGTGGGGCCAGGAGGTCCACGCTCAGGCTGCGTCAGAAAGGGCATTAGTGGCCAGGTCAGCCTATATATTTAGGGTAGAGCCGAATGACGTGCAGGTTGATACTCATTTGGGGTTTCTGGGCAGCCCCAGAGGGCAATGTTTTTCTTCTGGAGGGCAGGCAGAGTGCTGCATTGTAGTTCTAAATTGCCAAATTGGAGGGCTTGTGGGCCAGTAGTCTGAGGACGGACGTCTGAGAACCCCAGTTAGGCCTAGGTTTCTGGGTGAGGACATGGCAGGCACAATCTACAGTCCTGAATCTAGATCACCTGCATCTGAAGTCAGGGCGAGGATAAGACGATCGCTCTGATTGGATATTCTGTCCCTGAGGGTCCCTTCTTGAAGGTGGGGATCACGAGGCCATGGATTTTTCCGACGATGGGTGTTGTGAGAAGGTCCCAATTGCAAAGATTCTTCTGCAGGACAATTGAGACCTGTTGGTTGGCTCTAGGACAACGATTCCGAGCAGGATTCTAAGGATGGATGGCTGGGTAGCCAACCTCGCATCCAATTGTCTCCAAGCAACAAGACAGGTTAGATCTGCTGGATCTGGGGGTGCAACCGAGGAGGCTGAGTTGAAATGGACTCTCCCGTGGATGTGTCCTAATATGATTTTGTGTCTATGGAGACCTTGGAATGAAGTGGTGACACTGGGGCCCTGAAGGGTTCTCCTAAAGAGAGGCTTTCACACAGCTCCATCGTGCAAGGTTCCCATGTGTAGATTTGATTTGTTCTGATGGGTGAGTCAAGAAACAGCCATATGCTGTTATTGAATTCCAGGCCTCTGAGGAGAGATGCCTGGAAGCCAAACCAATGGATCTGATAGTTGCCTAGGGGCCTGTTCGTTCCTTTTTACCTCTGGGGACATCAGTCTATGGTCTGAGAGCAGGTAGGTGCTCAGATGGGCCCAGATTGCCCCTGTTTGTCTTGGGAAGCCGCAAATATTGGGATGGCCTCAGGGACTTTGGAGGATTATACTCTTAGTAGGGTTGTGGCCATTGGAACGGGCAGATACAATTCCCTTGGAGAGGGCAAGCACAGTCGTCAGGTTTGGCTCCAGGGGCCTGAGCATATAGGGTGTGTAGGCCAGGGCTCTTTGGACAGTTGTTTGTAAACACAAACTCGGCTTATGTTTCGTGTCATAGGTATGGCAGGACTGATCTACAGACCATGAGGAGAACTCATCGGGATATGAATAAATGGCGAGTGTGAGGCTCTTGCTCAAGTTGTTCTCTCTGGATATTGTGTCACTCATGGTCGTGAAATTTCCGGGTGACTTCATGGGAAATGGACGAGTCTTACTCTCTGGGGGTTTGACCCGTCCAAAGAGTTTGGGGTCATTCTGTGGGATGGAAGAAGTCCGTTGTTCTGTTGTTGATTTGTTTTGTTTTGTTTTTCAACCTCAGGTGTCCCACCAAATGAGGGATTCCAGAGTAGAGCCCTGGGGAGGGGCGACTGGACAACCAGAAATCTGGTTAAAAATTGGGACCTAGGGACATGTCAAGCCCATTATGACATCTAATGTTCCAGCCACTGAGAGGACGTACTAGAGGACAGGACTCACGCTGAGGGTCACAATGCGTGTTTATGCCCTCGTCGCACTCAAGAATGGTCGGGGCCTGAGGGTGAATGTTGGTTTCTCCTACACTGAACGTTGGACAACATGCCAACCACAAGGTTTATGCCATGGGTAAGGAATTGTTCTGTTTTCTGCATCACAGTCACCCCTGGGCAGTGATTGGAGATAAGGTCTAGGTTCTGAAGCCTGAAATCTGAGGTAGGGAAGAGATGATGACCTAAGGCCTTGTCGGGTCTGATGTGCTCAGTGTGCGGTCAGCTGTCTGGGAGTTGGTCACGAGTTCTGGGCTCAGGTTGTCAGACAGTGCATTAGTGTCCAGGTTAGAGTATATATTTTGGGTGCATTCAAGTGCCGTGTAGGTTCTGATCTGAAGAATACTTCAGGATATGAAGAATGAGCGAGTCTGAGGCGCGTGCTCAGGCTTTTGTCTCTATTTTGTATCAGCGGTGACCGTGGAATGTTGGGGAGTCCTCATGGGCCATGGACGAATCTTGCTCTCTATGGATTTGGCCGATCCCAATTGTTTTTCGTCAGTCTGTGGATGGGAGTACTCCTTTCAGGTTTGTTACCTCAGGTGTCCCACCAAAACAGGAATTCCAAAGCAGAACCCTGGGGAAGAGTGAAGGGACAACCCGATCTATGGTTAAAAATTGGGGCCTAGGGGCATGGCAAGACCAATATGCTGTCTCTACATCCAGCCACTGAGAGGCCTTACCTGAGGACAGGGCTCAGGCTGAGGGTGACAATGTGTGTTTTTGACCAATGTGGCCTGCAAGCATGGGCGCTGCCTCATAACCAAACAGGTTTCAAGTACACTGAACGTTGGACAACATGCCAACCACAAGGTTTCTTGCCATGGGGAAAGAGATCTGATTTCCGGATCATTTTCAAACCCGGGCCGTTATTGGAGATAAGGTCTAGGTTCTGAAGCCTGAAAACCGAGATTGAGAAGAGATGACGACCTAAGACCCTGGCGGGTCCGATGAGCTCAGTGTGCGGCCAGCTGTATGGGTGGGGCCAGGAGGTCCAGGCTCAGGCTGTCAGAAAGGGCATTAGTGCCCAGGTCAGCCTATATATTTGGGGTACAGCCGAATGGCGTGCAGGTTGATCCTCATTTGGGGTTTCTGGGTAGCCCCAGAGGGCAATGTTTCTCTTCCGGAGGGCAGGCAGAGTGCCCCATTTGTCCTGGGAAGCCACAAATATTGGGATGGCCTCAGGGACTTGGAGGTTTATCCTATTATTAGGGTTGTGGCCATTGGTGTGGGCACATACAATCCCTTGGAGAGGGCAAGCTCTGTCGTCAGGTTTGGCTCCAGGGACCTGAGCCTGTAGGGTGTGTAGGCCAGGGCTGTTTGGACAGTTGTCTGAAAACACAAACTCAGCTTATGTTTCGGGTCATAGGTATAGCAGGACTGATCCTCAGACGATGAGGAGAACCCTTTGGGATATGAAAAAAAAAGGGCGAGTGTGAGGCTCTTGCTCAAGTTTTTGTCTCTGGATATCGTGTCACTCATGGTCGTGACATTTCCGGGTGACTTCATGGGAAATGGATGAGTCTTACTCTCTGGGGGTTGGCCCCTTCCAAAGAGTTTCGGGTCATTCTGTGGGATGGAAGAAATCCGTAGTTCTGTTGCTGTTGATTTGTTTTGTTTTGTTTTTCAACCTCAGGTGTCCCACCAAATGAGGGATTCCAGAGTAGAGTTGGGGAGGGGCAACTAGACAAGCAGAAATCTTTTTAAAAATTGGGGCCTAGGGACATATCAATCCCATAATGACAACTAATGTTCCAGCCACTGAGAGGACGTACTAGAGGATAGGACTCACGGTGAGGGTCACAATGCGTGTTTATGCCCTCGTCGCACTCAAGAATGGGCGGGGGCCTCAGGGTGAATGCTGGGTTTCTCCTACACTGAACGTTGGACAACATGCCAACCACAAGGTTTCTTGCCATGGGTAAGGAAGAGTTCTGATTTCTGCATCACAGTCACCCCTGGGCAGTGATTGGAGATAAGGTCTAGGTTCTGAAGCCTGAAATCTGAGGTAGGGAAGAGATGATGACCTAAGGCCAAGGCGGGTCTGTTGTGCTCAGTGTGCGCTCAGCTGTCTGTGTGTTGTTCAAGAGGTCCGGGCTCAGGTTGTCAGACAGTGCATTAGTGCCCAGGTTAGACTGTATATTTTGGGTGCAATCGAGTGCCGTGTAGGTCCTTATCTGAGGAACTCTTCAGGATATGAAGAATGAGCGAGTCTGAGGCGCGTGCTCAGGCTTTTGTCTCTGGATTTTGTATCAGCGATGGCCGTGGAATGTTGGGGAGGCCTCATGGGCCATGGACGAATCTTGCTCTCTGTGGATTTGGACCGATCCCAATTGTTGTTTTTTAGTCAATCTGTGGGATGGGAGGACTCCTTTCAGGTTTGTTACTTCAGGTGTCCCACCAAAAGAGGAATTCCAAAGCAGATCCCTGGGGAAGAGTGAAGGGACAACCCGAACTATTGTTAAAAATTGGGGCCTAGGGGCTTGGCAAGCCCAGTATGCTGTCTCTCCAACCAGCCACTGTGAGGCCTTCCCTGAGGACTGGGCTCAGGCTGAGGGTCACAAAGTGTGTTTGTGACCAATGTGGCCCACAAGCATGGGCGGGGCCTAATGGGCCACACTGGTTTCAAGTACACTGAACCTTGGAGTCATGCCCACCATAAGGTTTCTTGCCATGGGGAAAGAGTTTTGATTTCTTCATCATTTTCAAACCTGGGCCGTGATGGAGATAAGGTCTAGGTTCTGAATCCTGACAACCGAGGTTGAGAAGAGATGAACACCTAAGGCCATGGCGGGTCCGATGTGCTCAGTGTGCGGCCAGCTGTCTGGGTGTGGCCAGGAGGTCCAGGATCAGGCTGTGTCAGAAAGGGCATTAGTACCCAGGTCAGCCTGGTACTATATTTGGGGTACAGCTGAATGGCCTGCCCCATTGATCCTCATTTGGGATTCCTGGGTAGCCCCAGAGGGCAATGTTTTTCTTCTGGAGGGCAGGCGGAGAGCTCCATTGTAGTTCTGGATTGCCAAACTGGAGGGCTTGTGGGCCAGTAGTGTGAGGAGTGAAGTCTGAGAACCCAAGCTGGGCCTAGGATTCTGGGTGAGGATATGGCAGGCACAATCTAGAGACCTGAATCGAGATCTCGTGCATCTGAAGTCATGGCTAGGATATGACGATCACTCGGGTTGGACATTCTGTCCCCGATGGCCCCTCTTGAAGGGGAGGTGGATCACGATGCCATGGGGTTTTTCCCACGATGGTAGTTGTGAGAAGCTCCCAACTGCAAAGATTCTTCACCAGGACAATTGAGACCAGTAGGTTGGCTCCAGGACAATGATTCCGAGCAGGGTTCTAAGGATGGATGGCTGGGTACCCCACCTCGCATTCCAATTGTCTCCAAGCAACAAGACAGGTTAGATCTGCTGGATCTGTGGGAGCAACCGAGGAGGCTGAGTTGAAATGGACTCTCCCGTGGATGTGACCTAATATGATTTTGTGTCTATGGAGACCTTGGAATGAAGCGGTGGCACTGGGGCCCTGAAGGGTTCTCCTAAAGAGAGGCTTTCACACAGCTCCATCGTGCAAGTTTTCCATGTGTAGATGAGATTTGTTCTGATGGTGAGTCAAGAAACAGCCATATGCTGTTATTGAAATCCAGGCCTCTGAGGAGAGATGCCTGGAATCCAAAGCAATGGATCCGATAGGTGCCTAGGGGCCTGTTCGTTCCTTATTACCTCTGGGGATATCAGTCTACGGGTCTGAGTGCAGGTAGTTGCTCAGATGGGCTCAGATTGCCAGTGTTTGTCCTGGGAAGCCACCACTATTGGGATGGCCTCAGGTATTTTGGAGGTTTATCCTCTAAGTAGGGTTGTGGCAATGGAATGGGCACATACAATTCCCTTGGAGAGGGCAAGCACAGAGTTCAGATTTGGCCTCAGGGGCCTGAGCCTGTAGGGTGTGTAGGCCAGAGCTGTTGGGACTATTGTCTTAAAACACAAACTCGGCTTATGTTTCAGGTCATAGGTATGGCAGGACTGATCTACAGACCGTGAGGAGAACACTTTGGGATATGAAAAATGGGCGAGTGTGAGGCTCTTGCTCACGTTTTTGTCTCTAGATATTGTGTCACTCATGGTCGTGAAATTTCCGCGTAACTTCATGGGAAATGGACGAGTCTTACTCTCTGGGGGTGTGGCCTCGTCCAAGGATTTTGGGGTCACTCTGTGGGATGGAAGAAGTCCGTTTTTTTTTGTTGTTGTTGATTTGTTTTGTTTTGTCTTACAACCTCAGGTGTCCCACCAAATGAGGGATTCCAGAGTATAGCCCTGGGGAGTTGTGACTGGACAACCAGAAACCTGGTTAAAAATTGGGGCCTATGGACATGTCAAGCCCATTATGACATCTAATGGTCCAGCCACTGAGAGGATTTACTAGAGGTCAGGAATCACGCTGAGGGTCACAATGCGTGTTTATGCCCTCGTCGCACTCAAGAATGGGCGTGACCTCAGGCTGAATGCTGGTTTCTCCTACACTGAACGTAGGACAACATGGCAACCACAAGGTTTCTTGCCTTGGGTAAGCAGGAGTTCTGATTTCTGCATCACAGTCACCCCTGGGCAGTGATTGGAGATAAGGTCTAGGTTCTGAAGCCTGAAAACTGAGGTAGGGCAGAGATGATGACCTAAGGCCATGGCGGGTCCGATATGCTCAGTGTGCGGTCAGCTGTCTGGCTGTTGCTCAGGAGGACCCGGCTCAGGGTGTGTTAGACAGTGCATTACTGCCCAGGTTAGACTATATAATTTGGGACATTCGAGTGCCGTGTAGGTTTATTCTCCTTTAATGTGCCTGGGCAGCTCATTAGGCAATATATTTTTTCTAGAGGGCAGGCAGAGTGCTGCAATGATGGTCCAGACTTGCCAAACTTGTAGGCTTTGGGGCCAGGAGTGTGAATGGAAGTCTGAGAACACAAGCTAGACTTGGGTTTCAGGGCGAGGGCACAGCATGTACCCCCTGAAGATCTGAAGCAATATCTCATGCTTCTGAAGTCAGAGCGATGATCAGACGTCGGCTCAACTTGGATTTTCTGTTCATGACGGCCCCTTCATGAAGGGAGCGGATCCTCGAGAGCGTGGAGGTTTTCCCACATTGGGAGTGGTGCGATGCCCCCTCCAAGGATTCCTTCTGCTGGACAATTGAGACCTGTTGGACAGATACAGGACATCCCATATGGATGAGTCCAGACCAACGTTCGAGGATGGATGCTTTGGAAGCCCGCCTCGCATTCCAATTGTCTTCTAGAGACAAGACAGTTTAGATCTGAGGGCTCTGGGTAGCCCCAGAGGAAAATGTTTTTCTTCTGGAGGGCAAGCAGAGTGCTGCATTGTAATTCTGGTTTGCCAAACTGGAGGTCTTGTGGGCCATAGTCTGAGGACGGAAGTCTGAGGACACAAGCTAGGCTTAGGTTTCTGGGTGAGGACATGGCAGGCACAATATACAGACCTGAATCGAGATCTCGTGCATCTGAAGTCAGGGTGAGGATCAGACTATTTATCAGGTTGGACCTTATGTCCCTGATGGCCCCTTCATGAAGGGGGGGGGGTATCACGATGCCATGGGGGTTTCTCACGATGGGAGTTGTGAGAAGCTCCCAACTGCAAAGATTCTTCTCCAGGAAAATTGAGACCTGTTGGTTGGCTCCAGGCCAATGATTCTGAGCAGGGTTCTAAGGATGGATGGCGGGGTAGGCCACCTCGCATTCCAATTGTCTCCTAGCAACAAGACAGGTTAGATCTGCTGGATCTGTGGGAGCAACCGAATATGCTGAGTTGAATTGGACTCTCCCGTGCATGTGTCCTAATTTGATTTTGTGTCTATGGAGACCTTGGAATGAAGCGGTGGCACTGGGGCCCTGAAGGGTTCTCCTAAAAAGAGGCTTTGACACACCTCCCACGTGCAAGTTTCCCATGTGTAGATGAGTTTTGTTCTGATGGGTGAGTCAAGAAACAGCCATATGCTGGTACTGAAATCCAGGCCTCTGAGGAAGATGCCTGGAACCAAAGCAATGTATCCGATTAGGGCCTAGGGGCCTGTTCATTCCTTTTTACCTCTGGGGATATCAGTCTACGAGTCTGAGTGCAGGTAGGGTCTCAGATGGGCTCAGATTACTCCTGTTTGTCCTGGGAAGCCACCACTATTGGGATGGCCTCAGGGACTTTGGAGGTTTATTCTCTTTCTAGGGTTGTGGCTATTGGAATGGGCACACACAATTCCCTTGGAGAGGGCAAGCACAGTCATCAGGTTGGCTCCAGGGGCCTGGGCCTGTAGGGTGTGTAGGCCTGGGCTGTTTGGACAGCTGTCTGAAAACACAAACTCGGATTAAGTTTCGGGTCATAGGAATGCAGGACTGATCTAAAGACCATTAGGTGAACTCTTCGGGATATGAAAAAAGGGCGTGTGTGAGGCTCTTGCTCAAGTTTTTATCTCTGGATATCGTGCCATTCATGGTCATGAAATATCCGGGTGACTTCATGGGAAATGGACTAGTCTTACTCTCTGGGGGTTTGGCCCTGTCCAAAGAGTTTGGGGTCATTCTGTGGGATGGAAGAAGTCCGTTTTTGTTGTTGTTGTTGTTGTTGTTGTTGTTTTGTTTTGTTTTTCAAACCTCACCAAATGAGGGATTCCAGATTAGAGCCCTGGGGAGGGGCGATTGGACAACCAGAAATCTGATTTAAATTTGGGGCCTAGGGACATGTCAAGCCATTATGGCATCTAATGGTCTATCCACTGAGAGGACGTATTAGAGGACAGGACTCACGCTGAGGGTCACAATGCATGTTTATGCCCTCGTTGCACTCAAGAATGGGAGGGGCCTCAGGGTGAATGCTGGTTTCCCCTACACTGAACGTTGGACAACATGCCAACCATAAGGTTTCTTGCCATGGGTAAGGAAGAGTTCTGATTTCTGCATCACACTCACCCCTGGGAAGTGATTGGAGATAAGGTCTAGATTCTGAAGCCTGAAAACTGAGGTAGGGAAGAGATGATGACCTCAGACCACGGCCGATCTTATGGGCTCAGGGTGCGGTAAGCTGTCTGGGTGTTGCTCAGGAGGTCCCGGCTCAGGGTGTGTCAGACAGTGCATTACTGCCCAGGTTAGACTATATAATTTGGTTACATTCGATTGCTGTGTAGGTTTATTCTCATTTAATATGCCCGGGCAGCTCATTGGTCAATATTTTGTTTCTCGAGGGTAGACAGAGTGCTGCAATGATGGTCCGGAATTGCCAAACTTGTGGGCTTCGGGGCCAGGAGTGTGAGGACGGAAGTCTGAGAACTCAAGCTAGACTTGGGATTCAGGGCGAGAGAGCACGGCAAGTACCTCCTGAAGATCTGAAAGCAATATCTCATTCATCTGAAGTCAGAGCGAGGATCAGACGTTGGCTCAGCTTGGATTTTCTGTTAATGATGGCCCCTTCATGAAGGGAGCCGAATCTCGAGGCTGTGGAGGTTTTCCCACGTTTGCAGTGGTGGGATGCCCCCTCCTAGGATTCCTTCTACGGGACAATTGAGACCTGTGGACAGCTCCAGGACATCCCATATGGATGAGTCCAGACCAACGTTCGAGGATGGATGCCTGGGAAGCCCGCCTCGCATTCCAAATGTCTCCTAGCGACAAGACAGTTTAGATCTGATGGCTCTGCGGGAGCAACCGGGGTGGCTGAGTTGAAATGGACTTTCCTGAGGATGGGTCTATTGTGTGTTTGTGTCCACGAGGGCCTTGGAATGGGGCGGTAGCACCGGCACCCTGAAGTATTCTCCTAAGCTTTTGACATAGCTCCCATGCACAAGTTTCCTTGTGGAGACGAGGTTTGTTCTGATGGGTGCCTCAGGAAAACCCCAATGCTGGTATTGGAATCCAGGGTTTTGAGGAGACATGCCTGTCAACCAAAGCAATGGATCCGATTTTGGCCTAGGGTCCTGTCTGGTTCAATCTTCTTCTCTGGGGACATCCATCTAGGGTATGAGTGGAGGTAGATGCTCAGCTGGTGACAGACTGACCTTTTTTGTCCCGGGCGACCTATACTATTGGGATGGCCTCAGGCACTTTAGAGGGTTCTCCTAATTTGTATGATTTTGGACAATGGAATGGGCAGAATTCCCATGGATTGGGTAGGCACAGTCCTAATGTGTGGCTGCAGGGTCCCCAGCCTAGATGGTGTGTGGCCCAGGACTTTGAGGACAGAATCTGAAAACACAAACTCAGCTTATGTTTGGGGATGTAGGTATGGCAGGGCCGATCTACAAACCATGAGAAGACGAACGAACAGGCCCCTAGGCACCTATCAGATCCATTGCTTTGTTTTCCAGGCATCTCTCCTCAGAGGGCTGGATTTCAATAACAACATATGGCTTTTTCTTGACTCACCCATCAGAACAAATCTCGTCTACACACGGGAAACTTGCACGATGGAGCTGTGTGAAAGTCTCTCTTTAGGAGAACCCTTCAGGACCCCAGTGCCACCGCTTCATTCCAAGGTCTCCATAGACACAAAATCATATTAGGACACATCAACAGGAGATTCCATTTCAACTCAGCCTCCTCGGTTGCTCCCCCAGATCCAGCAGATCTAACCTGTCTTGTTGCTTGAAGACATGGAATGCGAGGTGGGCAACCCAGCCATCCATCCTTAGAACCCTGCTCGGAATCGTTGTCCTGGAGCCAACCAAGAGGTCTCAATTGTCCTTTGGAAGAATCTTTGCAGTTGGGAGCTTCTCACAACTCCCATCGTGGGAAAACCCCCATGGCCTCGTGATCCACCCCCCCTTCAAGAAGTGGCCATCAGGGACACAATGTCCAACCTGAGCGATCTTCTGATTCTCGCCCTGACTTCAGATGCACGAGATCTCGATTCAGGTCTCACCCAGAAACCTAGGCCTAGCTTGGGTTCTCAGACTTCCGTCCTCAGACTACTGGCCCACAAGCCCTCCAGTTTGGCAATCCAGAACTACAATGCAGCACTCTGCCGGCCCTCCAGAAGAAAAACATTGCCTTCTGGGGCTACTCAGAAACCCCATATGAGGATTAACCTGCACGCCATTCGGCTGTAACCCAAATATATAGGCTGACCTGAGCACTAATGCCCCTTCTGACACAGCCTGTGCCTCGAAGTCCTGGCCCCAACCAGACAGAACCTACACCTTATCTCCAATCACTGACCCCGGGTCACTGTGATGCAGAAATCAGAACTCTTCCTTATCCATGGCAAGATACCTTGTGGTTGGCATGTTGTCCAACGTTCAGTGTAGGAGAAACCAGCATTCACCCTGAGGCCACGCCCATTCTTGAGTGCAACGAGGGCATAAACACGCATTGTGACCCTCAGCGTGAGTCCTGTCCTCTAGTACGTCCTCTCAGTGGCTGGACCATTAGATGTCATCATGGGCTTGACATGTCCCTAGGCCCCAAATTTTAACCAGATTTCTGGTTGTCCAGTCGCCCCTCCCCAGGGCTCTACTGTGGAATCACTCAATTAGTGGGACACCTGAGGTTGAAAAACAAAACAAAACAAATCAACAGCAACAGAACAACGGACTTCTTCCATCCCACAGAAGCACCCCAAACTCTTTGGACAGGGCCAAACCCCCAGAGAGTAAGACTCGTCCATTTCCCATGAAGTCACCCGGAAATTTCACGACCATGAGTGTCACGATATCCAGAGAAAAAAACTTGAGCAAGAGCCTCACACTCGCCATTTTTTCATGTCCCGAAGAGTTCTCCTGATGGTCTGTAGATCAGTCCTGCCATACCTATGACCCGAAACATAAACCGAGTTTGTGTTTTCAGACAACTGTCCAAACAGCCCTGGCCTACACACCCTACATGCTCAGGCCCCTGGTGCCAAACCTGACGACAGTGCTTGCCCTCTCCAAGGGAATTGTATGTGCCCATTCCAATGGCCACAACCCTACTAATAGGATAAACCTCCAAAGTCCCTGAGGCCATCCCAATATTTATTGCTTCCCAGGATATACATGGGCAATCTGGGCCCATCTGAGCACCTACCTGCACTCATACACGTAGATTGATGTCCCCACAGGTAAAAAGGAACGAACAGGCCCCTAGGCACATATCGGATCCATTGCTTTGGTTTCCAGGCATCTCTCCTCAGAGGCCTGGATTTGAATAACATCATACAGCTGTTTATTGACTCACCCATCAGAACAAATCTCATCTACACATGGGAAACTTGCACAATGGAGCTGTGTGAAAGCCTCTCTTTAGGAAAACCCTTCAGGACCCCACTCCACCGCTTCATTCCAAGGTCTCCATAGACACAAAATCATATTAGGACACATCCACGGGAGAGTCCATTTCAACTCAGCCTCCTCGGTTGCTCCCCCAGATCCAGCAGATCTAACCTGTCTTGTTGCTTGGAGACAAGTGGAATGCTAGGTTGGCTACCCAGCCATCCATCCTTAAAACCCTGCTCGGAATCGTTGTCCTGGAGCCAACCAACAGGTCTCAATTGTCCTGCAGAAGAATCTTTGCAGTTGGGAGCTTCTCACAGCTCCCATAATGGGAAAACCCCCTTGGTTTCGTGATCCACACCCCCTTCATGAAGGGGCCATCAGGGACAGAATGTCCAACCTGAGGGATCGTCTGATCCTCACCCTGACTTCAGTTGCACTAGATCTCTTCTCAGGTCTCACCCAGAAATCTAGGCCTAGCTTGGGTTCTAAGACTTCCGTCCTCAGACTCCTGGCACACAAGCCCTCCAGTTTGGCAATCCAGAACTTCTATGCAGCACTCTGCTGGACCTCCAGAGAAAAAATTGCCCACTGGGGCTTCCCAGTAACCCCAAATGAGTATCAACCTGCACGCCATTCGGCTGTACCCCAAATATATAGGCTGACCTGGGCACTAATGCCCTTTCTGACACAGCCTGAGCCTGGACCTCCTGGCCCGACACAGACAGCTGGCCGCACACTGAGCACATCGGACCCGCCATGGCCTAAGGTCGTCATCTCTTCTCAACATCGGTTTTCAGGCTTCAGAACCTAGAACTTATCTGCAATCACGGCCGGGTTTGAAAATAATGAAGAAATCAGAACTCTTTCCCCAAGGCAAGAAACCTTGTGGTTGGCATGTTGTCCAAGATTCAGTGTCGTTGAAGCCAGTTTGGCCCATGAGTCCCCGCCCATGCTTGCGGGCCACATTGGTCACAAACACACATTGTGACCCTCAGCCTGAGACCAGTCCTCATAATTTCCGGGTGACTTCATGGGAAATGGACGAGTCTTACTCTCTGGGGGTTTGGCCCTGTCCAAAGAGTTTGGGGTCATTCTGTGGGATGGAAGAAGTCCGTTGTTCTGTTGTTGTTGTTTTGTTTTGTTTTGTTTTCAACCTCAGGTGTCACACCAAATGAGGGATTCCAGAGTACAGGCCTGGGAGGGGCGACTGGACAACCAGAAATCTGGTTAAAATTGGGGCATAGAGACATGTCAAGCCCATGATGACATCTAATGGTCCAGCCACTGAGAGGACGTTCTAGAGGACAGGACTCACGCTGAGGGTCACAATGCATGTTTATGCCCTCGTTGCACTTAGGAATGGGCGGGGCCTCAGGGTGAATGCTGGTTTCTCCTACACTGAACGTTGGACAACCGCCAACCACAAGGTTTCTTGCCATGGGTAAGGAAGAGTTCTGATTTCTTCATCACAGTCACCCCTGGGCAGTGATTGGAGTTAAGGTCTAGGTTCTGAAGCCTGAAAACTGAGGTAGGGAAGAGATGATTACCTAAGGCCATGGCGGGTCTGATGTGCTCACTGTGCGGTCAGCTGTCTGGGTGTTGGTCACGAGGTCCGGGCTCAGGTTGTCAGACAGTGCATTAGTGCCCAGGTTAGACTAAATATTTTGGGTGCCTTCGAGTGCCGTGTAGGTTCTTATCTGAAGAACTCTTCAGGATATGAAGAATGAGCGAGTCGGAGGCCCGTGCTCAGGCTTTTGTCTCTGGATTTTGTATCAGCGATGGCCGTGGAATGTTGTGGAGGACTCATGGGCCATGGACGAATCTTGCTCTCTGTGGAATGTGGCCCGATCCCAATTATTTTTCGTCATTCTGTGGGATGGGAGGATTCCTTTCAGGTTTGTTACCTCAAGTATCCCACCAAAAGAGGAATTCCAAAGCAGAACCCTGGGGAAGACTGAAGGGAAAACCCGAACTATGGTTAAAAATTGGGGCCTAGGGGCATGGCAAGCCCAATATGGTGTCTCTCCATCCAGACACTGAGATGCCTTACCTGAGGCTGGGCTCAGGCTGAGGGTCACCATGTGTGTTTGTGACCAATGTGGCCCGTAGCATGGTCGTGGCCTCATGGGCCACACTGGTTTCAACTACACTGTACCTTGGACAACATGCCAACCACAAGTTTTCTTGCCATGGGGAAAGAGTTCTTATTTCTGCTGTGATTGGAGATATGGTCTAGGTTCTGAAGCCTGAAAACCGAGGTTGAGAAGAATGACGACCTAAGGCCATGAGGGGTCCGTTGTGCTCACTGTGCGGCCAGCTGTCTGGGTGGGGCCAGGAGGTCCAGGCTCAGGCTGTGTCAGAAAGGGCATTAGTGCCCAGGTCAGCCTATATATTTGGGGTACAGCCGAATGGCATGCTTGTTGATCCTCATTGGGGGTTTCTGGGTAGCACCAGAGGGCAATGTTTTTCTTCTGGAGGGCAGGCAGAGTGCTGCATTGTAGTTCTGGATAGCCAAACTGGAGAGCTTGTGGGCCAGTAGTCTTAGGACGGAGGTCTGAGAACCCAAGCTAGGCCTAGGTTTCTTGGTGAGGATATGGCAGGCACAATCTACAGACCTGTATCGAGATCTCATGCATCTGAAGTCAGGGCAAGGATTAGACGATCGCTCAGGTTGGACATTCTGTCCCTGATGGCCCCTTCTTGAAGGGGGTAGGATCACAGGCCATGGGGGTTGTCCCACGATGGGAGTTTTGAGAAGCTCCCAACTGCAAAGATTCTTCTGCAGGACAATTGAGACCTGTTGGTTGGCTCCAGGACGATTCCGAGCAGGGTTCTAAGGATGGATGGCTGGGTAGCCAACCTCGCATTCCAACTGTCTCCAAGCAACATGACAGGTTAGATCTGCTGGATCTGGGGGAGCAGCCGAAGAGGCTGAGTTGAAATGGACTCAGCTCCAAACTGCAAATGGACTCTCCCGTGGATGTGTCCTAATATGATTTTGTGTCTATGGAGACCTTGGAATGAAGCGGTGGCACTGGGGCCCTGAAGGGTTCTCCTAAAGAGAGGCTTTCACACAGCTCCATCGTGCAAGTAACCCATGTGTAGATGAGATTTGTTCTGATGGGTGAGTCAAGAAACAGCCATATGCTGTTATTGAAATCCAGGCCTCTGAGTAGAAATGCCTGAAAACCAAAGCAATGGATCTGATAGGTGCCTAAGGGCCTGTTCGTTCCTTTTTACCTCTGGGCACATCAGTCTACGGGTCTGAGTGCAGGTAGTTGTTCAGATGGGCCCAGATTGCCCCTGTTTGTACTGGGAAGCCACAAATATTGGGATGGCCTCAGGGACTTTGGAGGTTTATCCTATTAGTAGTGTTGTACGCATTGGTGTGGGCACATACAATTCCCTTGGAAAGGGCAAGCACAGTCGTCAGGTTTGGATCCAGGAGCCTGAGCCTGTAGGGTGTGTAGGCCAGGGCTCTTTGGAAAGTTGTCTGAAAACACAAACTCGGCTTATGTTTCGGGTCATAGGTATGGAAGGACTGATCTACAGACCATGAGGAGAACGCTTCGGGATATTAAAAAAGGGCGAGTGTGAGGCTCTTGCTCAAGTTTTTGTCTCTGGATATCATGTCACTCATGGTCGTGAAATTTCCGGGTGACTTCATGGGAAATGGACGAGTCTTACTCTCTGGGGGTTTGGCCCCGTCCAAAGAGTTTGGGGTCATTCTGTGGGATGGAAGAAGTCCGCTGTTCTATTGTTGTTGATTTGTTTTGTTTTGTTTTTCAACCTCAGACCAATGTCGCCCGCAAGCATGGGTGGGTCCTCATGGGCCACACTGGTTTCTAGTACACTGAACCTTGGACAACATGCCAACCACAAGGTTTCTTGCCCTGGGGAAAGAGTTCTGATTTCTGCATCATTTTCAAACCTGGGCAGCGATTGGAGATAAGGTCTAGATTCTGAAGCCTGAAAACCGATGCTCCCAAGAATGGGGATGACCTCCTTTTGGGCACGCCGGTTTCCCTCATTCCGAGCGTTGTCCAAAGCGCCGGGAGGCGATATTGGCGCCTGCGTGGTTGGGAGATGCGTGGGTGCGGGACTCAGGTTTCCGGATATGGAGGCCATGAGGAAGAGGACCCCGGAATCAGAAGGCTGGGGCACCGAGCGAGGGTCGAGCCCAAGCTTCGTGATGGGCCCTGACACATTGTATACCACCAGGAACGGGATCCCCGCAGTCCAGGGATCCGCGGGCATTTTCCTCACCGCAGTCCGTCTCATGGAGTGCCTCTTGGCAGGGTGCGGGAGCGGGCACTCACAATGCCCAGTCACGCCCCCGGGGGCGGCCCAGGAGACGTGCGGCGACCGAGGTGAATTCGCCAGGCGTTTTCCGGCCAATTCTCATGAGCGTTCTGCCCAAACCAGGATCGGTTTGAGCAGAACGCTCGTGAGAATTGGCCGGCCTTAGGCAGCCCTGCGGACCGCCATACTCTCCATGGCCCAGGGCCCTTTCTCGCCCAGGTCATGTTGCGGCCTGCCCGGAAATCACACGGGATAAAGGTGGCCCACCAGGGGGCGCCGGCGCTGTGAGCGTACCTGGAGCAGAGTTGAAGGATGGATGGCAATGGTGCCTGTGCCTCCATCTTTCGGGAATGGAGCGCCCAAGGATGGGGATGACCTCATTTTGGGCACGCAGATTTCTCTCACTCCGAGGGTTGTCAGAAGAGCCGGGAGGCGCCGTTGGCGCCTGCGTGTTTGGGAGATGCGTGGCTGTGGGACTCAGGGTTCCCGATATGGAGGCCACGAGGAACAGGACCCCAGAAGCAGAAGGCTGGGGAAGCAACGAGCGTTCGAGCCCGAGCTTCGTGATGGGCCCGGGTCCATTGTATAGCGCCAGGAACGGGACCCCCGCAGCCCAAGGATCCGCAGGCGTTGTCCTCGCCGCAGTCCGTCTCACGGAGTGCCTCTTGGTGGTTTGCGGGAGCAGGCACTCACAATGCCAGCCAGGCCTCGGGCCGGAGGGGCGATGGCCCTTCAGATGTGCCGCACCCGAGGTGAATTCGCTGGGCGTTTTCCGGCCAATTCTCACGAGCTTTCAGCCCAAACCGGGATCCGTTTGGGCAGAACGCTCGTGAGAATTGGCCTGTGTTGGGCATTCCTGCGGACCGCCATTCTCTCCATGTCCCAGGGCCCTTTCTCGCCCAGGGCATGTTGCCTCCGCCCGGAAATCGCACGGAGTAGACGCTGCCTAACCGGGGGTGCCGGCGCAGGGGAGCGTTCCGGGAGCAGAGTTGAAGGACGGATGTCGGGCCTGGCGTGCGCCTCCCTCTTTCAGGAAATGGGGGGGCCCAAGGATGGGTATGACCTCATTTTGGGCACGCAGCTTTCTCTCATTCTGAGGTTCGTCAGAAGCGCCGGGAGGCGCAGTTGGCGCCTGCGTGGTTGGGAGATGCGTGGCTTCGGGACTCAGGGTTTCCGATATGGAGGCCACAAGGAACAAAACCCCGGAAACAGAAGGCTGGGGAAGCGAGCGAGCGTCCGAACCCGGGCTTCGTGATGGGCCCCGACCCATGGTTTAACGCCAAGGACGGTACACCCGCAGGTTTAGAATCCACAGGCATTGTCCTCGCCACTGTATGTCTCGCGGAGTGCCTCTTGGAGAGTGCGGGCGCGGGCACTACAATGCCGATCCAGGCCCCGGGGGGTGGCCCAGCAGAAGTGCAGCGCCCGAGTTTACTTCGCGGGGCATTTTCCCATCAAAGTGGGATCAGTTTGGGCAGAACGCTCGTGAGAATTGGCCGCCGTTGGGCAGCCCTGCTGACCGCCCTGCTCTCCAGGGCCCAGGGCACTTTCTCGCCAAGGGCATGTTGCGGCCTCCCGGGCATCGCATGGGGTAGACGCTGCCCCCTCCCCCCGTGGGCGTCGGGGCAGTGGAGCGTTCCGCGAGCAGAGTTGAAGGACTGATGGCCGCGTGGCGAGCGCCTCCGTCTTTCGGGAAAATGGGGCTCCCAAGAATGGGGATGACCTCATTTTGGGCACGCAGGTTTCCCTCATTCCGAGGGTTGTCCAAAGCGCCGGGAGGCGAAATTGGCGCCTGCGTGGTTGGGAGATGCGTGGGTGCGGGACTCAGGGTTCCCGATATGGAGGCCATGAGGAACAGGACCCCGGAATCAGAAGGCTGGGGCAGCGAGAGAGGGTTCGAGCCCGAGCTTCGTGATGGGCCCTGACACATGGAATAGCACCAGGGACGGGTCCCCCGCAGGCCAAGGATCCGCAGGCGTTGTCCTCGCCGCAGTCCATCTCACGGAGTGCCTCCTGGCAGGGTGCGGGAGCGGGTACTCACAATGCCCGGCCAGGCCCCGGGGGGGTGGTCCTGCAGACGTGCGGCACCCGAGGAGATTCGCCCGGCATTTTCCGGCCAATTCTCAGGAGCGTTCTGCCCAAAACAGGATCGGATTGTGCAGAACGCTCGTGAGATTTGGCCGGCGTTGGGCAGCCCTTCGAACCGCCCTGCTCTCCATGGCCCAGGACCCTTTCTCGCCCAGGGCATGTTGCGGCCGCCCGGAAATCGCACGCAAAAGACGTGGACCACCCGGGGGCGCCGGCGCACAGGAGCGTCCTGGGAGCAGAGTTGAAGGACGGGTGGCGGCTGGGCGTGCGCCTTCAGCTTTAGGGATCATGGGGCGCCCAAGAATGGGGATGATCTCATTTTGGGCACGCAGGTTTATCTCACTCCGAGGGTTATCCGAAGCGAAGGTAGGCCCCGTTGGCGCCTGCGTGGTTGGGAGACGCGTGGCTGCAGGACTCAGGGTTCCCGATATGGAGGCCAGGAGGGACAGGACCCCGGAAGCAGAAGGCTGTTGAAGCATGCGAGCATTTGAGCCCTGGTTTCATGATGGGCCCGGCCCCATGGTATAGCGCCAGGGATGGGACCCCTGCAGGCCGAGCATCCGCAGGCGTTGGCTTCGCCGTGTTCCGTCTCGCGGAGTGCCTCTTGGCAGGGTTCGGGTGCGGGCACGCACAATGCCCGGCGAAGCCCCGGGTGGGCGGCCCTGCCGACATGCGGCGCCCGAAGAGACATCGCTGGGCGTTTTCCGGCCAATTCTCACGAGCGTTCTGACCAAACTGGGATCGGTTTGGGCAGAACGCTCGTGAGAATTGGCCGGCGTTGAGTAGCCCTGCGGACCGCCCTGCTCTCCATGGCCCAGGGCCCTTTCTCGCCCAGGGCATGTTGTGGCCACCCGGAAATTCCACGGAAAAGACGCGGCCAACCCGGGGGGGCGCCGGCGCAGTGGAGCGTCCGGGAGCAGAGTTGAAAAACGGTTGGCGGCCGGGCGTGCGCATCCGTCTTTCGGGAAGGTGGGGCTCCCAAGAATGGGGATGACCTCATTTTGGGCACGCAGGTTTCTCTCACTCCGAGGTTTGTCCGAAGCGCCAGAAGGCGCCCTTTGCGCCTGCGTGGTTGGGAGATGCGTGGCTGCAGGACTCAGGGTTCCTGATATGGAGGCCACGAGATAAAGGACCCCGGAAGCAGAAGGCTGGGGAAGCAAGCGAGCGTTCGAGCCCGGGCTTCGTGATGGGCCCGACCCTTTGGTATAGCGCCAGGAATGGGACCACCGCTGGCCGACGATCCGCAGGCGTTGGCCTCAGGGTGTTCGGTCTCGCGACGTGCCTCTTGGCGTGGTTCGGGTGAGGGCACTCACAATGCCCAGCCAGGCCCCAGGGTGGGCGTCCCTGCAGTTGTGCGGTGCCCGAAGAGACTTCGCCGTGCTTTTTCCGGCCAATTCTCACGAGCGTTCTGCCCAAATGTGGGAAATTCTCCATAGCCTCTTGACACCACCCCTCTATTTGTCGGACATAATAGACACAAACTCCAGTGTGATCAAATATCTGAAATCCCCCCTTACTCAGGAGCTGGCTATCTTTTTATTTCTTTTTTTAAAGATTTTATTTATTTATTTGACAGAGCGAGATCACAAGTAGGCAGAGAGGCAGGCTCGTGAGAATTGGCCGGAAAACGCCCAGCGAAGGCTCTTCGTGTGCCGCATATCTGCAGGGCCGCCCGCCTGGGGACTGGCCGGGCTTTGTGAGTGCCCGCACCCAACCCCTCCAAGAGGCACTCCGCGAGCCGGGCTGAGGTGAGGGCAACGCCTGCATTCCTCAGCCTGCGGGGGTCCCTTCCCTGGCGATATACCATGGGGGCGTACCTGTCACGAAGCCTGGGCTCGAACGCTCGCTTGCTTCCCTAGCCTTCTGCTTCTGGAGTCCTGTCCCTCGTGGCCTCCTTAGCGGGAGCCCTGTTCCCGCAGCCACTCATCTCCCAACCAAGCAGGCGCCAACGGCACCCCCCGGTGCTTCAGAGAACCCTCAGAGTGAGATAAACCTGCCTGCCCAAAATGAGATCATCCCCATCCTTGGGCACCCCATCTTCCCGAAAGACGGAGGCACACGCCCGGCCGCCACCTGTCCTTCAAATCTGCTCCCGGAACGCTCCACTGCGCTGTCGGCCCCGGTTGGTTCGCATCTTTTCCGTATAATTTCCTGGCGGCCGCAACATGCCCTGGGCGAGAAAGGGCCCTGGGCTATGGAGAGCAGGGCGGTCCGCAGGGCTGCCCAACGCCGGCCAATTCTCACAAGCGTTCTGCCCAAACCGATCCCAGTTTGGGCAGAACGCTCGTGAGAATTGGCAGGAAAACATCCAGTGAAATCGCTTTGAGCGTCCCAGGTCTGCAGGGTCGCCCCCTGTGCCTGGCACAGCAACACGAGCAGTTGCCTCTGAACCTCGCCAGAAAGCCAACCATGGGCACGCTCCAGCAAGGCCTAAGCCTCCTGCTCCTCAGCCTCTGAAGGTCCCCGCCCTTGCGCTGTCAAGGCTGCCCCGAGGCCCGGGCACAAACCCTCGCCTGCTTCCTTAGCCTTTCGTTTCCACGGTCCTTTCCCATGGGGCCACCAACTGGGGAATATTGAGTGTACGAGATGCCTCCCCCTCCGCCATGCCCGCTTCATCACAATCGGTGCCTTTTGGCACTTGTGCCAATTTCAGAGGGAGAGAAACCTCCTGCCCACACTGAGATCAGCCCCATCCTTGGGCATCCCTTTCCTGGATGAAAAGTCATAGGCAGACGCCCGGCCACAACCCATCCCTCAACACGTCTCCTGGAACCCTCCCCTGCGCAAGGGTCCCCGGGTGGGCTGCATCGTATTGGCACGTTTTTCAGGCGGTTGTATCATGCCCTGAGCGAGAAAGGGCCCTCAGCCACTGGGAGTAGGGTGGTCCGCAGAGCAGCCCCATGCTGGCCAATTCTCAGGAGCATTCTGCCCAAGCTGGGATCAGTTTAGGCAGAGTGCTCCTGAGAATGGGCTGGAACATGCCGGCGAACTGGCTTCAGGTGCAGCACGTCTGCAGGGCCGCCCCCTGGTCCTGGCCTGGCATGGCAAGCTGTCCTGTCTGAAACATGCCAGAAAGTGATCCAGTAGTCAGTCTGTGGTGAAGCTATCGCCTCCTGCTCCTCATCCTCCGAGCATCCCATCCCTGATACTGTCCATTGGGGCTCGGCCTGAGCAGAGGCCTGGACAAGAACCCTGGCCTGCTTCCTCAGTCTTCCATTTCCAGGGACCTGTCCTTTGGTGCCTCCAACTGGGGAACCCTGAGTCTCCTGCCATGCCTCCCTATCCCACCCCGGTGCACACGGTGCCTTTCTGCTCTTCGGACAAGACTCAGAGCAAGAGAACGCTTGTGAGAACTGGCTGGAAAACACCTGGCAAAATCACTTTGGGCGCCACAAGTCGGCAGGGCAGCCCCCGGGTCTTGCCGGGCACCACGAGCAGTCGTGTCAGAACCCCGCCAGAAAACCCTCCAGATGGCAGGCTCCAGTGACGCTGATGCCTCCTGCTCCTCAGCTTCTGGGGGTACCCTCCCTGGAGCTGTCGATGGGGCTAGTCCTGCCACTAGGCCCGGGCATGAAACCTCACCTGCTTTCCCTGCATTTGGTTTCCAGGGGCCTGTCCCTCCGGGCCTCCACCTGGGGAACAAGGAGTCCTGTGCCACGCCTCCGCAACCCTCAACTCTACTCCAGGAACGCTCCCATGGGCCAGTGCCCCCTGGATGGGACACATCGTCTCTCGGCAAGTTTTCTGGGTCACTGTGACATGCCCCGAGCAAGAAAGGGCCCTCGGCCATGTGGAGTAGAGTGGTCCGCAGGGCTGCCCAATGCCAGCCAATTCTCACAATCATTCTGTCCAAACCCATCCCGGTTTGGGCAGAACGCTCGTGAGAATTGGCCCGAAAACGCCAGGCCAACTCACTTTGGGCACCGCGCATCTGCACGGCAGCTCCCTGGGCATGGCCCGGCATCATGAGCCCAGCCACCACCCGTCCCTCAACTCTGCTTCAGGAACGCTCCCCTACACCAAGGCCCCCAGGTGGGCCTTGTCTCAGCGCATTTTCCTGGTGGCCGTGACATGCCCCCAGCGAGAAAGGGCCCTCAGCCACGGGGAGAAGGGTGGTCCAGAGGGCAATCCAACACCAGCCAATCCTCATGAGCGTTCTGCCCAACCGGGGTTGGTTTAGGGCAGAACGCTCGTGAGTATTGGCTGGAAAAGGCCCGCCTAAATCGCTTTGGGCGCCGAAAGTCTGCCGGGCAGCCCTGTAGGTATCGGCCGTCATCCCCAGTCGTCACGTCGAACTCTGCTTGAACGTCTTCTGAGTCTGGCACAGGCCAAGCAGATGCCTCCTGCTCCTCAGCCTCCAGGGGTCCCCTCCCTGGACCTGGCCCATGGGTCTGGGACAGCCCTGATGCCCAAGCACAAGCCCTCGCCTGCTTTGCTCAACCTTCAGTTTCCTGGGTCCTGTTCCTCGGTGCCCCAACTGGGAAAGCCTGAGTCCTGTGCCACGAGCATCCTAAGATCCTATGTCAAGGTGCCTTTTGGAGCTGCAGACAAGCCTCTGAGTGAGAGATACATTCCTGCCTCCACTGAGGCCAGACCCATCCTTGGGCTCCCAAGTCACCCAAAGAGTCGGGTGCAGACGCCCCGCCACAAACCCTCCCTCAACTTTACTCCTGGAACACTCCCCTCCGCCGGGGCCCCCGGGTGGGTCGCTGTGTCTCGGCGTGTTTTCTGGGGGGGGCCGCGACATGCCCTGAGCGAGAAAGGGCCCCTCAGCCATGGGGAATGGGGCAATGTGCAGGGTTGCCTATCGCCGGCCAATTCTCACGAATGTTCTGCCCAAATCGATCCCCAATTAGAGCAGAATGCTCGAGAGAACTGGCCGGAAAATGCCCGGCAAACAAGCTTTGGGCACCACACGTCTGCAGGGCTGCCCCCTGGGCCTGGCCTGGGATCCCGAATGTTACGTCTGAACCCGGCCAGAAAGAAAGCCCTCCGTGAGTCCGGTTCAGTTGAGTCTGACACCTCCTGCTCCTTAACCTCTGGGGGTTCCCTCCATTGCACTGTCCAATTCGACTGGTACAGCCCCGTGGCCCAGGAATTAACCCTTGCCTGCTTTCTTGGCCTTCTGTTTCCAGGATCCTCTCCCTCGGGCCCTCCAATTGGAAAAACCCTGAGTCCCATGCCACATATCCACCTGCCACCCAGGTGGAAATAGTGCCTTTTAGAACTTTGGAAATGCCTTGGGGGCAGAGAAATCTTCATGCCCCCACTGAGGCCACTCCCAAGCATCGGTGCCCCAGTGGCTGGAAAAGTCAGAGGTGGATGCCACACCCTCTTCCTCATTCTGCTCCGGGAAATTTCCCCTGCACTAGGGCCCCTGGGTGGCCCTCATCGTCTCAGTGCCTTTACTGGATGACTGCGACATGGCCCGCCTGAGGAAGGGCCCACGGTCATGGGGACAGGGCGGTCCTCAGGGCTGCCCAACCCCGGCCAATTCTGATGAGTGTTCTGCCCAAATTGATCCAGATTTGAGCAAAACGTTCTTGAGATTTGGCCGGAAAACACCCTGCGTTCTCGATTCGGGGTGACACATGTCTGCAGGGCCGCCTGTTGGGCCTGGCCCAGGATCCCATGTTGTCATGACTCGGACCCTGCCAAAAAGCCCTCCATGAATCAGTTGGAGATGAGGCCAATGCCTCCTGCTCCTTGGCAACCGTGGGTTCCCTCCCTGGAGCTGGGAGATGGGGTCTGCCATGCCCCTATTCCTTGGTCCTAACCCTCACCTAGTTTTCAGTCTTACCTTCGCAGGGTCCTGTCTCTCGAACCCTCAACTGCAGGAAATCTGAAACCCACCCCATTAGTCCTCTTGCCACCAATTTGCAAACCGTGGTTTTGGAGCCTGAGTCAACCATTGTATGTGGAGACCCATGCCTGCCCTCCCCCCAACAAGGCCTTTCCACACCATCAGCAGCATAGTCTCTGCATGTTTTCCTGATGGCTATGCAAGCACTGTGCAAGAAACAACTATAGTCCACCAGAGACGGGTGGTCCAAATAACCCATTAATGCCAGCCTATTCTCACCATATGGGTTTAGGTAGAATGCTCATGAGAATTGGCAGGAAATTCCCTGGAGACCTCACTTTGTGCAGCTCATGTCTGCCTGAACACGGCCTTTTCTAGAGTCCTGTCCTCAGTGAGCTTGGCAAGAAACTCAGGGAAAGCCCTCCACAAGCCAGCGGATGCAAGGCCAATGACTCTCCCTACTGAGCCCTGGGTGACTGCCTCGGTCCCAGAAGATCTGACATACCATGCCCCTAGGCTCTAAATAAACTGTAGTTTCATTATTCATGCTTCCATTCTAAGGCTCCTGGCCCCAAATCCCCTCGGATAAAGGAGGTCTGAGTGACACCCCACCACTCCACCTGCCACGTGGTAGGGATTCCTGCTGATTGGAGTTGTGTCAAGCCCTCCAAGGGGGTGAAACCTGCTTGCACCCATAAAGCTTCCCTGACCATCATGCCCCCCCTCGGCCATAAAGCCATATACTTGTGATGGAAGAGGTGTGTCCCCAATTCATCCCTGTGGGCAGGCCCCCTCAGATTCAGTATATATGGCCTGCAATGTTCCAAGGCCCTAACTCTAACCTTTCTTTGGGTTTTCGGGCTTCCATTCCAAGGGGCCTGACCCCCAGGCCCCCTGAATTAAGGACCCCTGAGCAACACCTCAGGAATCCGCTCTCCACATGGATGGAACCCATGCCACTTGGAGCTGCGCTAAACCTTCAGAGGGGCAGAAACCTGCATGTCCCCCTAAAGCCACTCCTACCATCAGTGGCCCCCCAGAGACAAACCCTGATTCTTCAGGTGGCCAGATGAATGTCCTAAACTCTGCCTCGATGGGAGCCAATTTCAGCGTTGCCAATTTGGGCCTGCCATGTCCCTAGGTTCTAACCCGAACACTAGGTGGGGTATACAAGCTTCCATACCCTGAGGCCTGGCACCCACACCCCCCAGATTGGGGATGCCTGAGACTCACTCTGGCACTCCCCTGGTTCCTAGGGTGCAGTAGTGCCATTGGGAGGTGCACACATTCCTCAGAGCTATGAAACCTGCAAGACCCCGCAAGGCCACACACAGCATTGTTCAACCCCTGGACTCAAACCCGGAATCCAACCCCCTGCCTGGTGCCTGTTCTCAACTCAGCACACCAGGGACCCTACCTCAGCAAGAAAAGTTCAGACCTGCCATGACCCTATGCCCTTACCATAAACCTAATTTGGGTTTTTTAGGTTTCTATCCAAAGAGACCTGGCTCCCACATCCCCATGATTAAGGACAGCAGAGTGACACCATGTGACTCCACTGACCACGTGGGCAGACTTCTTGTGGTTTGGGGCTGCACCAAACCCTCAGACAGGGAGAAACCTGCAAGCCCCCCCTAAAGCCTCCCTCAACATGAGAGGCCTTATGGCCATAAAACCGGATTCTGCTGTGCCTCCAGATGTATGGCCTGGACTCAGCCCTGTGGAGAGCCCGCATCAGCACCAGTACATTGGGCCTGCCGTGCCCAAAGGCCCTAACACTAACCCTATGTGGGTGTACAGGCTTCCATGTCCAGAGGCCTTTTCCCTAAGCCTGATGATGGGCACCTGTGAGACTCACAGTGGCATAAAGCATGCCTCAGTGACACCCCAGGGCTGCGCCCCACACACACATGAGGAAACTGTGCCCTTTGGAGCTCAGCAGAACCCTCAGACTGGGAGAAACTTGCATGCCACTCTGAGGATGCTCCCAGTTTCTATAGCCTCCCTAGACACAAACTTGGAATCTGATATGCCTGATGCCCAGCCTGACGTCAGCCCACTGGAAAGCCTGCCTCAGCACCAGCAGATCAAGCCTGCCTTGCCCTGAGGCCCTGCCATAACTTTAGTTTCTGTTTTCAGGCTTTCAATTCAAGAGGCCTGGCCCCCAAACTCCCCAGATTAAGGACCCCTCTGTGAAAACCCAAGAATCCGACTGCCATGCGGGGGGAGACTGTGCCATTTAGAGCTCTGCAGTGCCCTCAGAGAGGAAGAAACATGCACACCCTTCTAAAACACTCTCAACATCAGTAGCCCCCCTGGCCAGAAACCCCGATTCTGCCACACTGCACGATGAGCTCCCTCAACTCAACCCTGAGGGGAATCTGAATCACCGCTGGTGGATCAGAGCTGCAATTCCCCAAGGCCATTACCCTAACCCTAAGTTGTGTTTTCATGCTTCCTTCTACAGGGGTCTGTCCAGAAAGCCCTCTGGGTTGGGAAACCCTAGAGTCAAACCATAGGAGTCCACCTGCCACCTAGAAGGAAAACCAGTCTGTTTGGACTTGCAAGGAAACTGTCAGAAAGAGAGAAACCTGTGTGTCCACATGAGTACTCCCCTATGTTCTTCAGCCCCCCCTAGCCTCGTACGCCACCTGAACCCCATTTTCAACGCAGCTCCTCAGAGATCCCGCCTCTGGACCAGCAGTTTGGATCTGTCACACCCACAGCTCAGCTCTCCTCAGTGAACCCTGTCAGCTCTAGGAAGACCTGGAACTACCCTGCCTGCTGCAAAGCTGGGATCTCCTCTCCATCTTCTCAACTTAAACAGGCCCAGGGCTTTCTTGAGAAAGGGGGAAGGATGGGGAGCCTGGGTGACTCAGTGGGTTTAAAGCCTCTGACTTAAGCTCAGGTCATGATCCCAAGGTCCTGGGATCGAGCCCTGCATCGGGTTCTCTGATCAGTCTAGAGCCTCCTTCCCTCCCCCCCCCTGCCTATTTGTGATCTCTGCCAAATATATAAAAAATAAAATCTTTTTAAAAAAGAAAGAAACAGGGGAAGGCTACCTCCTGAATGTTCAGCCCCCTCCTTTCCTCTTTTGCCCTATTTCTCTCCACTTACCATTGTACATGCAAACTGGAAGGAACATATCAATGGAACATGGACATGTTCTGAGGTCTAAACTTTTCCCTGGCAGCTTTCTGAGGGCTCCTTATGCAATCAGAAACTAGTGTATCCCACCACAGTGTTATTGAAAATGATCAATTGACAGAAAAGGAGAAGAAAAATCACTCCATTTTTACCTCGCTCTTCATGAAGTAGAACCGTGGGCCTTCTTCTTTCCTTCCTTTATTTCAGTTCCAATATGTTTTCCATGCAGTTGTTCATTCCTTTGCTTGCGTCAGCGGTAGGATTTTGTGATTCCTCACCTGCACAGAACACCCAGAGCTCATCACAGTGTGTACCCTCCTTATAGGGAGATACCTAGGAGGGCAAACTGCTGGATTCTAGGGTTGTTCAGTTCTTAGCTTTCAAGGGAACCACGATGCTCTTTCTAGAGTGGCTGCAACAAACCCAGCATGCCCACTGACAGTGCAGGAGGGTTTTTGCTGGAAGCAGAACATTCCCTGCCAGCAATTTCCTAAGGAGGAAACAAAAAACTTGGGGGATAACATGACTCACCCAGCGTCCAGCAAGCAACCCCCAGAAATTCAACCCAGGGTTCCTGATGCCATGCCCTGTGAGGCCATCAGAATGCCTCTATCCAGGGGGAATTACCAAGACTCTCCTGATTCACCACCCATGAGAAACTGCAGAGAAAGGATGCCATGTCCAACTCTCTAAATGGTCGAATTAACCGAGTGAAACTAGACAGCCAAGCTTCTGTTTTCAATCATCCAAGGCTCCTTGGAATCCTTTTGAATTTTCCCCCTCTGCCCTCCTTGGAACTCTTTGGATAAAAAACATGAATCCCTTAGGATACATCATGATGGACAAAGGAGAAGAAGCCATCATCCAAGCTTCTCTCTGACCACAAACATCCACCTAACTCTAGATGCTGGCCATTCCACCACAGCCTAGGACCCATGGAATCATCAACACTGTTAGATGAAGGAATGAGGTCTATGTTTCAAACACACACACCAAGTTCATCTCATCTCCCCCCTTTGAATCCAGGGGATTTGATTAGAAAGAGATGTTCCAAATCCGTGTAAGCCAGAAGCCAACAGAGAAAATGAGATTTTAGGGTAGTGCCAACCGTGGCCGCCTAACTGGCCCTCTGCCCTTTTACTCTTGAATGCTGAAAAGTCCTGGGACATGCGGCATGATGGATTCAGACGTATGATTTTTTTCAAAATACTTCACCGTCTCATGGGACCCTAAGAGAGATAGGGTCGTCAGGTGCGGTATAAGTAGGCACCTCACCATGATAAGCCTACACACCTGCTCCTGATGTCCTGGGAGAAGGAAGGAGAGACAACATGCTTGATGTCTTAAGTGTTCTTTCACATTCACTTATCTAAGCCGGTCCAACATTGCCCTTTGTCCTTTTTAGAGAAGCAAATTACTATTGTTCTAAGTTGACATATCAAGTTCTTCGGTTCCAAACGCGCACCCATGAAAAGGGTTTGGCTCGCTCTCCCTGGCTCTCCTGGATAGCCTTCCAGGAGGACCCTCGGGAACTATCTCATGACAAGCCACATTACCAGGCAAACCTGGGGCAATGTTTCACAA